>NC_042620.1:315692916-316035058 GCF_901001135.1 Rhinatrema bivittatum
CATCAGAGTGTGTGTGTGCATGAGAAAGGACACAGTATGAGTGCAGACCTCCTGTCACCCACTCTTCCCTCTGCATCAATCCACAGCAATCTCAGGGTGGCCGGAAATCCAATGTCCCCCAGGTAATGTGGGCATGGAAGTTTTTTAAAATCCTTACTAGTTTTAAATATTGCTTGTTATTTGATGTGTCTAGTATTTTGAAATACTGTATTGGGTCTTTGGAAATGTTTACAATTTTTTTATAAACACAAATACAATCTCATTACAAAGAACAGTGATGTGTGGCGCTATCAGGTGAACATTTCAGCACATAGGTGGGATCTGGAAGCACAAATTCATTGTGCCTATTCGGCGCTATACGATGGTCATTCATAAGTTTAAAGATTTGCCTGATAGCGCCACACATCACCAATGAAGTGAGATTGTATTTGTGTTTATGTGAAATTATTCTTACACTTTTGGATTTGTTCTTACTTTGTATTGTTACAATTTTTTATATGCATTTAATTATTGGATGTTATTCTATTTGTAATGGCTCTGATCTCATTACCATTAAGGCCCTAGTGAATTCCATTTAGCTAGTGCAGTACAGGTTGATAATCAGGGGCAGGCACCATCCCTAGGCAGCCCTTCCATATGAGGGTGCTGGATGGCAATCCCCTGGGAAGATAAACGCAGCTTTCTACTGAGAGACTGGAGGGAGTCCCTTTGAAATGGGATTTCGGTGGCAGTGCAGGAGCATTTTTCTTGTTTGGATTTTGGGTCTACTTAGAGGATCTAGGTAAGTCCTGCCTGGAGATCCTGAGCAAGGTCAGGAGACTGCACTACCAGTCTACTAACTGGCTGGTGGGGTTTAACTCTGGATTGTTTTTAGAGATGTGCAGCGATACTGTACTTCGGTTCGGGCTTTGTTTTCGGCCTGCCGCAGGAAATTTCTTTTTTTTTTTTTTCGGGGGTGCCAATTTTCAGGTTAGCGAGCACTAACATTTTAAAGTTAGTGCGCACTAACCTGAAAAAACACATTTTTTCCGAAATTTTGGAAACATTGCATAGCGTTTTTCGGTTCTTCCCGAACCAGGAGAATTAGACAATTTCATTGAAATGGCAAAATGCAAAAGCTGCAAAATCTCTCCCCATTTTGTGTTGGGGAAGTGGCTGCCAGTTAATAAGAAATTTTAAAATTAAAAAAAAAAAAGCGCATAATTTTGAATTGTGTTGTGGGAGGGAAGAAGGTCAGAAGGCTGTAAGTTTCACCCAGGGCACCTAGGTGCTCTTGCACGGCCCCTAAGAGAGTGTGCCACGTGCAGATTACTATTCAACCCCATTTCTGACATCACCAGCGGGCAGATGCTGGGGAAGGGTGGAAAGCAGGTGGTAGGGTTCACCCAGGAGTCTGGCAGGGTTGCAAGCTTCCCAGAAAATATATCACTGACAACATAGATCTCTCACTCCTCCTGGGAATACTGACTCCTGCTCTCTAGGCGATTCCCCAAAAGGTCTGGACTGCAGAGGGTAATCCCCCATGGCCCCATGTACACCCTTTGCCACAATCTTGGAGGGGGGAGGGGGGGGGATGTGCCTTTTCATCATCCCCACCTCAGGCAACCACAGATTGCCTTGAGCTGCCCTTGTTCCTGGGTCATTTGCATCTTATTTGCAGCATTAGAGTTCCCCTTCCACCACTACCCTAAATCACCCATGAAGAAATGGTCAAGTTACAAGAGATCTGCTTCCAGGAGCTTTTGGATTTTTTCCACCTGAGGAGAGGGGATACATTATGGGACAAGGTCAAAGAAACAAGACTTATTTGGTGATTACAGCATAACTTCTAGCAATTTGATGCATGCTGTGCACTGCCGTGGTAGCTGCCATGCTTGATACAAACATCACTGGTCTTCAAAATGACTTGAGGCTGAGATTAGGCTTGCATGGTTCCTAGAAAGCATTTGATAATCTAAAGTAACAAGACATAAATTATTCCCGAGACCCTGCACATTCCTGCTTGTCCTCATTTGGGAAACAGCTGTTCTGAGCTGTGATTTTTGGCATGAGCCCTCCTGGTAACTGACTGGAGCTCCTGAAAGATCTCTCCATGATGCTCATCTTCCAGCTGTAAATTTATAAATAATTAGGCACACGCAAAGGGATCGGATCAGGCCAGGTGTCAGGACTTCGGTGGGAGGAAATGCAGCATTACAGGGGGCTAATTGAGCTGCTCCCTGAGGGCGGTTTAACTACAGTGGAGGCTGTGCGCCTGCAGTACCCTCTGTAAAAGGGAGCTGAGGAATAATTCATTTCATCAGCTGAGGCAGCCCAGGTTAAGATGAATGATGATTATGGAAGGAAGGAAATGCATGGAGATGCACCCACACTGCAGAGATGACCATCATTCCTCTGCTCTCTATTTCTGTCGCATTGTACTGTGTGTATGCCTCAGCCGACACCAGGCTGTGCTAAGGCGCACACTCGCACTGTGCCAGCTCACCGTGCATTCTCATGGTAGCCAAGGGCCCTGGTGGCTTCCTGCAGCAGGCCGCTAATGGGGAGACTCTGTGGTAAGGGCTAGAAAAAGTCCCATGCAAAGACTTTCAGACTCTGTCTGTAGCAAGTTGTAGAATAAATGCATGAATGTTCCTGTATAAATATTTCTGCTACCTGCTTGTGTCGAAGTTATTTTTTGTCTCTTTCAATTGTTTTCTCATTTGTTAAATTTGTGTGGGTTTTCCCCTTCATTTTTTCTTTCACCCACATCCTTTGCCTCTGTTTTTTTTATCCAAACCCCTTCCCTCCATTCCCTTTACTGCTGCTTTTTCTCAGATAGTAAACATTTTTCCTTTCTGTTCTTCCAGTCTTTCCTTTTCCTCTGATCTCTTCACTGATCCTCGTTTCTCTCCTCCATCCCTCCTATCTCTTTCACCTCTCATCCCATCCCTTCCCATTTCTCCTCTTCACTTTCCCTTCTTCTCTCCTCTCCTCACTCACTCCTTACCACTTTCATTCCATCATGCCATCCCATCCCCTCTCTCACACTTCCATGCGTCAGCCCATTCACTCTCACCCCTTCATATTCCAATCGCCAATTAATCATCCCAGTCCCTTCCTCCTCTGTCCTCTCCCACTGTCATTGCCACCCTCCTTTCCTTCCCCACTCTTACCGTGGGTCTCAGTTCCTACCCTCAGTGCTTCCTGCTGTCCCCCTCTGCCTTGGATAACACTCCTACACCACCTCCCTGCTTCAATGCAACCTCCGATTCACTGCTTTGTGCACCGCCATCCTAACCCCGGTAATGCTTCCTCCTGCACCAACCCCCTTTGACCCTGACATTGCCTCCAGGACTTCCCCCTGCAACTCCTACTCGGCCCCCCTGATGCTGCTTCTCAATCCACCAATCTCCCCTAAAGCTGCTTCCTGCACCACTCCTCCCCACCTACACAACGCTACCCTCATCCGCCACCCTCCCCATACTCTGCTTCCTCCTTTATCCTCTCCCTACCCCTCAGTGTTGCTCCCAGACTGCTTCTTCATCTCCCTATGTTGCCTAAACGCATGGACTTCTAGGTGACTTCCTAATCTCTGAACATCCTTTCCTTAGTGCAACCGACACCACTGGAAGGACAGGATTTGCCGTGATCCCTCCCAGGCATAGTTACTGTTGGTGTCACTCGGCAGTGGTGAAACAAAGTGAGTTCGCCATCCGGCGGCGCTAGTTTGGGGGAAGGAAAGAGAATACAGAGGATGGGAGGGGGGGGGGGGGAGGAAAGATTATGGGAGCTAGGGCAGAGAGAAAGGAATATTCCACTGAGGAGGGAAGGGATAGTAAGATTCAGGTTGCCCCGACTGGGTGGTGGGAAGGGAGCGTACAGTGTCGGTGGTTGGTGGGGTGGTGATGGGGGGGGGGATGAGGGCAAGGAAGAAGCCAGTATGGTAGCAATGAGGACAGCGGTAGCAGATGAGGGGCGGGGGAATGGGAGGCTGGGCAGTGGGAGGGAAGCAGCAAGCAAGGTCGCTGTTCTCCCACGATTCTGCGGAGGAATGGCAAATTCTCTGGCAAAAGGCAATCTGCAGTGGATGCTCTAGCTACATAGGGACTCTGACTAAAGCTATCTGCAGTAATTCTGTTTCACTCGTTCTTACTACAGCTATTCCCAGGTTTCTGCCTCTCATCAAGGACTTCCTCCTGGGGGGTCATTCAGTGTGAGGGGGTGGTTGTGATATGTCTGAGGACATGCATGTGGCCGTCCACCTCACAGAGGTTGCATTTCACTCGCTCCATGTGCACTCAACACGGGTGTGGTCAGTCTGTTCACATCTCCCACACTTTACATATTTGCAGGTTGAGCTGAAATGCGCTGTAGAGCCATATTTAAAACATAGTTTAATCTGCCTAGGGTCAGGAACCGCTCTCCCTTCCAGTCATGAAGTTGTTAGGCAGGTGCTGTATGCAGCCATCAGCCAGTGGGAGACGCAGCATTGCAGTCCAGAAACCCCTCTGAGTCCAGCACAGGCCATGGCTCTTCCAGCACCGTGCAGCCAGGTGCGCACCTTACAGGCCTCAATGTCCTCCGTTTTAAAATGCCCGATCTCTGTGTTCTGTCAGGCCGATACAGTAAAGCACGGCCGCGGTGACCCTGTTTCTAACCCGCTTTGTACCCACAATTTGGCCGCATAAGTCTAACCCGCAATTCACTATCCATTTTTACCAATCCTTACCGCTTCTTTAAATCGACGCGTATCCCTTTCCGCCCGCGGCATGTATATGATATGTAAACGATCGGATTAGCTATTCCCTCCCATACAGTATTGTGCGGCCCGATTATCGCCTTTTTAACCAACTGTTTTGCCGCGTCTTTAACCCACTAATTTACCACCTACCCTTACCCTGGCGTTAGGGTAAGGGTAGGCCGCCTACCGCCTACCCTTACCTGAGCGCCTGGATAGACGTCCGAGGTCACGGCGTGCGCTCATGCACTTTCGCTGCCTTGAGCGCCCGCCTGTATGTTCCAGGCAGCGAAAGTGCATGAGCGCACGCCGTGACCTCGGACGTCCATCCGGGCGCTCAGGTCACGGCGTGCGCTCATGCGCCTTCGCTGCCTTGAGTGCCCAAATTGGACGTGCATTCATGCACCTTCGCCGGCGGGGCTGCTGGAAGCCGCTTTCGCCGCCGGGTGCCCCCAGGAGGCAGGGGAGCCGCGGTGCGCGCCTCGGGAGGAGGGGAGAGAGGACTGGGGCTGCTGGAAGCATGCAGTAAGTTTACTTTTGTTACAATTTCTATTTGCTTTAATAACATGTCGAGTCGATTTTCGCCCTGCGCCTTGCTTCGGGAGGGGGGGGGAGAGAGGACTGGCAATCCCCGATGCCCGAGCGTAGGAGAGCCATCCACTTCCTGGTACCTGTCATTTCAAATGTCATTTGAAATGACATTTGAAATGACAGGGTACCAGCGCACCCAGGATACTGTATAGGCGCTGTATAGCGCTCTATACAGTAAAATGGATTGTGCTTCATGGACGCGCTTTGGACGCGGCTTGCATTTGCTCTAATTTAAATACTGTATCGAGTCGGTATGTGATCCGAACTGTGCGTGCGACAAACGAGGGTGCACCCGGCACTGCCCGCACTCTTTCTAACGCGTCCTTACTGTATCTGGCCTTGCAGTGAAATCCTTCCACTCTGGGGGTCCTTCAGCTTTTCATACTGGTTCCAAAAGGCCAGTACGTGATTCCCAGCTCTGAATGCCACATCGTACTGAGGGCCTCCTGAGGTCTGAATTAAAGCCTTCACATGCTGGGGGGAAAACATTAAGCTTTTCTTTAATAAAACGTTCCCAATATATTCTCTGTCCGGAGGGCCAGCAGTGAGTCCCATATAATGGAGTCTCGCCACATTATCTTGTGCTAATGTTGCTGTTTTTCAGGGTCAGAAGATAAAGGTTTCCTTGCAGTTTGCTGTCCTGGGTTTTGTCCTTGCCAGGTTCCTTCTGGATATTTCCTCTGGTTACCAGCCAGCTTCTTGTCTTTGGCTTGCTGCTTAGTCTCTTTCAAGGTGTTTGCCTCCAGTTTGGGGCACAATTTCTGTTTTTTGGCTCTCCTCCTTTTCTATTTTCTCATTTCAGGCACAATTTCTGGACTTTGACTTACCTCTTTCAAAGTGTTTTCACCATTTTCCAGCCCCATGCACTTGGCTGCAGCCGCGCCTGTGACCACCAGAGCAGCAGGGGGGGCTGCAGGGCGGGAGTGAGGTGCAGTGGCAGAGCTGTTTATGGGCCTCTGTGTGGGTCCTACAGGTTAGGGTTGTTCCACAGAGCTGTGTGGGGGGTCTCAGTAATGGAATAGCAGGGGATGCTACAGGTTAGGATTGAGGTGCAGTGGCAGAGCTGTGTGTATCTGGTCTTAGTACTGAAATATCAGGGGTTGCTGTAGGTCAGAATTAAGCAAATTGGCAGAACTGTAAATGGGGATGATGTATCCTGCACTTGTTTCTCAGCATTTATTAGTCCCTCGGCATTACAGCCAGTAAAAAAAAAATCAATGTTTAAAAAAGAAATGAAAAATCATAATCACTTTTGTAAAAAAATAAAAAAATAAAATACAATTTCTAAACATTCCTCTTTAGATAAGGTGAGTGGATATACTGTATTTTCCATATCCAGTAACTGTGTACATAAAACATCCAAACCCCATGTTTTTCTGGGCACTTCAGTCCTGACAACTCCTCCACCGCAGTGCACCCTGAAACTATCTAGGTTTTCTACAGTCAGACAGATCTAGGAAAGAAATCTGGGCTGATAAGGCCCTACAGTTTCTGTATGTGACGATAAGTGGGAGGCTGGCTATTTTGCTAAGCAAGTGAAAAAGTAGCATGGGCCATCCTCTGAAGAAAAGCACACGTCTGACATCAGGCCAGAGTTTCCATCCTTCTCTGTCCCAACTTCTCTGAGTTTCTCTACCTTTGGTTTTGCTATACATCACCCAGCAAGTCAAGTATTTAAGAAGCGGGATGTTGAACAGTAATGGCAGAATGAGTTGGAAATGCGTGAATTCTTATAAAGCACTTAAGATTTAAAACGTTTGAAAATTGTGTTCTGTTGTCATGCTTATAAAACTTGAAAAGTCAAAAGGTGTAGTGCCAGATAGTAAATAAATACAGAGAAAAATACTCACGTAGCAATAAATATAAAAACTGTATACGGGACTCTCTCTCCAGATGCAGGACATTGCCCTTCACAGCCAGAGGCTGATTTGCATACTTTAGTAACAAAGCAACATGGTAATGACAGCAGAAAAAGGCCAAACCATCCATCCAGTCTGCCCAGCAACCTTCTTATGGTAGGAACTGCCACTCCGGGCAGGTTACCCCCAAGCCCTATGTTAAGGGTAGTAAGTGCCGCTCCATGCAGATTACCCCCAAGCCCTATGTTAAAGGTAGTAAGTGCCGCTCCATGCTGGTTACCCCCATGTTTCTGTTAAGGGTAGTAAGTGCCGCTCCATGCAGGTTACCCCCAAGCCCTATGTTAAAGGTAGTAAGTGCCGCTCCATGCAGGTTACCCCCAAGCCCTATGTTAAAGGTAGTAAGTGCCGCTCCATGCAGGTTACCCCCCAAGCCCTAATGTTAAGGGTAGTAAGTGCCGCTCCGGGCAGGTTAGCCCCCAAGCCCTATGTTAAGGGTAGTAAGTGCCGCTCCATGCAGGTTTCCCCCAAGCCTATATTAAGGGTAGTAAGTGCCCGCTCATGCAGGTTACCCCCCATGTTTCTGTTAAGGGGTAGTAAGTTGCCACTCCATGCAGGTTACCCCCATGTTTCTGTTAAAGGTAGTAATATTAACAATCTAAACCAAGCAAACCCATAACAAAATGACTGCTGGCAACATTTTTACAGGGTGCACAGCCTTCCTGCTGCTGCTGCTTGAGCGTGCTTTGCGTTTGGACTGTACGTAATTATATGCAGGTGTGTGGCCTGCGTTTTTGCATCACGTTATAATGCTCCTGAACTCCCAGATAGTAAATTGACAGGGGAAGGTGGAGCAGGGGCCAAGCAAAGGGGGGGGGGGGGCAAAGGGCCCTTGTGCCTGTTCCCCCCAAATTAGGCCATGAAATGGGGAAGCGGAGTGACCAGACAAGACAAAGAAGTGGAGTGAAAGTGAGAAGAAGACAGCTGTACATGCAGGCAGGCAGCAAAAAATGAACTGGGAAGGATTTTAATCTCTTGCTGAAATTCATTGGCATTTTTAGATTTTATGAGGTGGAAAATACGGAGACATGAGCTGCAAAAGCGTTTTAGCACCCTCCCCCCTGCAGTGGCAGGTATATATATTTGTGGCCCCCTCACCCCTACCCTGATGCCCATTCTTCCAGCAGTGTTCCTGCCTGGCTTTCATCGGCTGCTGGTCCTCACTTGTATTTCAATCATTTTGGCGTCCTTCCCCCGGGGCCTTTGTGCTGTTTGCTGGTTATATCTTTGAAGGGATTCCCTTGTAAAGAATGAGTTGGAAACTCTATGATGCAATATTTTCCCAGTGACTAAAGATACCTGCCCTACTGTTATACATATAGAGGAAGAAAAAAAAAACCATGCAATGTTTATTTGGTCTGAAGTTCTGCCCCCTCCTTGTATCACTCATTAGCTGAAGGGCCGCTACCTGGTGAATCATTGGTGGTTGTAACCATGGGAACCAGACCATCCGCAGACAAACAAGAGTTGCCCAGCTCCTGAAAGCCCTTTTAAGGTTTGTCTACTTGAGGGCAGGGCCTTCCTAATCTATCCTTGTCCTGTCGCCTGTGGCTGTTTGGAAGAAAGCCACAAATCATCACAAAGGAAGCTGAACCTCTCCTGGGCTTTGAAACTCTTGCTGTTTTCTGGGTGCCCACTGGCCAGCAGGAAAAGCCTCCATTGTATGCACAGTAGAAGCAAATTCTTACATAACTTATTTTCCAGTGCCAGACATAGAACATGAAACCCCCATGCCTCTTATAGCAGCAGTACAGGGTTATCAAACAATGTAATAGCTCCGTCTGTAGTTACTTAGCAGAAACGTAAACACCACATTTATTTTCCTTTTAGTTGCTGATATTTTTATTTTGCTTTGCATTTCCACTGAGAAGCTGCAAAACCATGCACTTCCATGGGTTTTGCATGAAACTTACTGTTTCCTTCCAATCTAGTATTGTTTTGAGGATAATATTAAAACTGTTTTGAAACGCTTTGGCAGAAGACAAAACTGAGGTGTTGTAGAGTTTGTAATCTACCATCTTACTGTACTATTTACTATGGTATGTCCCTGTGCAGGGACAATTAATATTCTAACCAGGAGTAATCTGGGCATGTTCCAGTGAGTTGCTGGAGCATGTAGCTGCTTAGTGCTTACTAGCAAAGTTCCAGGCTCTGTAGTGTTGCAGAGATGCAGCAAATGTAGAAGGATCTAGCATAGAGTAAGGCAGGAAGTCCTAGCTCCCTTCCTGAGCAACTGCAATACTCAATATGTAAGGAAAGTGGACCCTTGAGCCGCGATGAGGTTGGTACTTCCACTAGGAGGGGGTCCCTGATAGCTCTTGTCGACGGGAGGCGGAACAGGCTCGGATGGCCCCACAAGAGCTTCACCTATACCAGCCCTCGTTCCCCGCAGGTTGAGCCCTTGGGTACCGGGGCTGGCAGGACTTAGGCAGGGGCAAGTCCTGAAGACGAGACAGAGGCGGCATTGGACTAACTGGAGCCAAGGTAGATGGAGAAGAGGCGGAGTCAGGAACTGGCCGGAGTTCAGGACAGGCAGCAGGCAGGGCGAAGACGAGGAAACAGGCTGGAGGTTTGGGCAGGCGGAGGTCACTCAGAGTCAGGATACTAACTGGAGGTCAGGCACGCGGAAGACAGTCCGGCAGGGCAAGGAATAGGAGGGCAGGCATGGAAGGCAAGGAGCAGGCAAGGATGCTGGAACAGGAATCAGGCAAGAATGCTGGAACAGGAATCACACTGGAACACACTCTCACAGAGCAGGACCCGTTGCTAGCAGGCAAGGATGCTGGAACAGGAATCAGGCAAGAATGCTGGAACAGGAATCACACTGGAACACACTATCACAGAGCAGGATCCATTCTTGAGGCAAGGTAGATGAGGCAAGGCTGGGTTTAAGTACCCATGGCATCTGATGTCATCACCGTGCACCACGGGGACTTTCCCCGCCACTGGGCCTTTAAGTCTGGCAGCATGGCACGTGCAGATGGCTAGGGAGGCGGGCCTGGGGTGGAGCATCGGCGGAGTGGGATCGCCGCGAGAGCAGGCCACAGCTGCAGCAGCAGTCGGGGAGAGGCAACAGAGGTGAGTGCGGGTCTCCTGGTGGTGAGAGGACCCGGCCGGGGTACTCTACAGGTGGGGACCCTAACAGTACCCCCTCCTTTACACCCCCTTTTAGAAGGGCCAGGCTTCTTTGGGTGAGAGGTGTGGAACTGCCGGAGTAGAGCCTTGTCGAGGATGATGGAGGCGGGTTCCCATGTATTTTCGTTGGGTCCAAACCCTTCCCAGGCGATTAGATATTCCCACCTCCTCCGTTGACATCTGACATCTAGGACCTCCTTGACTTGGTAGATCTGATCCTCCTCTGCTGAAATGGTCTGCGGTTCAGGAGTCTTACGCTGCGGCCAGGATAATATGACAGGTTCAGGAGGGATACATGGAATGTATTGTGAATGCTCAGGGAAGACAGAAGTCTCAGGTGGTGTGTGACTGGGCTGATCTGCTCAGTGATGGAGAAGGGCCCAATGTATCGGGGGGCTAGACACATTGAAGGCACCCGAAGGCGGAAGTGAAGAGTACTGAGCCACACTCGGTCTCCAGGATTAAAGGAGGGTGCCAGGCATCTATGTTTGTTGGCCACCTTCTTGGCCTGATGTGCTGCTTGACGGAGATTGTTCTGAGTGCTAGACCATAAGGATAACAGTTGTTGAGCAGTGAGCCGAGCTGTGGGCGAGGGCACTGATAGAGGTGTGGGAAGTGGTGGCATTGGTTGTCTGCCTTGGACCAACTTGAATAGTGAGGTGCCAGTGGCGGAGTTGGTGTGAGAGTTATGGGAGAACTCTGCCAAGGGAGAAGGGTGGACCAATCATCTTGCCTGGCATTCATGAAGGAACGGAGGAAGGTTTTTAGGGTCCGATTGACCCGTTCCGTCTGGCCATTGCCCTGCGGGTGGTATGCAGTGGTGAAGTCGAGCTGGATGCTGAATTTTTTACATAATGACCTCCAGATGTTAGCTGTGAATTGGACCCCATGATCTGAAGTGATGTGTTGCGGGATTCCATGGAGGCGAAAGACATGCTGGGTGAATAGTCGGGCCAGTTCGGGGGCCGTGGGAAGCTTTGCAAGAGATGTGAAGTGGACCATCTTTGAGAACCTGTCTACAAAAACCCAGATGACATGGTTGCCTGCTGACAAGTGTAGGTCCACTATGAAGTCAGTCGAAAGATGGGTCCATGGTTCCTTAGGTACAGGTAGAGGTTGTAGAAGGCCCAAGGGGCGCACAGTCAAAGGTTTTTGCTGGGCACATGTTGGGCAGGAGTCGACGTAACTCCAGATGTCTTGTTCCATCCGTGGCCACCAATAGTACCACTGCAATAGGTCCAGAGTGCGTGCCCTTTCAGGGTGCCCGGCGGTGAGGGAGTCATGGGCCCAGGCCAAAACCCATCGCCTGAGATGGAGAGGAATCACAGTCTTCCAAGGAGGGATTGTCTGAGTGGCAGCCAGGTAAACCTTTGCCGGTGTTGTGTCCGTCACTGCTCGATGCCCTCACTCCGCCCTCTTTACCTCTGTGGCGACTCCCTCCGGGTCTGATGGATGGCTGGCTACCACGGCGTCTCCATGCCGTCTCCTTCCGGCGCACCTGGACCGGCTCGACGCAGCAACTCTGCCATCTTGTCCGGATGCCTAGGGCGCGCGCATGCGTCCCGAATCTTGTACCAGCAAGGGCGTGATCCTCAGGGGCGTCCCCCTGAGATGACATCATCTGCTTCCAATATTTAAAGGTCTTTGAAAACGCTAACAAATCGAGTTAGAAAGGACACGGACACGGATTCGGATACAGATTCGTCCAAGCTACTCTGCCTCCTCAGACTTACCAGAGATACCCACTCCTCAGGGGCCTCGCTCTTTTCTCTATTTTCAGATTACAGATAGGAACCGGTACTCGCTCCTCAAGGGCCCATGTTCCTGAACACTCTGAAGATTCTCTACTGCCTGGAAGCTATCATTGCTACAAACAAATGTGAGTTACCATTGTTCTCTCAGAGCTTTCCCTTGAACCAGGTACTCGCTCCTCGAGGGCCTAATCCTTTCCAGCTCCTGAGCTTACTGGAGACCTTATGTGAGTTTTGTCATCTAGTTCAATTCATGAACTCTGCCTACTCACTTTCTACAGTTTCTCAACAGCTCAGCCATCCTGGGATCGTTGTTCCAGTACCTGAGGGACTACAGCCCTGCCGGGCATATCAGCTCACTACTGCCACCTCTGGTGGTTTCTAATAACCTGTCTAATAAAAGAACTAATATGTGTCTGTCTCCATACTCCAGTCTAGCCAGTGGTCCCTCTTGGGGTATCCTCCCAAGTGCGTGGTCATCTGCCATCAGCCCGGGGATCCACCACAACTATATCAGATTCATTACAGATTGCTACAACTTAGCAAGACGATATCTGAGATACTACAAGATTTCTGACTCCTCCCTCTGCAGGAGCCCACTACACAGAGCCTTCTCTATAGATTGCTCCTATCTGACTGCTCCTCCCACCAAGTATCTTCTCCATACAGATTGCTACTTGAGCAGTCAGTCACTAACAGTTTGCTAACTCCTGCACTCAGGTTCACAACAGATTGCTAACTCCTGCATTCAGTTTATAACAACCGGGTCCAAAATGTACTGTGGCACTGCAGGAATGTTCTCGGTCTTGAAGGCTCTGGAGAGGGCGTTCACCCATACGTTCTTTGAAGCTAGTCAGTAACACAGAGTGAAGTCGAATCGACTAAAGAAAAGTGACCACCGGGCTTGACAAGGGTTCAAATGTTGAGCTTGGCCGAGGTATTCCAAATTCTTGTGGTCTGTCAAGACCGTAGTGATATGTTGGGCTCCTTCAAGCCATTGGCACCATTCTTCAAGGACCATCTTGATGGCAAGGAGCTCTTTGTCCCTGATACTACAGTTCCTTTTGGCTGGGGAGAACCGTCGTGAAAAGTACGAGCATGGCAATAGGGCTCCTTTATCAGAGTACTGGCTTAACATTGCCCCCATGGTGGTATCGGAGGCATCAACTTCCACCACAAAGGGGTGAGAAGGGTCCAGGTGTCGAAGACATGTCTTGCAGGAAAGCCTCCTTCAGAGCCCTGAAAGCCTCGACCGCCTCAGGTGGCCAATGTTTAGCATCCGCTCCCTACTTGGTGAGTGCGGTAAGGGATGCCACTAGTTTGGAGTACTGGGGAATAAAGCTTTGATAGAAGTTGGCAAACCTCAAGAACCGCTGCAACGCCCATAGTCAGGAAGGTTGTGGCCATCTCTGGATGCTGGTAGTTTTCTCGGGGTCCATATGGAAGCCGGTGGTTGAAATAATGAAGCCCAAGAAGGGCAAGGATTGTTGTTCAAAGATGCATTTTTCCAACTTCGCATATATCTTATGATCCTGTAGCCACTGGAGCATGCACCTTACTGCTTGGCGATGGGATGGCAGATCTGGAGAGTAAATTAACACGTTGTCCAGGTATATGATGACGCTGTAGTGGTACATGTCCCGGACAACCTCGTTCACAAGGTGTTGGAAGACCGCAGGGGCATTGCATAACCCAAAAGGCATCACCAGGTAGTCATAGTGACCATCTCGAGTGTTAAAAGTGGTCTTCCATTCTTCTCCTGGTCTTATTCGTACGAGGTTGTAAGCCCCAAGGAGGTTCAGTTTTGTGAATACCCGGGCCCCTTGAAGACGATCCAATAGTCCTGGGATGAGGGGTATTGGGTAGTGGTCTCTTCTGGTAATGGCATTGAGTCCACGGTAGTCTATACAGGGTCGCAAGAACCCATCCTTTTTAGCCACAAAGAAGAAGCCAGTGCCAGCCAGTGAGGTAGATGGGCGGATGAAGCCCTGGTCGAGATTTTCCTGGATGTATTTTGACATGGCCTGAGTTTCAGGCAGTGAGAGTGGGTATACTCGACCACAAGGCGGAGTGATGCCAGGAAGAAGATTGATGGTGCAGTCATATGGGCGGTGTTCAGGTAATGTCTCTGCACTCTCTTTGGAAAAGATGTCTGTGAACTCCGCGTACTGCAGAGGCAAGACAAGTGGGATGGTGCCCAAAGGGACTGCAGGTTGCGAGATCTTCTGGATTCAAGTGGTGTGGCATCAGGGACCCCAGAAGGTGATTTGCAAGTTGTCCCACTCGATCCAAGGGGAATTGTCTGGAGCCAGGGCAGGCCCAATACCACTGGGTGAATGGCTTTCTCCAGCAGAAAGAAAGATTTATTCTTCGTGGAGGACGCCCATGCGCAGCTTCAGAAGAGCGGTCACGTGGGTGATCTTTCCCAGTAGAGGATCCCCCCAGATGGAGGAGATCACCAGTGGAGGCATCTGAAGTAATGTGGGAAGATCCAATAGATGGGCCAGGTCCATGCGAATGAAATTTTCCCCGGCTCCGGAATCTATCAGAGCCTGGATAGGAAAGCCCCCTTATCATGAAGGATGGTCACAGGTACAGAGCACTGGGGAGTAGGAGTGCTGTAGCCCAGGTTCAACTCCCCACTGATGCCTAGGCTTTGGAATTTCCCGGCCTCTCTGGTCATTGTAGCACAATGTGCCCCTTGCCTGGTACAGTACAGACACAGTCCCAGATAGCGCATTCGCAATTTTTCTTTGGGCGTGAGTCGACTGCGGCCGAGCTGCATTGGCTCCTCTCCGCAGTTCTGACCAGTGTCAGTAACTGGCAGTGGCATCTGGGGCCAGGAAAAGGTTGGTGCTAGGGGCACCATCCTCCGGGGAGAATGAGTCTCATGGAAGTTTTTTGAATCCGGTGGTCAATACGCCCAGAGAGATCGATGAGGGCCTCCAAGTCATTGGGGAGGTCTTGGGCAGCCAGTTCGTGTTGCGTCCATCGGTGCTAGACAGCTTCGCCCTGTTTGCCTCACCTTATTCATGGCTCCTCCCGCTTACCTGGGTAAGGTGGCTACCGCAGCGTCTTCAAGACGACCTCTCCGGCGTCCCCGGAACGGCTATGGTGCAGCCTCCTGCCGTTGCTTCTCCCAGGTACCAACTAGAGTGCGTGCACGCACGCACCCCACGTCTTTATGCCACCCTTGGCGCGAACCTCGAGGGCGTTCCCTCAGGCTGATGTCACGCCATCTGGTTATATTACCTTCACTAGTTTGAATTAGCAAGGACTCGAATTCGTTCTTGTCTACGCTACTCTGCCGCTTCCGTGCTGCTGCTGGAAGCTCTCTCTCTGCCCTTCGGGATAACTGCTAACCCGGGTACCCACTCCTTGAGGGCCCTCTGCTTTATTTCAGGTGCTTTACAGGGAACAGGTACTCACTCCTCGAGGGCCTGCTCTCCCTACCTTGGTGCCTGTACCTTCTTCAATATATCTGGTAGAATTGCATACCAACAGCAAACACCTAGTGAGTACTTAGACTGAGAGTTAATCTCATCCACAGTATCTCCTAGCTGGGAAACCTGCTGCGGAACCTCCTATCATCAAGGAGAGAAGGGCTCCCTTTGCCGAGGTCCCTGAGACTGCAATTCCCAGACTGCCTCACTACTGCCACCTCTGGTGGCTCCCTTCAAGATGTTTAATAAAGAACTGACTATGTTTTGTGCATTACGAGTCTAGCCCAGTGCTATGGCTCCTCATGGGGCTCCTCCCCTGGGCGTGGTCATCTCCCACAGCACCCAAGGATCCACCAAAACACACTCAACCATAACAGATTGCTAACTCCATGGATCCGGCTCAGCTCACTGTGTTGCAGGCCATTCCAGGCCGGATCTCCGAACAGCAGACTGCACTGGAGGGACTGACCGCTGCATTCAACCTACTGCACACACAGATGAACTCGCCTTCCACCACAGGTAAAGAAGCTAAACTGTCTGAGGTGACGGTCAAGACTACTGTGCCTCTATCAGCTCCTACCCGCTTCTCGGGAGATGTCTGGAGATGCAGAGGCTTCCTTAACCAGTGCTGCTTGCACTTTTCATTGCAACCTGGCCACTTTCCCACAGCATATGCCAAGACCACTTATATTCTGTCGTATTTAGGAGGATTAATATGGACTAGTACTTCAAAAGAGTAAATATTATGGGGTCCCTCCACCAGAGGAGAGAGTGCCATGAAATCCAAGCCTTATAGAAGCAAATAGGTGCTGATATAGTGTCTGTGGAGTTTCTAATTTAATTTTCATATATGGTTCAATTGTTCTATACAAAAGCTAAGAACTTGAAAGTTCTTGAACCTAAGGGAGAAAGATGTGTACATATTTTATGAGCAATAAAGAAAGATTGTGCTTAAGGCCTTAAAGCAATTATTGTCACATATAAAATTAGTGCTAAACATGGAAAAAGCAGAAGTAATATTATTAGAGAGAAAACCTAGAAATGACGAGATTCCTATCCTAAATTTTGAAAACAAAATAAAGATAAAGATAAAACCAGCAACTTTTGTCCGAGATCTCAGCATCACTTTAGAGACGGACCTTAGCTTTAAAAAACGTATATCAACCAAATTGAGAGAAGGTTACCACAAATTTATCACATTACAAAGGTTAAAACCATTGCTTGAAAAAAATGATTTTAGAACTGTATTGCAATCATTAATTCTATCCAACATTAATTACTGTAACGCATTGCTATTAGGCCTCCCAGCTTCCACAATCCGGCCGTTGTAGGTACTGCAGAACGCAGCTGCTAGAATCCTGACAGGAAGCAAAAAGCGAGATCACATTTCACCAATTATGATTTCATTACACTGGTTACTGATTGCTTATCGCTCCCAATATAAAATGGCTTGTATCATACACAAAATAATCTACGGCGAACAAACCGAATGGTTAAATACTGCCATTCGACTACATGTGCCCCAAAGGAACCTTAGATCCACAAACAAGGGATTACTGACAATTCCTACAGTGAAGTCAGCGCACTTGAGCCAGGTACGAGAGAAGGCAGTCTCGATAGCAGGCCCTAAACTCTGGAACTCACTGCCAGCAGAAATAAGACTATAGAGAGATATCAAAAAATTCAAAGCCGATCTTAAAACATGGCTTTTTAACTGTGCTTACACAATTTCTAATTAGGTTTTAATTGTGCTGTTAATGTCTCTAACTAAGGTTTTGTTATCTCTCAAGACAACCGGCTATGATTATTCTCTTTTTTAGCTTAATTTAATGTATTTAATTTAAATTTGCATTTATTTTACTTACATTATATTGCTTTTATTACTCTTAACCATGTTTTAGAACCTTGCATTGTTCTTAGTTGTGTTTCTATGATATTTAGTGATTGTTTTATGTTTATTTTTATTATTGTAAACCGATATGATGGATTTCTGATACGTTGGTATATAAAATTTAATAAACTATAAACTATGTGCTGGGAAAGTAATTTGCTAGTTTGAATTATTTTTGTGTACTTTGCTCTGAGAAGGCATGAGAGCTGGTTCCTGGAACGTAATCAGTGGTGTTTGATCCCATATACCCTCCCCCAGCTCCCACCCACTCCAATCATATATATATATATATATATTCTCATTTGCGGTTCCCGTTCTAAGTTGGGCTCTTTAAACTCTTTGTGGTGATTTGCAATGTCATGTAATGAAGTCTCAGTTATTCTTTTTGGATTAGTGGATGACATTATTTGCTTAGAATTCAAATATAAAGTTTGACACTTTTCATCAATTTTACCCCCTGATGAAGCCCGTGGGGGAGAAACATTCAGCCTTTGTCAGGGTTTCTGGTAGAGGGAAGACATCTTACACATACCATAAACATCAGCACTGACTGCTGGTGGAAGATATCTTCTGCACAGGATAAACATTAGTACAGATTGCAGTGAAAAACCAGCAAAGGATGGAGTCTAATGTGAAGATAGGATTACATTTGCAAGCTCAGCATTGGTTGCTACCAATAGTTCATCTAAGGATTTTCTAGTTGGACTCTAATTCATTTTGACATTTAAATAATTTTGTATTGGAGATTATGCTGTTTTGACATTGTGCAATTTGTTTATATTGATTTGAATTCATAATATATGTCCTAATAAATGTTGTGTTATTTTTTGCATGAGTGACAAAGCAGTAGGATTAGATGATATTCAATGAATAGTACTAAAATAACTCAAACATGAAACTGCAAACCTGTTACTAGTAAAAGGTGAGCCAGTTGATATAGCGTATTTGGATTTTCAGAAGGCATTTGACAAAGTTCCTCATGAGAAACTCCTGAAGAAATTAAAAAGTCATGGAGAGGAGTGTCCTATTGTGGACTGGTAACCAATTAAATGACAGTAAACAGGGACTAGGACTGAAGAGTCAGTTTTCCAAATGGAAATGAACTATTATGGGGGTGGCCAATTCCAGTCCTTGAGAATCACAAACAGGCCAAGCTTTCAGGATATCCGCAATGAATATGCATGAGATAGATCTGTATACAATGGAGGCAGTGCATGTAAATCTATCTCATGGACATTCATTGTGGATATCCTGAAAGCTTGGCCCATTTGTAGCTCTCAAGGATCAGAGTTGGCCATCACTAGACTATTTGTGTTAGTTTTGAATTCTATGGTAGCACTAATTTTTATAAGGGACCAAGGGGGTCATTTTCTATAGCTTTTGCGTGTGATAGCTAGATCGGGGCAGAGTCGGCACCGGAAGGGGAGGAGTTGGGGTGGCGTCGGGGCGGATGCGGTGAAGACATCGCTGATGGTGAAAAGATAAGGCCACTTATTGCCTCCAGTAACGCGCCCAATAGCACCACCTTTCACGGTGGCGCTATTGGTTTGCGAAAGCCGGCAGCGATAGCACCGTGGTGGTGCGATCGCTGCCGGCTTTCGCAGGCCCGTCCCCCAGTTCCGTGCGATTCACTAAGGCCTGCGATTTTAGAAAATCCAGGCCTAATTTTGTTAATATGATATTAATGATGTGAAATCCAGAAAAGTTGAGTATCAAATTTGGTAGGTGGTTATATAAACCTAGATGGGAATGCTTATGCCCCTCTCACTTATTGGCAACTACTGCCACCATTGTGCTGCTCTGCCCCTCTCATTTCCCCTCTCTACTGCCGCTAATGACACAGGGACAGACCAAGGCTGCTGTCTCCTCTAGTTCCCTGGTGCATGTGCACACAGCCAGTGAGCTGAGTGAGGACCTGCTGGGGGCAGGGGTGGGCGTGTGAAACATACAATTCCTCAAGGAATTAAACTGGGGAAACTAAAACAAGACCTGTAAGGAGTGGAAGAATAGCCTAATGGTCAGCACTGGCAGTCACCGAGAGCACCAAGATCTTCAGGCAGCGGAATCTTGTCAGTGTGAGATCTAGAGAGGGGCCGTACCAGAGCCAAATCCATCAAAGAAGGGAGCACTGCACTGGAGCCACTGCCGACAGTAGTTAAGTTGGGGAAGGGGGTGAATGACCAAAGGTTCACCTAAGGCACCAAATATACTTGCACCGGTCCCGCAGGGCAGCCTGTCTGTGCTGTCCCCACTTCTGATTATTGTTTCAGGGAAAAGGACTCTGGGGTTCTTGTGAATAGAGGTCTTGGTAAAGAATTGGAGACAGAGTGCCTTACCCCAATTAATGTCCAGGTTTTGGAGACCTTTTTTTTTTAACTGAGGAGAACAATTTTCCACCTTTCTTATTTGGTTCTCCCTTTGAGTAAGATTTTATTTTTTTCTTTTCTGAATGCCCTAGGGGCCAGGGACTCAGATTTTGTATTATCTAGAAGGAAGTGGTGTCTTTTACTTAGAAAGACCCTGCAAAGTAGCCGTGTCATTCAGGAGGAATGGATTCAAATCCATTATCAGAGAGAGAGAGAGAAAGTCTGAGAGTATCATTCAAGAGCATATCACCTCTGACCCAGGTGAGCAAACACTTGGGAGGAGCGGTCTCACACAGAGCCCAGCCAGTAATGACCAGGCAAAAGAAAAGGAGAAGGCTACTAGGGATGTGAATCGTTTTAGGACAATTAAAATTATCGTCCGATAATTTTAATATCGTCTTAAACCGTTATGGAACACAATACAATAGAGATTCTAACGATTTATCGTTATAAATCGTTAGAATCGTGAGCCGGCACACTAAAACCCCCTAAACCCCCCCCCCGACCCTTTAAATTAAATCCCCCACCCTCCCGACCCCCCCCCCCCCCAAATGACTTAAATAACCTGCGGGTCCAGCGGCGGTCCGGAACGGCAGCGGTCCGGAACGGGCTCCTGCTACTGAATCTTGTTGTCTTCAGCCGGCGCCATTTTCCAAAATGGCGCCGAAAAATGGCGGCGGCCATAGACGAACACGATTGGACGGCAGGAGGTCCTTCCGGACCCCCGCTGGACTTTTGGCAAGTCTTGTGGGGGTCAGGAGGCCCCCCCCAAGCTGGCCAAAAGTTCCTGGAGGTCCAGCGGGGGTCAGGGAGCGATTTCCCGCCGTGAATCGTTTTCGTACGGAAAATGGCGCCGGCAGGAGATCGACTGCAGGAGGTCGTTCAGCGAGGCGCCGGAACCCTCGCTGAACGACCTCCTGCAGTCGATCTCCTGCCGGCGCCATTTTCTGTACGAAAACGATTCGCGGCGGGAAATCGCTCCCTGACCCCCGCTGGACCTCCAGGAACTTTTGGCCAGCTTGGGGGGGGCCTCCTGACCCCCACAAGACTTGCCAAAAGTCCAGCGGGGGTCCAGAAGGACCTCCTGCCGTCCAATCGTGTTCATCTATGGCCGCCGCCATTTTTCGGCGCCATTTTGGAAAATGGCGCCGGCTGAAGACAACAAGATTCAGTAGCAGGAGCCCGTTCCGGACCGCTGCCGTTCCGGACCGCCACTGGACCCGCAGGTTATTTAAGTCATTTGGGGGGGGGGGGGTTCGGGAGGGTGGGGGATTTAATTTAAAGGGTCGGGGGGGGGTTTTAGGGGGTTTTAATGTGCCGGTTTTGCGATTTTACGTTTTTTCGATTTTTCACGATTTTTCACGATTTTTCACAATATTTTACCCCCCCAAACGGCAACAATACGATTCCCTCCCCCTCCCAGCCTAAATCGATCGTTAAGACGATCGAGGACACGATTCACATCTCTAAAGGCTACAGGAAAAAGTATGAGAACTTGCACGTTTCATTCTTTTAAGTAATTGGGAATAAATTCTAACCATTACACAATGGAGAGAAGCAACAGATACATTTGCTAATTGTAGTGGAGAAGGAATTAAATTATTTTTTATTTTTTTATTTTATTTAACATTTTTTATATACCGAGGTTCTGGTAACAATGTTACCAATCACTTCGGTTTACATATAACTTAGGGATGACATAGCACAAGTGTCTTACATAGAACAAGGAAATGAAGAACTGGGTGAATAATTAATTAAATTAAAATTGCATAAAATTAAAATTGCATAAAACATTAATAGAAAACAACATTTTAAATTATTGAAATCTAACATACTATCAGTCAAGTAACAAGTAATCAGTCTTTGGCAGGAGGAGGTTGTCTAGTTTCTGGGATTATTAAGTGGTGGGACACTAGATTACTAAATTACTAAAGGAATTGGTTTATCAAACTGAAGGCATTTGCTGAAAGTAGAAGGTGACAAATTTATTAAAAATTCTGTAAATAAATTGGATTGTAACATCAATTAACTGTAAAAAAACAAACCACCTTATCATTTATCTTCACAACTATCAGGAAAATTGAGTTGGAAACCATCCAGCTTCCAGCATTATTATTGCTGCTGCCTATTTTTCTTGATCATCAGTGCTGTTTACAAAGGACACAAATGGCAGTTTAATAGTTAAGCAATACAATAGAAGTTAATCTTCCCCTTGAAGGTAATACTGGACACTAAACTTTAAACACCTTTTTGAGAAGTGAGCACTTATTATCTGAACTGAGGTGTGTGCCCTCGGGCCCCGTATTTAAGATATCTACACAGGGATTACATATAACCAATGCTCCCACTAAACTGTGCGCTGTTGCGCTGAAGGTGGACCCTTGGGCCGAGGGGGAGTTGACTCTATCCATAGGAGGGATCCTATGGGTCCCCACCGTTGGCAGGCGAAGTGGGCTGAAGGACGGAGACCGGCTGGCACTTCACCAATACCAGCCCTAGTTCCCCGCGGGTTGAGCCTTTGGGTATCGGGGCCGGCTGGACTTAGGTGGGCCTCCATATGTTGTCATTGATGGAAGGATAGAGAGGTCAGCCCAGAGGCAGCAACAGTGAGATGGAGAAGTCTGTACCATACAAGGCGGAGTCCCAGAGACCCGGGCGCCAATAAAATCAAGAACAGGCCAAACCCTGAGTAAGCCAAGTCCAGGGCATAGACTGAAGAAGCGTAGTAAGGCAAGCTAGAGTCAGGGCCAGCGGCAATCAAGAAGCAGTGGCAAGGCAAGTCTGAAGTCTGGAGAGAGTCAACGGCATGGTTAGGCAATGCAGAGGTCCAGGCTTGGAGAGAGTCAACGGTGTGGTCAGGCAATGCAGAGGTCCGGGCTTGGAGAGAGTCACATGTACATGTGTGCAGCTGATTTTATATCATACTCACATATACATGCGAATGTTATAAATGGCCGTGTCCATTCGCTGAGCCGCCATATGCAAATACATGTATACCCACGTGACTGTTTAAAAGTTACCACCCCAGTGTATGCTCTAATGTACATTTGGAGCTTTCTTGAACTTGTATTTTAGCTATTCTAAATAAAAGAATAATTGATTTCTCCCTTATCTCATTTCAGTCTTTTGGGAACAAGTGTTTTTGTCTTTTACTCTTCATTTAACACTTCACATTTAATGTCTATGCTTATATTTTCAGGATGAGAAAACCAGCAGTTATTTGTGAATTTATTATTATTAGATGATGATTCTGAGAACTTTCAACAGGGTTCAGGTTTTGTTTTGGTTTTTTTTGGCAACTGTTGGCTGGTATGGATATGGTTTTGTCAGTTTCTAAATGTTGAAATAGCTCAATTTAATTTAGTCTCAATTAAAGAACTGACTATGTATTCTGCAAATGAGAAAAATACCATAAATAGGGTTCTAATCTTAATTTTTAATGGATAAACATCAATAAAACATCCCAATGAAAGTAAAATAAAATATGTGTCCTCATTGGAAAAATACCATTTCCCCTTGTACTTTCCCTTGCCTGTATTGGTGCTCCACTCTTTTTATGCCTTTTCAGTGCTGATGACTCTTCAGCTGCAAAAATGTATGTATTTATTTCAAATGGAAAAAGTACCCATCAATATTACATGCACAGCAAAAACACTGATAAGCCCCAACATTTTTGTACACTCAGAGAGCCACAAATTAGCTGGAAAATGATAGAAACAACATGTAAAAATAATGGAGTGGGGAAGATTCCCAAAAGTAGTGTTTAAATATCAAGCTACAGAAAAAGAGATCCAGGTAGACCTGGAAAAGATGGACCAATGTTGGTCTATAAAGATGCACAATAAAGCACAATAAAGCTCTGGAATTTGTTGCCAGAGGATGTGGTTAGTGCAGTTAGTGTAGCTGGGTTTAAAAAAGGTTTGGATAAGTTCTTGGAGGAGAAGTCAATTAACGGCTATTAATCAAGTTTACTTAGGGAATAGCCACTGCTATTAATTGCATCAATAGCATGGGATCTTCTTAGTGTTTGTGTAATTGCCAGGTTCTTGTGGTCTGGATTGGCCTCTGTTGGAAACAGGATGCTGGGCTTGATGGACCCTTGGTCTGACCCAGCATGGCAGTTTCTTATGTTCTTATTCTTAAGCCCAGTCACCTAGCACAATAGATGTGATGATGATGAAGCTACTTAGAGGCACCATTACCCCAGGACATACCTGTAAATTTGTCCCTGATTAACATATGAATAAAATAGCAATTCAAAGTGGATGGCGCAAGACTGCCATTTTCATGTGGTTCAGCAATGTGGAAGGAAACACGCATTCTGCTCTCCTCCTGCCGCCTCACTGGTCCTGGAGGGGTGCCTGCCTTGGTGGGGGAGTGGGAGTCAGTCTGCCTTAAGTGGGAGGAGCCATAAAGCTAAAGAAAGGGGCCCTTCCTTTGGGAGGGTCCTAAACATGACATTTAGGGTGGTGGCAGTGCGGGAGAGGCAGACTGTGGTCAGCACAACAGCAATTACTACAGCCCTAGCACAGGACTTAACTCGCTGCATGTGTTAAAAATAGAACAGGTCTGGTACATAGGGCCCTGATATGTTTACCATAACATATTCTCTATTATTTAATGCCTCCCTGATATCTATAGAATTTACCAAACACTTGAATAAAAATAAATTTTTCATTTTTGGCAGTAGTAGAGAAAAGGACCACAAGGGATAGATATTTGCACTTGTTTTGTGAGACAACTCGGCATTAGAAAATGCCTCTCTTTATCCCTAAACTGGAACAGTATGAAAGTTTCTGTTGTTTCTACCCCAAATCTTACTTGGGGGAGCAGTGTTACCACCAAGAACACGAGGTCAATGTAGTAATTCTGTTTCTGGCTGAATTCATTCCTCTCCCAGGGGGAAATATGGAGCTACGACCAGCTGTGTGGGAGAGAACTGAGAATTTTAAAGCCTTATTGAATTGAAACTTCTGTCCTTTGTGTAAAGCATATTAAATATGTTTTTGTTTTTTTAGGTTGTATGTTCATGCCTCCCCACCATCACATATAACTCAGGAGTCTGCTCTGGATAGATTAGAGCCTAGGGAGACTCTGGTGGGGCAGGTTGTTTGCTACACTGCATCTAGATTTTCAAACCATCTTTCTCCCTATCATGAGCTACAGCTGTTTCTTTCAAAGAGGTCAGGGAACAGTCATAACATCTTGCACAGTATGAAAGATCAAACAAGGTCAGCAGCACTCCAAAGCCTTTCTGACTTATAAGAGGAGAAGTGGGACTGCTGGGCCTGCTGAGTTACTGAAAAGGTCAAATTCTACTCAAACAAAGTCCAATTGCAAGAGGCAGGAGAAGCAAACCTAGAAGACAGTGACCAGAGGTCATCAGTAAATATGTACAGTACAGACCAGTTAAAAGCTACAGATTCCCGTGAGTTACTTGAGTTCTGGCTGACAGCTCAAAGAGAGAAATGTACTTATTTTTATTTATCTGAAAGATTTTTATCCCACACAATCCAAAGTATTTGGGTAACAAAGTATACATACATAATGAAAAAAACCCCAAAATATTCCATCACACAAAATCAAACTGCCAGCAGAATGTTCTAGACCTCTCTTGATTTTAAAGACTATCATATCCCCCTTCAGCCATCTCTTCTCCAAGCTGAACAGCCCTCACCTCTTTAGCCTTTCCTTGTAGGGGAGCTGTTCCATCCCCTTTATCATTTTGGTTGCTTTTCTCTGTACCTTCTCCATCACAATTATATCTTTCTTGAGATGCGGCAACCAAAATTGTACACAGTATTCAGGGTGCGGTCTCACCATGGAGCGATACAGAGGCATTATGATATTTTCTGTTTTATTCACATTTCCCTTCCTAATAATTCCTAACATTGTTTGCTTTTTTGACTGCTGCAGCACACTGAGCCGATAATTTCAATGCATTATCTACTATGATGCCTAGATCACTTTCTTGGGTGGTAGCTCTTAAATTCGTGTAACTACAGCAAGGGTTATTTTTCCCTATATGCAACACCTTGCACTTATCTACATTAAATTTCATCTGCCATTTGGATGCCCAATCTTCAGTCGCACAAATTCCTCCTGCATTTTATCACAATCCAATTGTGATTTAACTACTCTAAATAATTTTGAATCATCTCCTTGATCCTTGTGATCTGCGTGTTGTTTTCTGATTTCCTGAGTTCCTTGGACTGCCTTGGCTTTTGACTTCGGACCGGGTACTGACCACAAGATATGTCGCCTGCCTCAACCCCTGCCTGGAACCTGCCCTTGTACTCTGCTGCCTGATCCAGAACTGCGTCTACTCTCCAGCACCTCTCCTTCTCCTGGACTTCCATCATTACAAAGACCCCATGTAAGTCCAGCTGGCTCCGGCACCTGAGGGCTCAACCTAAAGGTAAAGTGAGCTGATAGTGGTGAAGCTCCAGCAGAGGCTCTGCTCTTCATCAGCTTCCTCTGCCAATAGTGAGGACCTGTAGGGCTTCTCATCACAAGTTGCATCAACTCCCCCTCGGTCCGAGGGTCCACCAGCTTAATGCCTTTGCCATGACTTTTTAGTTTCCTTAGAAGCCTCTCATGAGGGACTTTGTCAAGTGCCTTCTGAAAATCCAAATACACTACATCCACTGGTTCACATTTATCCACATGTTTATTAACCCCCTTCAAAATAATGAAGCAGATTTGTGAGGCAAGACTTGCCTTGGTTAAAGCCATGCTGACTTTGTTCCATTAAACCATGTCTTTCTATATGTTCTGTGATTTTGATCTTTAGAATTAATTTCCACTATTTTTCCTGGCACTGAAGTCAAACTCACTGGTCTATAGTTTACTGGATTGCCCCTGGAGCCCTTTTTAAATATTGGGGTTACATTGGCCACCCTCCAGTCTTCAGGTACAATGGATGATTTTAATGATAGGTTACAAATTTTAACTAATAGATCTGAAATTTCATTTTTGAGTTCCTTCAGAACCCTGGGGTCCATACATAAGAACATAAGAAAATGCCATACTGGGTCAGACCAAGGGTCCATCAAGCCCAGCATCCTGTTTCCAACAGTGGCCAATCCAGGCCATAAGAACCTGGCAAGTACCCAAAAACTAAGTCTATTCCATGTAACCATTGCTAATGGCAGTGGCTATTCTCTAAGTGAACTTAATAGCAGGTAATGGACTTCTCCTCCAAGAACTTATCCAATCCTTTTTTAAACACAGCTATACTAACCGCACGAACCACATTCTCTGTCAACAAATTCCAGAGTTTAATTGTGCGTTGAGTAAAAAAGAACCATCCAGTCCGGGTGATTTGCTACTCTTTAGTTTGTCAGTCTGGCCTACTGCATCTTCCAGGTTCACAGTGATTTGGTTCAGTTCATCTGAATCATCGGCCTTGAAAACCATCTCCGGAACTGGTATCTCCCCAACATCCTCATTAGTAAACATGGAAGCAAAGAATTAATTTAGTATTTCTGTAATGGCCTTATCTTCCCTATGAGCCCCTTTAAGCCCTCGGTCATCTAACGATCCAACTGACTCCCTCACAGGTTTCCTGCTTCGGATATATTTTAAAAAGTTTTTATTATGAGATTTTGCTTCTATGGCCAACTTCATTTCAAATTGCTCCATGAAGCAGTCATTTATTCCATCCAGGAATGTTATGTCTCTAGCATGTCCTAATGTTACATTTACCAAGTCAATATTGGATAATTGAAATCTCCCATTATTACTGCACTACCAAATTGGTTAGCTTTCCTGATTTTTCTTAGCATTTCATCATCTGTCTGACCATTTTGTCCAGGTGAACGGTAGTATACTCCTATCACTATACTCTTACCCAACAGACATGGGATTTCTACCCATATAAGGCCTGATTTTTAATCTCCTGCACGCGGGGAAAACAGGGGTTCCGTGCGTGGCTAGGCCTTGTGCATGCTGTGCACATTTTAGAAGAGGCCCCGCCACGCACGTAACACCCGTTACGCATATTAGAGTCAGGCCTCTTCCAAGGGGCCATCCCAGGGTGGGGGAGGGGCAGGGTGGGGGTCGGGCCGGAAAGCGCCATTCATCAGCTGGCTGCTGACACGCGCATCTTACTTCAAGTTGGGCCCTGAAGTAAGTATTGAAACAAACAAACAAAAAAAGAATCAGTAGGCTTTAGGGGTTGGGGAACAGAGGGGAAGGGGAAGGGAGGTTATGATAGGAGGTAGGGAAGTCCCCTCCCAGTCTGCTCCTTAATTGGAGGTAGGGAGGGAACTGGGGAACTGCGCAATGCATCGCCACATGAATTTGCAGAATTTTACTCCCCCTTGCACGTGCCACGCGCACATGCGCACACAGATTATAAAATCCAGTGCGCATGTGCATGCAGCCCACCGATTTTATTACATGTGTGCACCAGTGCAGGCATGTTATAAAATCGGCGTGTCCATGTGTGCGCACCGGGAAGCACGAACACATGGAAGCACGCGCGCACCTTACAAAGCATTTAGTCTCTTGTATGATCTTTATCGTGTTGGACTCTATACTCTTTAGGGGTGTGCATTCGTTTTGAACTTAAATGGAAAACGCAACTTTTTTTTTTTTTTTTAACTTAAAAAAAAGATGAGGCTTAAACGATCGGATTTCCAACTTATTCAACATAGCTATGTTGAATACGTTGTAAATCGCGATTGTTGAGCTAAATAAAAATTTAAACCCCTCACCCTCCTTAATCCCCCCCCCAAGACTTACCAAAGCTGGCCAAAAGTTCCGTGAGGGTCCGGGAGCGGACGCGTGGGGAATCACGTGACGTCCGCGTCACGTTGGAGTGACGCGGCGTCACGTGATTCCCCTCGGGTTCGCTCCCGGACCCCTCGTTGGGCTCAAAAGGAACTTTTGGCCAGCTTGGGGGGGTTCCTTTTGAGCCCAACGAGGGGTCCGGGAGCGAACCCGAGGGGAATCACGTGACGCCGCGTCACTCTGACGTGGCGCCGACGTCACGTGATTCCCCTCGGGTTCGCTCCCGGACCCCTCGTTGGGCCCAAAAGGCACTTTTGGCCAGCTTGGGGGGGTCAGGAGGCCCCCCAAGCTGGCCAAAAGTTCCTTTTGAGCCCAACGAGGGGTCCAGGAGTGAACCCGAGGGGAATCACGTGACGCAGCGTCACTCTGATGTGGCGCCGACGTCACGTGATTCCCCTCGGGTTCGCTCCCGGACCCCTCGTTGGGCCCAAAAGGCACTTTTGGCCAGCTTGGGGGGGTCAGGAGGCCCCCCCAAGCTGTCCAAAAGTGCCTTTTGAGCCCAACGAGGGGTCCGGGAGCGAACCCGAGGGGAATCACGTGACGCCGCGTCACTCCGACGTGACGCCGACGTCATGTGCTCCTTGCAAAGGAGTTCAGGAATGGCGTCCTGACCCCGCTGGACCACCAGGGAGTTTTGGTAAGTCTTGGGGGGGGGGGGGATTAAGGCGGGTGAGGGGTTTAAATTTTTATTTGCACATATGGACATAGACTCAACTTATGGAATTCTCCATATGTCCATATTGACCGCAAATGGGACCCCCTTTCGACTTATGGACTTATGAACTTAAACTTTTGGTCTGCACATCCCTAATACTCTTCCGGACATAAAGTTCCACAACCTCACCAAGTTGATCCTCCCTATCATTACGTTATAATTTGTAACCTGATATAGCACTGTCCCATTGGTTATCCTCTTCCACCAGGTCTCTGAGATGCTAATTATGTCTATCTCATCATTCACTGCTATACACTCTTAACTCTCACATCTTACTTCTGGCATTAGAATACAGACATTTCAAAGTGCTTTTTTTGTTTGTTGATTTGGATAATTTGGAATTCTTTAGCTTAGATACTTCTTTACTTATAGGCACATGAGCTACTTTTGCATTTACTGGAACCTCTCTGTTGGGATGCCCTAACTCTCCTGTTTGATTAGTATCCTTCAAAGATACATTCCTCCGAACCATGCACTGCTGAGTGACTGTCTGCTTTCCCCTTTGTTCTAGTTTAAAAGCTGCTGTCGCCTTTTTGAAAGTTAGTGCCAGAAGCCTGGTTCCACTCTGGGTAAGGTGGAGCCCGTCCTTTCGGAAAACTCTCCCCCCCTTTCCCTGAAGGTTGTCCAGTTCCTTACAAAACTGAATCCCTCTTCCCTGCACCATCGTCTCATCCACGCATTGAGACTCCGGAGCTCTGCCTGCCTCTGGGGACCTGCACGTGAAACAGGGAGCATTTCAGAGAATGCAGCATTAGAAATATGAGGTTTAGGTAAAATGTCACGGTCTATGTAGCGATAACAGTGTTAGCTGTACTGTGCAGGGTAAACAGACATAAGCCAGTACATACATGTAAGGAAGATTCCTACCCAAAGTAAGTGTGAAGAAAGGGAGATGCCCAAAAGCATGAGGACAGAGGTAGCCCGCAGAATGTGTGTGCTGATAGATCACATCACGGAGGCTTGTGAGTGAGGAAAATAAAGGTCAACAAACAAACAAAAATGATATAGGATGATACTTTATTGGGTTAACTTAAGCCTCCTAGAAAAAGTGCTTCTTTAACCTAGGACTTGAAGATGGAAAGTGAGAGGGCCAAAAACATTGCCTTGTCAGAGTTAGGGAAAGATAGAAAAAAGGCTTGAAGGCAAGGCAGAACTGAGGAAATTGTGAGGCCCAGAGGGGAAGCTTCCACAATAGTTCCAATATTTCTAGTAGATCTAAATGTAGAAAAGATAAGATTATAAACTGAAAAAAAACAAAACTGGAAAGAGAAAGGAAAAGAAGCCCAAGGGAAATAGAGCTAGACTGTATAATTCAGATTCAACACTAGAGAGTTTGCTCCAGTTAGAAGGATGCACCTCAAAATCCCACCGTGACAGCCAGGTTAGAATGTGTATGTTACGAGATGGTTAGAGTCTGATAAGAGTTTTAACCATAAGAGAAAAAGGGTAAATATTGTCTAAATCAGAGAAAAAAATGCATCCTACTGCTTTGGGGTTACAGTTCAATGGGAGGGGCTCTAGCACCATAATCTTTCATTCACTGCCACCTAGGATTTTCTGCCATTTTTAATCCTTTCTCCATTCCATTTATCCCAGCCACTATAGTTACAGTCCTCAGCCATGGGTCCCAGACATTGGCTCTCTTCAAAACTTGGTATGTGTGTACCCTGGGTTTTTCCACTAGGTATAGCTGCTATGCAATGAATAACATTCCTTTGAATGTAGCCACCACTGAATCCCTAGCCCTGACCAGCCCAAACCAACTCAGAAATGAAACCCATGTCTCTCACATGGCTACATTGTTATGCTTCGTGGGTTTTGTGGACCCTTGGCCCGAGGTGAGGGTAGATACCGGCTGTAGGGAGGAGTCCCACAGGTCCTCTCTGTCAGAAAGCGAGGTCAGCTGCAGCAGGAGCTGGAAGTACAGGCTGTCTCAAGAGTAAACGTAGGCACTGCCCCGAGGAGTGGGAAGCTCTGACAGTCTCTCGAGTAACACATGGGAGCGGCCCTGAGGAGTGCGGAGGCACAGACAGTCCAATATAGAACACAGGCACAACCCCGAGGAGCTGGGAAGCCCCAAAGTAGAACTCATGGGTTGCAGGGGTGTTCCAGGGATGGTCCCGAGGAGCGGAGGGTCTTGCAGGATAGGACCTAGGAGGCACAGAGCCAGCCCGAGGAGCGGGGTAGGCCAGGAGAAGAAGTCCCCATAGCAGCACACACTGACCCCCGAGGAGTGGGTGCCAGACAGGTTTCAAGACCAAGAGCCTGATAGCGAAGTCACAGGAAGGTAGGAGTCTTAGAGATGCACAGAACTTGTTGCCAAGTCAGTTTGTGTAGGCTGGAGGAGGTGCTTAAATGTCCCCCAGAAATGTTGTCATCAGTCGCCTAGTGAGTGATTTTCATTGATAGTACCAATATGGATGATGAACTGGCTATATGGAAGTGAACAAACACTTGCTCTAAAAATCTACAGATAGGTGTTATGCAAATATTTACAGCCACATATGCAAAGGCATATTCTATATTTTGTTCATTTATAGTAGCTCTACTTAAGATGTGCAAAAAGCATTCTGAGACTTTGTCAGAAAGTGATATGGTTCAACAATAAGATAAGATTTCCACTCTGCTTTATGCGCAAAGGTTTGCATGCATATATTTTTTTCGGGGGGAGGGGGATTTTTATTCACTGAGTTTTCAGGAAACTAAATCCATGGACAAAACATACACTATAGTATTTTACAGTTGTGTAAACTGAATTAAAATGATAGCTTATCCATAGCAACGGGTGATTCCATTTTAGACTAATTATTCCTTTTCTTCCCATTATAACATCATCCTATTGCAAATGCTCTATAACTACTAATTGAAACGAATCATAAAGGTGAATATTACATCAAATGAAAATGAATTCCACAATTGATCTGTGCTTCACAGACACACCAATGTAATCATATGCAAATATGTATGTATATGAGCATCATATAAAAGATGATATCTACTTATTTGTAGAAAATCAGCACGTCCTCTAGACTTTATGGATCCACAGTGTTTATCCCACGCCCCTTTGAAGTCCTTCACAGTTCTGGTCTTCACCACTTCCTCCGGAAGGGTATTCAAGGCATCCACCACCCTCACCATGAAGAAATACTTCCTGACATTAGTTCTGAGTCTTCCTCCCTGGAGCTTCAAATCGTGACCTCTGGTTCTATTGATTTTTTTTCCGACGGAAAAGGTTTGTTGTTGTCTTTGGATCATTAAAACCTTTCAAGTATCTGAAAGTCTGTATCATATCACTTCTGCTCCTCCTTTCCTCCAGGGTGTACATATTTAGATTCTTCAATCTCTCCTCATAAGTCATTTGATGAAGACCCTCCACCTTTTTGGTCGCCCTTCTCTGGACTGCCTCCATCTTGTCTCTGTCTCTTTGGAGATACAGTCTCCAGAACTGAACACAGTACTCCAGGTGAGGCCTCACCAAGGACCTGTACAAGGGGATAATCACTTCCCTTTTCTGACTCGATATTCCTCTCTCTATGCAGCCCAGCATTCTTCTGGCTTTAGCTATCGCCTTGTCACATTGTTTTGCCGACTTCAGATCATTAGACACCATCACCCCAAGGTCTCTCTCCTGCTCCGTGCACATCAGCCTTTCTCCCCCCATCGAATACAGTTCATTCAGATTTCCACTCCCCATATGTATGACTCTGCACTTCTTGGCATTGAATCTCAGCTGCCATATCTTCGACCACTCTTCCAGCTTCCTTAAATCCCGTCTCATTCTCTCCACTCCTTTCGGTGTGTCCACTCTGTTGCAGATCTTAGTGTCATCTGCAAAAAGACAAACCTTACCTTCTATCCCGTCTGCAATGTCGCTCACAAAGATATTGAACAGGACCGGTCCCAACACCGATCCTTGCGGTACACCGCTTAAAACCGCTCTCTCTTCAGAGAGAGTTCCATTTACCGTCACACATTGTCTTCTGTCCATCAACCAGTTTGCAATCCAGGCCACCACCTTGGCACTCACTCCTAAGCTTCTCATTTTATTCACCAGTCTCCTATGCGGGACCATATCAAAAGCTTTGCTGAAATCCAAGTAGATGACATCGAGTGGTCTTCCTTAATCCAATTCCTTGGTTACCCAGTCAAAAAAGTCAATCAGATTTGTCTGACAGGATCTTCCCCTGGTGAATCCATGCTGCCTCTGGTCCATTATTCTCCCGACTGTAGATAGTTCACTATTCTCTCTTTCAACAGTGACTCCATTACTTTTCCCACCACTGAAGTGAGGCTAACTGGTCTGTAGTTACCAGTCTCTTCTCTGTTCCCACTCTTGTGAAGTGGGACCACTACCACTCTTCTCCAATCACTCGGCACCACTCCCATTTCTAGGGATCTATTGAACAGGTCAATAACACTTCAATCATTTTCTCAATAACTTCTTCAGTATTTAATACAGAGAAGGCATTTTGTACTTGTTGCACTTGATACAGTGTGTGTCTCCGGATCATAGGTCTAATTCTTGTTATAAAATACCAGTCCCGTGCGCACATGCACACTGGATTTTCATATCTGAGCGGGTGGCCTGCTCTGCGTGCGGGGGGAGGAGATTTTAGAAAAATATGTGTGGTGATGCAATTGGGCCTCCCCCACTTCCTTCTCAGTCCAAGTCCAATTAAGGAGGGAACTTTTCTATCCCTAACCCTACCCTTCCTACCTCTTCCCCAACCCCTAAACATATCCTAACTAATGTATTTTTTTTTATTTTTGAACTTACTTGCTCCTTTGAGCAGTAGTAAGTTCTGCATGCAGGCAGCTGGCCGGTGAGCGCTTCCCTGGCACAATGGTTAATGGTGCTGTCCCAGCCTGCCCCCGCCCTGTCCCTCTCCTCCCAGACCATGCCCCTGGCCTGCCCCTTTTGCAGGGCCTGGCACTTTTGCACATAATGGGGGATACGCATGTGGTCAGACCTGTTCTAAAATGCGCGCAGCGTATACAAGGCCCGCCCATGTGCATAATCCCTGGTTTTTATGCATGTGGCCCTTTAAAATCAGGCTGTTAGCGAACATTGGGTATATCCAGCTAAGGGGGTCATTTTCTAAAGCTAGCTTAAAAGGGGCAGAGTCGGGGCGGCATCTGCCCCGGAAGAGGAGGAGTTGGGGCAGACTTCGCAAAGACAGCATGGGCGGCGAAAAGGTAAGGAGCCTTTTCGCTTCCAATTTCGTGCCCAATGGCCCCACCTTTTATGATGGCGCTATTGGGTGTGAAAGCCGGCAGTGATCGCACCGCGGAGGTGCGATCGCTGCCGGCTATCGCAGGCCCGCCCCCTGCTTCACCCCCCTGCACTGTGCGATTTACAACACCGTGATACTTTAGAAAATCTAGGCCTAAGTTAGCCACATAACTTTAGTTATCCAGTCTCGTGGGGCCATATAACTTTAGACTTGACCAGATATATTCAAAAAAGAATATATCTGGTTAAGTTAGTTTCCTTAAAAAAAAAAAAAAATCACTGCCTGTCCCCTGCTTCCCTCCCATCCCAGATGCAAAGGCCCTAAGGGGCCAAATTAGCCACCCCTTCCAAAATGAGCCATTAAATGTAAACAAAAATGTAATTGCATTGGGAGTCCCCCCCTCTTCTCTCCCACCCCCCCTGCTCCGACTTCCCCTTATACATGGAAATGGTAAAATTTGCAGCTTGAATATTCCCCCCTCTAATGCCCTCCCCAAACGTTTCCCCTTCTTCTCTTCCCTCCACACCTCATTCCTTTATTTCCAGTTGGGTACCCAGGATCGCGTCAGCCTGCTTTCACGATCCGAGACCGGTGCTTCTGGAGATGCTTCTGCCATTGCAAGGCTACTACGATGATCCGGCTCTTATGATGTACAGTCTCAGCATATACTGGTTCCAATAGATTAGCTAATGAATGAAGAAGTTTTCTTATTCTTTAAAGGGCGGATTTTAAAAGCCCTGCTCGCGTAAATCCGCCCGGATTTGCATAGGCCGCCGGCGCATGCAGAGCCCTGGGACACGCGTAAGTCCCGGGGGTTTTTTAGGGGGCGTGTCGTGGGCGGGGTCAAATGACGCAGCGTTTTGGGGGCGGGACGCGGCATTTCAGGGGTGGGCCCGGGGGCATGGTTTCGGCCCGGGGCGTTCCGGGGCGTGGCCCGCGCCCTCCAGAACTGCCCCCGGGTTGGGTCTCGGCGCGCCAGCAGCCCGCTGGCGCGCGTGGATTTACGTCTCCCTCCGGGAGGCGTAAATCCATGGATAAAGGTAGGGGGGGTTTAGATAGGGCCGGGGGTGGGTGGGTTAGGTAGGGGAAGGGAGGGGAAGGGAGGGGAAGGGAGGGGAAGGGAGGGAACGGAGGCAGGCTGCGTGGCTCGGCGCGCGCCGGCTGCCGAAAATCGGCAGCCTTGCGCGCGCCGATCCAGGATTTTATGATACGCGCGTATCTTATAAAATCCAGCGTACTTTTGTTTGCGCCTGGTGCGCCTACAAAAGTACGCGATCGCGCTTTTTTAAAAAATCTACCCCAAGGGTATGCAGGCCAAAAAAATGTCGTTTTGTGACATTATATTATTTGGGGATTGTTTTTTGTTGACTTTAATGTTTTCTCTTTTTTTTTTTTGCATTTCAGAAAAAGTGTGCACTATTTCTAAATAGTGCAAACTAAAACCAATAGAAGAAAATCATGAAATTTTCTGTTTTTTTCCTATTTGTTTTGAAAATGACAAGAAACATTACACAACATAGGCAATGTCATTGACATTGTTTATAGCATCTCAAATGATTTCACATCTCTATTATTCTTCTTTTCACCTCAAGGAGAGCAGTTTATGCTTCCAAAACTGTGTGACAATGTAGAAATGGCAAGTTGATTCACGTCTTATATTTTATTCTTGGTTGTTAAGCAATATTCAGAATTAAGTTTAGTATTCTTTTCTGTTAATGTTTCAAGTACGATTATTGCATCTTCATTTATTTGTAGATTTTTACATAGAAACATAGGAAAAGATGGCAGTAAAGGACCAAATGGTCCATCCAGTCTGCCCAGCAAGCTTATGGTAACATCTGTTGTGCCATACAGGTCACCCCCTTACTTAGTTTCCCAAACCTTCAAAGTGAGGACCCTTGTTGGTTGTGTCTGAGTTCAGTTCCCTGTCACCTCTTGCCGTTAGAGCAGAGAGCATTGTTGGAGTTGCATCCAAATTATCAGACATGTTGGTTAAGGGTCGTAACCACCACACCAGCAAGTTACCCCCCTGCTTATTTATTTCCCTCCATGCTTATTTGTTTTCCCAGACCATAAAATCTAATGTCTTTGTTGGTTGCTGTCTAAATCTAATTCCCATTTTCCTCTTTTCCCTCAGCCATAAAAGCAGAGAGCAGTAATGGAGTTGCCGCAACAGTATGTAGGCTTATTGGTTAAGGGTAGTAACAGCCATACCAGCAAGTTACCCCCATGCACGCTTTTCTTCATTTCCATCCTCTAGCCTTTAGAGATCCACAGTGTTTATCCCATGCCCCTTTGAATTGTTTCACTATTTTTGTCTTCACCACCTCCTCTGGAAGTGCATTCCAGACATTCATCACCCACTCCTTGAAAAAATATTTCCTGACATTGGTTCTGAATTGTCCCCCCTGTAGTTCCATATTGTGATCCCTAGTTCTACAGTTTTCCTTCCAATAGAAAAGGTTTGATGTTTGCGCATCATTAAAATATTTCAGGTATCTGAAGGTCTGTATCATATCTCCCCTGTGTTGCGCTCGGGGGTGGACCCTTGTCCTGGAGCAGTGGAGAACGGTTCCCTGGTAGGGACCAGGAAGCACCTGCCCCCAGGGGGCGGAGCACTGAAGAAAACAGAGGCTAGGATGAGCTTCACCACTGGAAGCCTGCGGTCCCCCCGGTGGAGCCCATAGGGACCCGGGAAGCTTGGACTTAAGTGGGCCTCGCAGGGTCTCCTGGAGAGGTAGTAGACAGGCATGCCCATGGACAGGAAGAGAGCGCGGTCACACTTGAGATCATAGGTCTGATGGAACAAGGAAGACCAGAACAATGTAGGCGATGACAAGGCAAGGGACAGAGCCAGAATCAGGAGATGTAGTCAATCAGGCAGAGGTCAGAATCCGAGGGTCAGTCCGAGGAGTGATCAACAATGCAGAGGTCAGGTTCTGGAGGTCAGACGAGGTCACAAGGCAGGCAGCAGGCAGAGAAGTCAAGGAACAGGCTGAGGTCAGTACCAGAGAGACAGTCCGAGGGTACTACCTGGGGAGATGGACAGACGAACACTGGAACAGAAGGATGCTAGAACAGTAGAATGCAGGAACAAGGCTGGAAAAGAAGAATCCTGGAATGAGACTGGAATGAGACTTGGAACGCAGTGACAATCTAGCACACAATACAATGCCGACCCGATTGCCAAGGCAAGGAAGTGCAGGCATGGACTTCCTTAAGTAGTTCCTTCAATCAGGGTGCGCCGCAGAGCTAGGACCCCCCCCCCCCCCCCCCCGGTCCTACAAGAGGCCGGGTGGTCCGTGCGCATGCAGGGGAGTGGCCAACGCTATGGGAGACGCCGAACTCCGGCGTGAGGCCTGGTGCGCAGTGGAAGGCCCTGTGACCACCACCGCGGGACGCTGGGGCCTGGAAGAGCTTGCGGCTGCCGCTGGGGAGGCCGACCCAGGACCTGCAGGAGAGCCAGAGAGGTGAGCAGGCCCGTGCGCGGGCCGACCCCTATGGGCGCACAACACCCTGCACCTCCTCTCCTTCAGGATGTACATATTTAGGTCCTTTAACCTCATAAGTCATTTTTTTGCTCTTCTCCTGATAAAGTATTTTTTTTATATTACAATTTTCAGTCTAGGAGATTTTTTTCTGTTTTGGTTAGTTATCCTCCAATGAAGGTCACCTTGGCCCATTTGTCAAGGCCAAATGTCATTCTGTTGTCATCTGAGAAGTATTTCACTACCTAAAGTTGTTCCGTTAAATGATGATTACAGAAGATGTACAGTTTCAATCATCTATAAATAGTAGGTATACTTTTATTTGTGTATCATTTATGTCTTTGGTATTAAGGCTGAATCCATAGCTCAGTAAGTGAATTTAGTACAAAACAGAAGAAACATGGTGATAGGGAATCTTGCTGGATCCTAACATAGGGAATGACATATTGACAATCTTTAGATGAGGTGGAATATGATTTATCATATTTTCATTATGAACTTGCATTCTATCATGCCTGATTTTATTTTTTAATGCATTTCAAGACATTTTATGATCCAAGAGGGCAAGACACCATCAATTGCTTTCTTATAACCAATCCCTACTATACTAAGGTTCCAGCTAGCCATGATGGCTTTAATTAGGAATAACTGGTCTTTGTTTCCATACGAACCTTTTCTGTTCTATTGCCATGATGTAATTGGAGTCAATATGATTATTTATTCTACTTGGATTTATCCCAGTATAATCCACCCTCTCTCTGGAGCAAAGTAGGGATTGTTGGATTTTTCCTTTTCACAGTGCCCATGCCCTTGCTTAATTATTATCACTAAATTAAATACCTAACCCAGAGAGGCACAGAAACAATGATGTAACAATTGACAATCACAAAAGTTTCCCTGGAGGAAGGGGAGAGAGGCTGGTGTAGTAAAATTAATGTAAACCAAAAACTTAAACTAAATTTAATCTACAGAGAAATACCTGTAGATTTAACAATTATTTTTTTTAAGCTTTTATTTTACTTTGTAAAGTTTTGAATATATTAAAGATATAAAATGAGATTAATCCTAGTCAACCAATGTCTTAATTCTTCCCTCATCCTTTTATTTTCAATTGTTTTTAATGTAATTCTAACTCTTATATTATCTTGGCTTTCTTACAATTTCCTTTTGGTTCATTCAATTTCTAACTTTAAATTGACGTTTCCTTTCAGGTTTCAAGTCAAATCAGCACTCAGGAAGTCAGATAAGTTCTCACTTAATACAATTTTAACTGTTAGAATTTGATTCTTGAGGAAATTTTTTCTTTACCATTTGTGTCTTCCAGAGAAAGAAATCAATACCGGAACACTTTATAACAGGTAAGTGGAAATATTGTATGTAAGCTAACCGAGAATTCTTAAAAATAGCAGCTGTTCACTAAAACTGTGTGTATACATTAGGGATATGCATTCATTAGCAACAAAATAGGGAATAAAGACAATATTACCTATTTCATTGCATTTTGGGGGGCTGACAAAACGAGAGGAAAACCCACAATATTTTGTGTGGTTTTCCTATCATTTTTTTTTTGGGGGGGGGAGGGAGAAAGGGTACATTTAAAAAACAAACAATCCCAAACCCACCCCAACCCTTCAAATGTAATTCACTACAACTCCCCCACCCTCCTGACCCCCCCAAGACTTGCCAAAAGTCCCTGGTGGTCCAGCAGGAGTCCCAGGAGCAATCTCCCCCTCTTGGGCCATCGTCTGCCAGTAATCAAAATGGCGCCGGTGGCCCTTTGCCCTTACCATGTGACAGGGGCTACCGGTGCCATTGGTCGGCCCCTGTCATATGGAAGGAGCAATGGATAACACCTGTTGGAGGTCTTCTACTTTCAGTGTGAATATTGAAATAATGGATACACCCACCAGGGGGCACCGGAAGATTATTCTTACTCTCTGTCCAGACTGAATCTGGCCCTGTACCACCCCAAAGTGAAGGATAAAGCACCCAACTTGGGGGATAGTTACACATGTATGCTTTTGGATATTTCAAATTTCTGGTCTTTTGGTATCTTTGAGGTACTCACCTACCAGTGATATCTCTGCTGTGCCAGGGAGTAGAGAGAGAGGAGCTATGTTGGTCAAGAGATGTCCAAGCATCAGTAGCAGTTTGTTGGAGGCAGGATTAGTTTCAGTCTACAAGCAGATCACACAAAGCAGTTCTCCTACCTCTGTTATAGAAAATGAACTGTGTCTTGAGGGATTCTGCTGGGATGCAGGTATGTGTGTGTGCATCCATGAGAAGAAGCTACAGGAGGAGGACTTTGGACAGCAAATGGCCAAGACGAAAACTTAATACATTCCTTTGATCAAAGACAAACTTGCGATCCACAAACTTGAAATCTTGGAGACTCATAGCAGAAGGTTACATTTAAGAAACCCCAATTTCCTTAATTCTCCCTTGATTATACCTGGTGATATTCTGGATTCCATTCCTCCCACCACTAGGGTCTTCTGTATACCAATAGAGAGTGCAACGAGGGATAGTGGAATGAAAGACTTCTCCGGACAGTCTGGAGTTTACTGGACTCCTGGAAGATTGATTCCCAGTTGGGAGCTCTTTCCAGGAGTACTCATATAGTGACCTTTACCCTAGAACCAGACAAGAACTGGACAATGAAAATGTTTTTCATATTTAATAATTTAAGCTTCTTGGGTATGATATCAGTGTTTCTTGATGTGTGTGGATCAGTTCAGTTGAGACATAAGAAGTTTTGTCTAAGTGAAAGGATGTTATCTCTTTGAGGGCATCATTCACATTACATTTTCCCTATTTATGTGTTATTATTTATCAAGGTATTCAGGGCCCTAGCCAGCTACAGAATATTTTAGGTAATAGGGCTTCTACATAGATTATGGTGCCAGAAGTGCCTCCAGATGATTCAGGCTCTGCTGGAGGTGTTGGGTGAAAGGAGGAAGAAATAAAATTATCATAACGTCTTGAAAGTCAATATTTTTCTTTTTTCATATTTACTATCATTCAGGTTCCAAATTTCTATATAATAGATTCCCTTTATATTATGGTCTTTCTTACAATTTGCTTTGCTAATATTTTTCTCATTAATTTGTGTTAGCTCTATTTTTTTTCTTTACTGTTTAATTCATTAACATATACAAAGTACACTGATCTTTTCTTAAATCAAAATGTAATTATTTGAAAAGTTAATAAATAGAGAGAGAGATAGAGAGACAAAGGGATAGAGAGAGACTGTGTGATTAATGCAGGAAACTAAAGCAAATATCACCGTAGTTCAATAGAAAGCTCTTAATGCATTAATTGAGCTCATAAATCCTTCAATGTTTATAAAACCATGCATTTGTAATACTCAAGATACAAAATTGGTAGGGTTCAAGAATTGTAAACAGGACGAGATTCTGGAGAAACTGATTTCATTTCAGGACAGTTTTGGCCAAAAGCCACCATTCAAAAAGCTGTTTTATGGCCTATGTTTCATTTTCAGTGAACGTGCCATCACTAAGCAACCATGATCAGTAGGAAGGCCAAGTATTGAATGGATGTAGGGATTAAACTTCTCACCAGGGGTGTATGACTTACATTTTTTTCTGTTTAGAAACAGAGAAATATGATGGCAGAAAAAGACCATACAGCCTATTTAGTCTGCCCATCCATACCAACTAATTCAGGTTTACAATCCCTACCACTCCCTCAGAGATCCCGAGTATTTACCCCATTATTTCTTGAATTCAGATACTGTTCTTGTCTCCATCATCTCCATGGAGGGGCTGTTCCATGCATCCACTACCTTCTCTGGAAAGAAATATTTTCTTAGATTACTCCTGAGTCTACCCTCATCCCATGACCCCCTCATTTTAGTGCCTCCTTTCGTTTGAAAGAGGCCCACTTCCTGTGCATAAAAACCTTAAAGGCATTTAAACATCTCTATAATTATGCCTCTCTTACCTTTCCCCTAGACAGGGCCGGTGGAAGCACTAGGCGAACTAGGCCTGGGCCTAGGGCATAGACCATTAGGGGGCGCGAGCAGTGGTGTACCGAGGGGAGGCAGGGGGTGGGGGGAGCCAATGCCCCCAGGCATAGGGCCATAGGAGGAGCGCTGATAGCCAACTTGCAGGCCCATGTGGCTGCCGGTGGACCTCATCCCACCGGCAGCTCAGAGGGGAACTACTGCTATGCCATGTGCTGGATGCGCGCAGAAGGAAGATCATCGGAGCTGTGGTGGAGCTCATCTTACCACGGCCCAAAGAAAAAGATCACGTCCAAACCTGCAGGTGCTCCTTCTCCTTCCTGCCTGCGCGGCCCTGGAAAAAAAACGTTGCCGGAGCCGCGTGGGCAGGAAGAAGGAGGAGCATTGGCCACATGCAGAAGAAGAGCAACATTTGTGGGCCGCTGCAAATCCCACGTCATGGTGACCCGAGAAGAGGAGGAAGCCTGGTGGTATTGCCACTGCGGATCTCAGATCATGGGTGGAGCGAGAAGAGGAGGAGGCCCAGTACAGTGCCACCACAGATTTCACATTGCAGGTGGCTCGAGAAGATTAGGGCCGCCGCAGAGCCCATCCTGCAGTGACCCGTGAAGAGGAGGCCGAGAGGCTGAGAGCCTGTAGAGTGTGTGTATCTGTGAGAGTGAGTTTAGAGCCTGTGTGTGGGAATGAGGACCTGAATGCTTGGAGAGACAGCATGTGAGAGCCTCTGTGTGTGTGAGAGAGACAGCATGTGAAATGAGAGCCTGTGCCTGAGCAAGACAGTATATCAGAGTGAGAGCCTGTGTATGTAAGAGTGAGACAGCATGTGCAAGAGAGAGTGTGTATGTGTGTATGTATGAGATAGAGCCTGTATGTGTGAGAGTGAGGGAGAATGCATGTGAGAATGAGAACCTGACAGTGTGTGTGAGAGAAGACAGATGGAGAGAAAAGAAATAGAAAAAAAAAGACCCTGTAAAAGGAACTGGCAAAAAAAAGCAAGAGAGGGAAGGTGGGAAGAAAAACCTGTGACCAACCAATTAGAAAACTAAGATCAGACAGCAAAGGTAAAAAAAACCAAAAACCTTGTTAGTGATTGGCATATGTTATCTTTGGGAATGTGCAAGAGTAGCACTTTCTCTATGCCGAGCTCGTTATGTACGAGATCAGCATGGAGGAAGTGGAAGCCCTGCAAATTTTTAATACTGCAGGGCCTGCACAGAGGAGGCAGCATAAGGGGCTTCAGTGCCAGTAGCAGCGATCGGTGCCTCCCCAATAGCCATGCGGCAGCAGTGACAGTAGCAGCAGAGGAATGAGAGAGGCTCCGAGGTTGCTGGCAAAAGAAAGAGGGGGGTCTGCCTTCAGTGTGTACATGTGTAAGAGTGGGAGTCTGCCTGGGGGAGTGTGTGTGTGAATGCATGGGTGCCTGCGTGAGTTTGTGTATGAGAATCAATGGGTGTCTTCCTGGAGTCTGCCTATGTGAGAATAGGTGCCTGCCTGTGTGTGTGTGAAAATGAATTGCTGCCTGCCTGAAGATTTCTGTGTATGTGTGAGAATGAATGTGTGCATGCCTGGGTGGGTGTGTTTGTGTGTATGTGAGGGAGCCAGTGAGTGTGAGAGCATGTGGGTATATGAGAGAATCCAGGGGAGTAAGAGCTTGTGTGGATGGTGTGTGTGTGTGGGGGGGGGGGGGGGGAGAGGGTCTTAGAGCTTGAAAGTGTGTCAGTGTCTGTGTCTGTGAGAGAGAGAGAGGTTATGGTGAATATAATAGCATGTATGTGTATGTGACAGTGTATGTGTGAGAGAGAATGAACATGTGAGTATGTGTGAGAGAGAGGATAAAGTTTATGCACTCCCCTAACCTCCTAATCCTTGACAATCTCAGGGAACTAGAAAACGAGTTCCCAGGTATGGTCAGCAGGGGCTTTTTAAAATCCTTATTAGTTTTAATGATTGGATGTTATTTGATATGTGTGCTGTTTTGAAATATTTTATTGGTGCTGGGAAATGTTTAAAAAATGTATATGATTTTTATTAAAAGAAATTATTCTATTTGTAGTTTTAAAATATTCTTTTATTAGTATGGTTTTACTATTATAATTGATGCTTTATGTTTCTTGATTTTATTTGTATTATGAGGAATGGTGGTTCTATTTTTCCATTGTTACACACAGAATCTGGCTTCTTGGGGTTTCCATTTCAGTTTTTGTATAATTTGTGATCCTTTATTCTCTATTTAGTGAGGATCTGTCTCTGCTCTGTGAGTGTGACCATGATGAGAGATTCTGCTAGCGTGTAGTGTCTGTGTCAGGATCTATGGCTAAACACGGCCCTTCGTGTACACATCCCCAACAGAAACTTAAGATCAGCCAACAAAGCACTCCTAACTATTCCATCAGTCAAAACAGCATGACTAACCCAGGTAAGAGAGAGAGCATTATCCCTAGCGGAACCCATACTATGGAACTCCATGCCCCTGGAGTTAAGGTTACAAAGAGAAAACAAAACATTTAGGAAAAATCTAAAAACCTGACTGTTTAAACAAGCTTTTCAAAAAGAGAAGAGAGAATAGAAACCAGGGAAGCGCAAGGAACACCCATACACACAACAGTAATCACCAAGTGTGTAGGTTTTTTTTGTTTTTTATTTTAATAGAGAACGCATCACTAAAGGATAAGTTACAATTATAAAATGAGTCTTGTACTCAAAACTGCCATAGAATTGACCTGGACATGTTTTTCACATTTATCAAAAACTATGGGCCTCATTTTCCAATATCGCATTAGGGGGCGTTACCAATGCAAATGAGGCTTCTTTCGTGCAGTGGGGAAACATCGCGTGCGGCGATGTTTTCACCATTCGCGAAAACATTAGCACCACACACGATGTTTTCCCAGTGTGCAATGATTCTAGAGAGAGAGAGAGAGAGAGAGAGAGAGAGAGAGAGAGAGAGAGAGAGAGAGAGAGAGACTTACTATAGTGCCTATGCCCTAGACAGGTATTTGAATCCCTATGGGAGGGCCACCTACTAACTCTGGGTGGGGATTAGGTATGAGCGTCGGGGGTTGGGGGCCACTTTCACATTCCACATGAGACCTACGGACAGAACAGTGCTCTCTAGTGCAGATTTGCTGGCCGTCGGAGTGAGGACGCTCTCTCCAAGAAGTGGTTTGGGCAACGTTCTCTCTACCTAGCTTGATGTACTAGAGACCACTGTTCTGTCCGTAGGTCTCATGTGGAATGCGAAAGTGGCCCCCAACCCCCGACGCTCATACCTAATCCCCACCCCGAGTTAGTAGGTGGCCCTCCCATAGGGATTCAAATACCTGTCTAGGGCATAGTCACTATAGTAAGGTTCTCGTTCTCTCTCTCTCTCTCTCTCTCTCTCTCTCTCTCTCTCTCTCTCTCTCTCTCTCTCTCTCTCTCTCTCCCTCCCTCCTGAGACAGGCTGTCTGGAACTATCGTGGATGGTGATAATCCTTTTCTGGCCAGTAGCGCAGTCCATAACGCAAATTTGAGATTGTAGTTATTAGCCGCGCTAACACTGCGGCTGTTTCGCCGCACACGATAAACAGGTTCCCGCTTTACATATGCTCCGCCCCCTGAATACCAAATTACTAATTCACAAATCGCGTTAACAGCTAACGCGATTTGCGAATTTATCGCTCGCGGTAAAGTGCTTAGAAAATGAGGCCCTATGTTACCGAACCTTATGGCACCTATGTAAACTGAAAGATTTTAATTGAATTGCTTTATGTGCCTTACTGTAAACCGTTGTGACGGTACCCACCACAACGATGGTATAGAAAAGATTTTAAGTAAGTAAATAAATAAATAAATAAATAAATAAATAAATAAATATAGAAATCGGATTAGTTTTGTTTCCTCAGTATGTGGTGTATTGGTATTCTGGGACCCAGTGAAATATTTACCTGTGCTTTTTCACAGGTAGGGTTATTGTTGTTTGAGTCCTTGGTGTTATTACTGTTACATTACGATAGGTTTGCTTATAGATTTTGAGTGTCTTTTTTGCAGGGTTTCGTGTTAGTTCAGAATCAGGCCGATACAGAATGGTGCGCTCGGCCGAGCGCACCGTTTAGCCCCATTTGACTGCACATTTTACACATGCTATTATTACCCCTTATACTGTAAGGCAGCGGTTCTCAACCTGTGGGTCGCGACCCCGGCGGGGGTCGAACGACCAAAACGCAGGGGTCGCCTAAAGCAGGTCTCCAACCACCGGTCCGCGGACCAGTACCGGGCCGTTGGGGGTTTTTGCCGGTCCGCGGCGCCGCGGCTGCTGCGGGGAGGCGGGGCGAAGCTGGCGACCTGCCTCCTCCAACCCCAAAACAGTGGCGTAGCCACGGGTGGGCAGGTGCCCACCCAACTTAGACCCAGGCCCACCCAACTGGCACCGGAACTGCAAGGCTGTCGCGGGATCCCATCCCCACGACAGCGAACAAGAGAACCCACGCCTCGCGCGCCATCACGGCACACATGGGGAAGCGCTGCTGCGGCCGTATGGCCAACCGGTCTTCCTGTTGAGGGGGGGGGGAGTGGAAGCGCCGCGCGCAGCTTCCGCTTCCTCCCCCCAATGCAGGAAGATCAGCTGCCTCTCCTGCTGCCACCCGTTCTCCTGCTATCTTCGGGCCAAACGGCCCGCCGAACTTCCTGTTTCGGGGGGGGGGAGCGGAAGCGCCGCGCACAGCTTCCGCTTTCTCCCTCAGAGCAGGAAGATCAGCTGCCTCTCGTGCTGCCACCGGCCTCTTGCTATCTTCGGGCGTCGGGCCGATCTTCCTGGGGGGGGGGGAGGAAGCGGACGTTGTGCGCTGCGCTTCCGCTCCCCCCCCCCCAACAGGAAGTTTGGCGGGCTGTACGGCCCGACGCCCGAAGATAGCAGGAGGCCGGTGGCAGCAGGAGAGGCAGCTGATCTTCCTGCTCTGGGGGAGAAAGCGGAAGCTGTGCACGTGCTTGAATGTGTATGTGTGGATGAGAATGGGAGTGTGTGTGGGTGAAAACTGGAGCCTGGGTGTGTATGTGGGTGAGAATGGAAGCTTGAATATGTGGGTGAATGGGAGCTCGAATGTGTGTATGTGTGGTTGAGAATGGGAGCCTGGGTTTGTGGGTGGGTGAGAATGGGAGCTTGAATGTGTGTATATATGGGTGAGAATGAGAACCTGGGTTTGTGTGGGTGGGTGAGAATGGAAGCTTGAATATGTGGATAAGAATGGGTGCTTGAATGTGTGTATGTGTGGGTGAGAATAGGACCTTAAATGTGTATATGTATGGATGAGAATGGGAGCTTGAATATGTGTGGGTGAGACTGGGAGCATGGGTTTGTGGGTGAGAATGGGAGTCTGGGTTTATGTGTGTGGGTGAGAATGGGTGCCTGGATGTGCGTCTGTGTGTGCATAAGAATATAAGCCTGGGGAGGGGTGAGAAAGTGAGAACTTGTATGTGTGTCTGCAGAGAATGTGAGCTTGGGGGGGGGGGGGGGGAGAGCATATGAGAGTGACAGCTTGAGTGTGTGAGAGGGAGTCTGTGAGAGAAAGCGTGTATGTGTGTTTGTGTGTGTGTGTGTGTGGAAGGGAAGAAGACAGTAATAGAAGAAAGACACCGAAAAAGAATTAGGAAATGAGATATAAGGGAAAAAATGGGAAAAAGAGACCAGGACCAATTGATTAGAAAAATACAAAGATCAGACAACAAAGGTAAAAATATATATCTATATTTTGAGATGTTAGCAATTTAAATATAAGCAACACAACCGCTCTCTCAAAATTTATGGACAGGTAGGAGCCGTGTATAAAATCGTAATAATAAGAAGGCTAAAGTACCACAAATCACCGTGAATTATGTTTGTATCATTAAGTAAGCCTCATACTTAGGCGTAGATGTGAATGCTATGCTGCATAATTTGGCATTATTTATCAGTAAAAAAAAACAACTAGTAGACCTGCATGCCTACAGCCCACCCATGTTAACCTTGTGCCCACCCAAAAAATCAATTCTGGCTACGCCACTGCTCCAAAAGGGAAGAGACATGGCCCAAAAAGCTAGCGCGTCGCAGTGACGTATGTTGCTGGAGCCGCGCAGGCAGGAAGGAGGTGTATCAGCCACTGCAGGTGCTCCTCCTACTTCCTTCCTGCCTGCCCTGCCCCGGAAGACAAATGTTGCCGGAGCCGCACGGGGAGGAAGGAGGAGGCGCGCCAGCCGCGTGGGTAGAAGAGGCGCTTCAGCCGCGTGCAGAAGAGGAGCAGCGGGGCCGGGAAGACTAGGGCCACTGCAGAGCCCATCCTGTGGCAACCCGTAAAGAAGAGGCCCAGAGGTGAGAGAGAGGTGTGTGCGAGTATGAGATGAGTTGAGAGACTGTGTGTGTTTGCAGAGACAGCATGTGAGAGCCTCTGTGTGTGTGAAAGAGACAGCATGTAAGAGTGAGAGCCTGTCCTTGAGCAAGGCAGCATGTGGGGGTGTGAGAGAGCCTGTGTGTGAGACTCAGACAGCCTGTGCCAGTGAGAGCCTGTGTATGTGTGTGTGAGAGAGAAATGCATGTGAGAATGAGAACCTGACTGTGTGTTTGAGGGAAGAAGACAGGTGGAGAGAAAAGAAATAGAAAAAAAGGCAATATAAAAGGAAATGGCAAAAAATTAGAAAGGGAAGCAGATGTAAAAAAAAATAAATTACTTTTTACTGATTGGCACATTGTAATCTTTGGGAATGTGCAAGAGTAGCACTTTCTCTATGGCGGATCTCACAATGTACGAGATCAACATGGAGGAAGTGGAAACCCACGGGGCCTGCACAGAGGAGGCAGCAGAATGGGCTTCAGTGCCAATAGCAGCAATCAGTGCCTCCCCAATAGCCACGTGGCAGCAGTGGCAGTAATTAGATTAATTGTTTGACTCAGCTGGAGGTGACAAAGTATGAAGTGGGATGTGAAATCAGCTTGATCTGGTGGAGAATTAGGATTGCTGTTACACATGAACTGTATTTGGCAAACATAAAGGGAGCCAGGATAATCAATTGATGCCTGCAGCTGAGGACTGATTCATTATGACTCTTGTAGAAATTAGTGCATTTTCCAGATTAGTCTGCATAACACAATTCTCAACATTCAGCATTATTTCTGCTGCATAGAGTTTTATCTGAGAGGCTCTGAGGTTGTGAGGGAGCCAGTAAGAGTGAGAGCATGAGTGTGTATGAGAAAATCCAGGGGAGTAAGAGTGTGTGTGTGTGAGTGGGGGGGGGGGGGGGGAGAGTGTCTTACACCCTGAGAGTGTATCAGTGTCTGTGAGAGTGAGAGGTTATGGTGGGTATAAGAGCATGAATGTGTAAGTATGTGACAGTGTATGTGTGAGAGAGAATGGACATGTGAGTGTATGTGTGAGAGAGAGAGGATAACCTCCTAATCCTCGACAATATCAGGGTGACTGGAAATCAAGAGCTCCCATGTATGGACAGCAGGGGCTTTTTAAAATCCTTATTAGTTTTAATTATTGGGTGTTATTTGATATATGTGCTGTTTTGAAATATTATTGGTGTTTGGGAAATTATAAAAATGTATATGATTTTAATTAATAGAAATTCTATTTATCAGTAATTTTAAAATATTCTTTTATTAGTATGGTTTTACTATTATAACTGATGCTTTATGTTTCTTAATTTTATTGTTTTATGAGGAATGGTGGTTCTGTTTATAAATGTCATCCAACCCCATCCATAACCCCGCCCCCATATGACAAAGCCCCCATATGACAAAGCCGCACATTTTACTCTCAGAAATTATCGCCTGCCCAAAGGCAGGCATTAATCAGGGACAACACCGGGAAAGGTTACAGAAAAGGTTACAGAAAAGCAGAAGAAACTGGAGATATTAAGTCAGAGGTTCCCAAAAAAAAAAAATTAAAAAAAAACTTAAAAAAAAAAAAAGCTGTCCGCCAGCCCGCGGGTTGGAAAATGGACGCTCAATTTTGCTGGCGTCCGTTTTCTGAACCTATGGCTGTCAGCGGGTTTGACAACCGACGCCGGTAAAATTAAGCGTCGGCTGACCGACCCGCTGACAGCTGCTGCTTCTGCTAAGGAGGCGCTAGGGACGTGGACACGCGTAGCCACGCGTATCTTATAAAATCCGGGGTCGGCGCGCAAGGGGGTGCACATTTGTGCAACTTGCGGGTGCCGAGCCCTCTGTGCGCTGCCCGTTCCCTCTGAGGCCGCTCCGAAATCGGAGCGGCCTCGGAGGGAACTTTCTTTTCACCCCCCCCCCCCCCGCACCTTCCCGTCCCTTCCCCTACCTAACCCACCCCCCCGGCCCTATCTAAACCCCTGCTGGCACATCATCACCCACCCGGGGACTGGTCCAGAGGCCTCGACCACGCCCCCGGGCAGGCACCACGCCCCTGGCCCCACCCCGAACCGCCCCTGACCCCCAGACACGACCCGGACACGCCCCTCCCCGCCCCTTTTGCGCATCCCGGGGCTGTGCGCGCGCTGGTGACCTATGCAAAATAGGTGTGCCGGCGCGCAGGGCATTTAAAATCCGGCCCACTGTGAGGTGACACCAGAATTTGAAAATATCTTTTAGTATGATGAGCTGTAAGGGAAACATCCAAGCTCCATTGTTTGGGGGAATTTCTATGGATGTACAGTATGTTACAGAAATGGAGGTGCAGGATTTATGTTGACATTCTGTCCCTTCCTATAAATTCCAGACTTCACTCTCATAGCCACATAGAATTAGTTGAATGAAGTTATCAAATAATTTTAATAGTAGTTTTACTAGAGGTGTGAAGCTGGCCAGCTTTTTTAAATTACACAGAACACCCTTTGGACTTTCTTATTAAGACTTTTTTTATAGCTAATTTTAAAGCAGGGTGCTTCTGTCTAGAGACGCCACTGATTTTCTGTGGCCTTAAGCATCTTAAGCATTAGTACAAGAAGGATTAAGGGGCGGATGCTGGAGAAGCACACAAACGCATTGGCACCTGAGTGCCAGAGACCCTTGGTACTCCACTGGGTGCGAGTCATATGGGGCCGCAAGCGGCGGCAAAGAGGAGTGGAGATTTGGTGGGCCGCGAGCAGCGCCCTACCTGCTTGCGGCCCAGAAAACCACACCCCCGGCAGGCACGATCGAGAATGAGGTAGAAGTCAAGGCTGAGACCGGGGCTCTGTGTGGAGGCGCAGGGCAGAAGATTTGGCTAGGGCACCTAATCCCCTTGCACTGCCCCTGCCCCTAGGGGATACATGTTTTGATCCTTAAGTCTGTCCTCATATGCTTTAGAACGAAGTAGCCGCCCTCTGGACTGACTCCATCCTGTTTATATCCTTTTGAAGGTGCGGTCTCCAGAACTGTACGCAATATTCCAAGCGAGGTCTCACCAGGGCCGACCATTCCTCCCCCGAAGCAGCCAAGCATCTCTGGCTTTTGCTCTCGCTGTATCCTCCCTGTTTGGCCATTTTAAGATACGATCACCCCCAGATCCTGCTCCTCTTTTGTGCTTAGAAGAATTTCTCCTCCAATACTATACCTCTCCCTTGAGATTTTGCAGCCTAAATGCACAACATTAAAAAAAAATAATTATATATATATATAGAGAGAGAGAGAGAGAGAGTTTCATTTTGTTTATTGTTTATATATTTTCATTTCATTTATTTGAAATGAAATTAACACAGGGATGAAAAGAAAAACAAAATGAAAAGAAGGAGCTGAGGACATGCTCTCCCAAAATGAGAAAACCGCACCGGCACGGTAAAACATTAGAAAATTAAAGCCTCCACCTGGGGCTTCCTCCCACCCTTTCTCCCGTCCCTCGACTACATCTTAATGCATCCGTGGGGGTGCACAGAGTTTCCCCTATTGCTCCTGTCCCGCTGGGTCCTTACGGCCCATTTTGAAAGAGCATTAAGTGGGATAGGATGGTAAAGGATCTCTCTTGCCCCATTTGGATTTTTAAATACCCGTGGATGGGTAAGATGGGTCCAGGGTGTGGGAATGGAGTGGTAAAGATAGGTCCAGGATGCCTTTGATTATTTCATTTCTTACAGTGCAGTGCAGGCTGTCTTTTTTTTGTTTTGTTTTGGTTTTTTTTTTTTTTGCCAAGGTGAGGGCTTGTGTCTCCTTTGGAAAACGAAATGAAAGGAAAATGAACTATATTTGGCTCATCTTTCATTTTCACATATTTATATTCCACTTTTCAGCACTTCAAATCAGATAACATTCAGGTACTATAGACATTTCCCTATCCTCAGGGGGCTCACAGTCTAATAAGGAGATGTATCAAGCTACAGTAATGCTCTAACATGCATTAAACAGTTTATATTGTGTGATATATATACACTGTATATCATGGCAATATTGCAAGATATAGGGCGCGGGCAGGAAGAAAGTGGGGAAATCATAGGAAGGGGTGAAAAGAGGGGAGGACAGAGCCTACAGAGGAAGGGAGAAGGGATGAAGGGGAAAAAAACCTGAGATAGTGACTCACTAAGTGGGGAGAAGAATCTCCAGAGGGAGAGGGATGGGGGAAGAACTGAGGTAGTGTGAGAAGGGAGGAATATCTAGAGGGAGGGAGGGAGGGAGGGAGGGAAGGGGATGAAAAGTGGGAGAAAGAGCCAGATAGTAAGGGGAAAGGGGAGGAAGAGCTGAGGTAGTGAGGCAGTGGGTCATCTGCTTGACCCCCATCCCATCGACTGGTAGCCTAATCAGAGAACAGGCTGTGGGCCACCAGTGGATCCCATCTCACCAGCAGCCAAAGTGGAGTGAGGCCACCTAATCCCGATCCGATAGAGGCCAAAGTGAAGAGGTGGGCCCAAGGCTGCCGGGGGAGTAAGTGGAAGAAAAGAAGGTGAAGCCCCTGTGTGTGAGAGAGCATGTGTGTGTGTGTGTTTGAGAGGGAGTGCATATATGAGTGTGTGAGACAGAAGGAAAATGTGACAGAGGTAGTATGAATGTGTGGGAATGTGTGAGCGAGAAAGAGCATCTGTGTGTCTGTGTGTATGAATGTCTGTGTGAGAGGGAGCATGTGTATATGTGTGTGCATGTGTGTGTGTATGTGTGTGCGTGCACATGGGAGAGAGGAAAGCAAATCAAAGCATGAGTGTGTGAGCATAAGTATGAGAGAAAGAAAGTGTGTGTGCATATATGAGAGAGGAGAAAGTTTGTGTGCCGTCCCTCCCCCACAAATCCACAACAATCTCAGGGTGACTGGAAACCAAATGTTCCCAAGTATGAAGAGTGGGATATATTATTTTTATCCATATCAGTTTTAATTATTGGGTGTTATTTGATGTCTGCTCTTTTGAAATATTTTACTGGTGTTTGGGAAATTTAAGAAACAATTTATATGAATTTTTAATTAGTGGATGTTTATTCTTCAGATGTCTTGAAATATTTATTTTCATTATTAATATGGTTTTACTGTTATGATGTTTTACATTTCTTGATTTTATTGTTTTATGACAAATGGTGATGTTTCTGTTGCACTGTATACAGAGTGTGCCTTGTTGCTGTTTCCAATTCAGTTTTTGCCTGCAAATCTTTATTTATTTTTATGGTCTCTTTTTATTCTGTGATGGACTTTTTTATTTAGTAATGGACTGTCTGTGTTCTGCATGTGTGACCGAGGTGAGGAATTCTGCTAGCATGTAGCTTCTGTGTTGGGACGTATAGCAGCCTGGCTTGTACTGTTTTCCTAATAGGAGGTGTATTTGGTATTTTAGGACCTGGTGTAATATTTGCAGCATTACTTTTTCATAGGTAAGATTGTTATTGTTTGAGTGCTGGCAGTTTGTGCTGATTTGATATGGGAGGTTTACTCAAGGCTCTCTGAGAGTCAAGTTCACATCCAAAACTCATTACTATAGGCCTAATACCTTAGGGGCCTAATGCCATATGGGTATTTTTGCACAGTTTTCTGGTTGGCACCACAGCAGTGCATGTAAATATTATATATAGATTGTTGTAAGTGATATTTTTACCTCAGAAGACTATACTCCAAATGTTTTTTAATGTAAAATCTGTTATTATAAATGCATAATTTTTAATTGTGCGTGTGTGGGTTTTTAAAGTTCTCCTATTATATCTAATACCCTTGCACTAGCCATGGTTCCAGAGGAGAGGGGGTGGTCTTGGATAGGGAGGAATGTCAGATTTTAGATTACTGGAGGGAGATGAATGAACTGGGGACTGGGGGTGGGGTAACAGGACAGTAATTGTTCGCACAGGGCAGCACCAGTAATCACAATATGCACAATAATCTGATTTTAGACTTGGTGTATGGAAATAAATCTCAGGCATATCAATTGTGAATATTATAAAATCAGATTTCTTGGGGGACTAAGGGTTTTGAGAACTGAGCTGGGAACTACTGCTGTACTTCAGTGATAGCCTGCCCATAAACAGCTAGGGTTATTCAAGATGAGACCCTAAATCAAACTCCTTTGACTCAGTTTGCAACTATCAAATACACCACTTCTACTTAGTTTTAACCCAGGTGAGGCAAAAAGGCTCCTGGGTTACCTCTTCATGTTATGGTAGACTGATGAACATTAAAAGAAGGAGGGAGGTCTGCATAAGGAGCTAAATAAAATCCAGCAGTACTAACGGAGCAGTCGGTGTGGTATCAGTATACCCCTTGTTCCTCACACTGTTTTTTACTTAGATTTATATCCTGCTTTTCAGACACTTCAAAGCAGATTACATGTAGGTACTGCACACATTTCCCTATCCAGAGGGTTCACAATCTAAGAGGTTTAATTACTAATCTGTGCTGGGCATTTACTGAGTGCAGAACTTTAACCCAAATATCACCAAAATGGTAATGAGCTACTTTGCATGCAAATGCTTTGTAAGTACATGCAAAGCAGCTCATTACTTAGCAATTTCATGGGGGGAAAAAATGGCTTGTCTTAAAAATCACAAGCTATGTTATTTTCCTGAAAATTGCTGCAACTCAGGATATGCATCCAGGCAGTGTCTTAAAAGGCCTGAGTGGCCTGAAGAAAGCCCCTCCCCCAAAGTGTGCCAAAACCCTGGGGGTCTTGTGAAACTCTTTGTCTCACCTTACCCCTGACACCTCTAGAGATTGCCCTAATGCCAAAAAAAAAAATAAATAAAAATTAAAATCATACAGTGAATGTCTTCCTATCCCTTACTCCTTTGAAAAAATTGGGGCCCCCTGCTTTCTGCTCCAAACACCCACCTATAACTCTCCCCAAGTATGGATCCCCCCCAAACACATTGTATCCTCCTACCCTCTTGGTGCCTTCCTGGTCAGAACTTGGAATCTCTGGAGGGCTCGTGGGGCCTGGAGCACTCCCCCCTAGTCTCGTGCCACCAGATGAAAATAGCACAGGATGGCCACTATTCAATTGTACCCCATTACAACTTACATACTATTTACCTCACCAAATCACATAAGTCCCTTTTTCAAATGTGGTCTATCATGTAACTTTCTAAAGAAGGGAATTATATGGTCCCCCAAACTTATGTTCATCCCATAAAAAAAATCACAAACTATGAAGAATCCAGTTGTAATCAGTAATAATCAAATACAGTAAACTGTATCATGGGGCCATGTATTTTTGACCTCCAAAGATATGTTCAAGCTTCCAAAAACTGTATAAATCAGATGGAAAATAATCTGGTAAATTTTTTTTAAAAAGTTATTTTGAAGAATTGGTTTCAGTAGAGTTTGCTGCATTCTGGGAAAAAGAGAGAAAGCAGAATACTCTCCCTTCAGCCTCTACTTTCTTTACGAGAAAACAAAAAGCACCAGAAATTATCCCCATCTGAACAAAGACAATGTTTAACAGACCCTACCTTGCCTTCTCTGGCCCATTTTGTTTGTGATTATAACACCTGTTGTGAAATCTACAAGTACAAATGTGACAGAACCAATATTTACAAAAAATAAGTGAGCATAGGAATGTTTCTGAAGGGGGAGGAAGTGACCATTTAATAGGGTTTGAAGCCTTGGTGGTGGTAATTTCTACTACATTTCTATAATTCTTCTTGATGAATGCAGCACTGTACAGATGCATAAATTAGAGACAGTACCTGCTCCATGGAGCTTACAATATCAAGCACGCCTTGTTACATCGGCCTCTCAAAGAGGGCAGGTCCTTAAGCAGAACCTGAACACAGCTAGAGAAGGAACAAGATGCATCAACTCAAGATGGCCATGCCAGGCTCATGGTGGCTGCAAGTCAGAACATAGGGATATGTATTCCTGTACAACAAATGCATTTTTCATAAAGAAAAAAGTCTATTTTCAGTTCGTTCTGAATAGAACGAACTGAAAATAGACTTTCCTAAAAATATCAAAAACATTTTGGATTATTTTTGGTTCATTAAGAAAAAACAAAAACATTAAAAGGAGCCTTCCTGGGCTCCTTGATGCTGCCTCAGTTCCCTGGGGCTTCTCAAGCTTCTATGATTCCCTCCCACCTAACTCCTGCTAATAACCTAGGGCTGGGCTAGGATGAGCTTAGCCCATCAAGGGCCTATCCAGATCCCTCCGTCCCAATGAATAAGCTAAGGTTGGAGCCTCCCCAGCTCCCACTTACCCCTTTGATGGCAGACCTCAGCACAGAAAGGGTCAGGAACTCCTGCTCCAGCAGCCCTGAGGCTGGTGCCATTTTATTGCCTTGTTGTACAACCATATGGCTGTACCTTAAGACTGACGCCATTTTGTTTGATGTCAGTGGTAGCAGTCTGAGTCTAAAAGGAAGCTGGTGTGGCAGGAGTGAGTGAGGATCACTCCTCCCCCCCCCCCCCCCCCCCCCCCCCCCCCCCCCCCAGCAGGGATAGGTAGAGAGCAGGGAGGCCTCAGGCCAGCTTGGGGAGGCACCAGCCCCAGCCCCAGCCCTAGGTTATTGTCAAGAAGTAGGGGAGCAGAGGGGCCCGGGGATGCCCCAGGACCTGAGGCAGCAGCAGGGTAGCCTGGAGAGACTCCATTTTCATTTTGTTTTTAATGTAATGTTTATTTTGGTTCAGCAAATGAACCAAACTGAAACAAACATTAAATGAACAGAAACCCAAATAACACCCCCCTCCCCCAATCAACATCACCACCACTGAAAGAAAAAAAAAAACTGAACCAAAACATTTCTCCCACTGCACATCCCTAACAGAAAATACAGGGTCTGGAGCTAGCAATGGAGGAGAAGTGCACAGATAGGAGCGATTTGTCTGATCAGCAGGAGTCATGGGGAGAGACATGGGGGGGGGGGGGGGGGAGGGGGGTGAAGATGAGAAGAGAGAGAGTGTGGCACTGCAGAGTGAATGCACTGTTTACTAGTTTCAAATTTGTGCCGACTCATCAATTTTTGTGGGTGCCACTGAATATAAATTTAGTATCTCAAAAGTATGCATACAAATACTTCCAGGCCCTGACAGCATGCTCTACATATCTGGACTGCATGAAAAACTGTGCTATTGTTATTCTTATTGTTGTTAATGTAAGGGCCTCCGACCTCCCCTGCCCCTGGTTTGTCCTGTTTCTCAGCGGTGGAGAGTGTGTGTGCACTGCCACCCAGTAAGGACGGGCAGGGCAAAGACTTTTGTTTCACTCTGTTTAATGACATCCCCCCCCCCCCCCCCCAAAACCCTTACCTCTGCCGCCTTTTCAGGAGATTAAACGCTTAATTTCATTTCCTTCAAGGTATACTCATGGTTTCCCACCAAAACAATGTCCCTTAACAACGTTAACTGAACATGAAATAAATGAAAATGATTTTTTTTTTCAGAGTGACCACTACAGAAACCAAGTACATTTAATATTATAGAGAGAGCTTATTATTCGGTTACAGTTGGGGTGTTAACACTCCTGCAATCTGCCTTCATGAAAGCACTAACAGTGAAAAGAGAGAGTCTGGAACGTTTATGCATCGGAAGGTTATGGTACCCGGGGAGCTCAGCAGGGTGGTTCTTCTGCATCCCACTACGTCCTTGGTATCTCATTAAATAACACATTTTTTTTTTATTATTGGAGGACATTTGGAAATACTGCTCATGGGATGGGGGGCGCTGCTTCACGGTATTTTCTAAATGAGCTCACAGTGAGGGTTTGCAATCCTACTCTTCCCTTAGGGTATCATAAACCTTCTGGAATCCTCCTCTCTTGCTTCTGACATTTGGGCTCTGCCACCCATGGTCATTAATGAACCCAGGAAACAATTGTCTCCTTTTAAATGCATTTTTTTGCCTTTGCCCTCTTACTGGCATTCAGCTTTCCAAGAAGCTTTTTGGTCACATCCCTTTTCATGTTTATTATCCCTACTCAGCTGCAATAAAAAAAAAAAAAGCTAATTTCACACTCTTGGTTACCCCCAAATTGCTTTGTATAAAACAGGTTTGCAAAATCTTACACAATTTAAAAAAAAAAAAAAGATTGCAGTGCCACTGGCACCAATAAAACATGTTTGTTATCTAGTGAGGCACTTCTTTATCCTCAGCACGTTTTTGCTCTCTTTCTCCCTGAATGTGACCTGACATCAGCCACACTTCTAAAGATCATATCTGTAGATCAGAACAGAAACCATTCAAGCTTTTCCCTTCTGCCCAATAACTTCTATAACAGTATTTTCAGAATACTTAGGAGATTATTTTTTTTTCACCAGGTGTTGGATACAGAAAATAATCATTCCAGACTTCTCTATATACAGCTCTCTATCACCAGAGTCAAGCCTTGGTTGGAGTCTTTGATATTTTGTCCACAAGAGTAAATTTTGCACAGTATTGGCATCTGCAGTTTCTTAGTGGGTCATTTTCCCAGCAAGCCAAGGTTAAATGCGTTTCACTCAAATCTTTTTTTTTTCAACCCTATTTTTTATCCATTAGTTCTATTTGATGCATTGGTCTAAGAAGTTGGTGCAAAAGAGACTTAGTAAATGCAATATCTGTGATATAATCAGATTCTATTGTAAGATAGCCTCTTATATAAAATATATACAGTAAGTTTTCACAAACTCCCATCTGTCATAAAGAGGGGCAGCTCTATCATGTTCCTTTGTGTAAATAAGTGATCCTTTTAAGGCACACGGGCTGAGAGCCAACAGAGAGCTTGGCTGAAGCAGAATTTGACTCCTACAACAATTATTGTGAGGATCATGACATTTCCTTTAGTAGCATGCCAGATTTGTTATAAAAGGATTCATTTAAGAGAAAAGACACTGTATTACAGACCACTGAAAGGTAACATTCTGGGCTAACTTGTAACACGCTGCAGTGCCTATTAACTCCCCATACTGTATGTTACAATGTAGCACCCTGCACTTTCGGTTCATGGGAAGCTCTCTTCTGTGTGTTACACTGTAACACTTCAGTTACATCAGGACAGGATGCACAGCGCATGTACTGAAGATCGGGTTTCTATTCTGCAGCATTGCTCTGTGTATTACAGCAGGGCTTCTCCATCTTTTCAGTTATGCAGAACACTTGTCACCCTTCAAAGGTCTGCAGTCTGTACACCAGTCTCTCTCCCCCCCACCATTATAGCCTATCCCTACCAGTCCCCTCTCTCTGCACCTCTGCAGCCTGTCACGTCCAGTTTCTCTCTTTCCTCCCAGCCCATCCCTTCCAATCTCTAACTCCCCGTCTATCCCATCCAATTCCTTTCCCAGCCTATTCACTTTTCTCTTCCCCCTACTCCAATCATATCCAGCGCCTCCCTCCAATCTCTCCTCCTCCCCCCCCCCCAGCCTGTACCCTTCAGTCACTCACCCTTTTATCCTATCTCTCTTTCCCCAATACTCCATGTGACCCTCCAACCTGTCCTCTCCAATCTCTCTTTCCTCCTCCCCTCCCTCTGCCTGTCTTTTCCAGGCTATCTCCCTCCTACCCAGCCTTTCCAGACTCTCTTACACCCCTTCCTCAGCCCATACCCTCAACCCTCCTGATCTTTCCCAGTCTGTTCCCTCCAGTCTATCTCCTATTTCCCCCTCTTCAGCTTATCCTTTCTAATCTCTCTCTCACCTCACTTCTGCCAGCCTGTCTATTCAGGGCTCTCTTTCTATCTCCATCAAGCCTGTCCTCTCCAATCTGTCTCTCTCTCTCTCTCTCTCTTCCCCTCCCACTAACCTGTTTTCTCTCTAATCTGTCTCTCTCTCTCTCTCTTTCCTTGCTCCCATCCTGTCTCCTCCGGTCTCTCTCCTTCCCTCCCCCTCCAGTCTCACTCTTTCTCCCCTTGCCTCCCCGTCTGTTCTCTCCAGTTTCACTCTCCCTTTCCTTTTTCTATAGCCTGTCCTCTTCAATCAATCTGTCTTCCTCCCTCACCTCCCAATCTGCCCCTTCCAATCTCTCTCACTCTAGCCTGTTTACACCACCCTTTCTCCCCTCACTGTAAAGCTGTGCTGCTGATCTCAGCAGCATCCCCTGCTTCTTTATGGGATGGTGCTGGTCCTGACACCATGGCTGCAGGTTACCTCTCATCTCACCATTACTGCCGCTCCTGCTTCCTGCCTAAGTTGGCTGCCCCTGATACTGTCAATGCTATTCCTGATCTCCCAGCCCACATTTTTTTTAAATCTGTCCTGAGGAATCCCTGTGATGGGCTTACACGGATGCATCGCCAGGCAAACTGGCCCCCTAGACAGTCAAGAGTGAAGGGGCCCATTCTCCAAAGTTACAACCAGCTGTGCGGAGGGGGAGCCTTCTGATGATAACAGCCAGTCAGGGTCCCACTCTGATGATAATGCAACCTCACACTGGCAGCTGCACAAGAGCCTACACATGCAGCAGCAGCACCAGGGTACACTGTCACCCCACCCCCTGCCATGCTGCATTGGAGCTACCCCAGCCAAGCATCCTAAGTAACTGCTCATCTCACCCATCCCTTCCTATGGTCCTGTCTCACAGACCTTCAAGTGTACATGGACCACAGGTTGGGAACCACTGTACTATGGGAAAGTGGAATGAGGGGGCATGAGATGAGGGTGAAATGGAGTAATCTAAGGAAGTATTTCTTTACAGAAAGGGTGGTGGATGCTTGGAACAGCCTCCCAGTAGAAGTGATGGAGACAAGGACAGTATCTGAATTCGTAAAAACATGGCACAGGGAATCTCTGAGGGAGTGGCAGGGATTGTACAACTGAGCAATGTGGCTGGGCAGATGAGATAAACTGTATGGGCTTTTTTTTTTTTTTTTTTTGCTGTCATATTTCTATGCATCTACGTAAGTAATTTGAGATCAGCTGTGTCCATCGCTGTTTGTAAATAATCTAACATGTTTTTCCAATTTATTACACAGTCAGCCTCTCTCCCCCCTTAAATTCAGAATCTTATTTGAACGTGATCATAAGAAAACCGGGAAGGTTTTCTGAGGAAGGGGGCAGTCTCAAATTCACTGCTGTGTGCAGTGGGGATAGTACATCATGAAAGGGCTGGTTACCTGCATATGACCTCTCCTCTGTCCATTGCTGCCCAGACCCAGATGAATTTGTCTGAATCCCTGGTGATGTCAGAGCTGGTGGCGGGGTTGAAGAGACAGCTGTTCCTGGCCCTGCAAGTGACACCAAGGCAGTGGACATCCGGGAGGGGCCGGTTATCTGCTTGCAGCCCTCTCCTCCCTCTATTGCTGCCTGGACCGGGATGCGTTAGCCTCATCCTCCCCCTCCCCCCACCCATCCCCAATGATGTCAGAGCCAGTGATGGAAATGAAGAGGTGGCAGATCACTCAGGAAGGGGCAAACCCCTTTGGGAGAAACTGAACAAGGCAGGGGGGGGGGGGGGTTTCTTTTGGAGAAATTGATATTTTGATTGGAGTGGATTATTTCTTGGTCCCTACCTCTTGTGAGGGATGGGGGTGGAACAGGGGTATTTATTGTATGCAATATATTTGTACTGTTTCATTTTATTGTATTTTGATATTTATTGTAGATGATTCTTTATTGTCCTGGATCCTCTTTTATGGAGAAAGGTGATTTGAAATGAAACGAACATGTAGGATAGTACTGATGGCAGAAATAGGTCAAATTGTCCATCTAGTCTGCCCAGTGTGAAACCGATCAATGTGGCACAGTAGTAGTGGTAGCTGGAGGTTATACAAGGCATGTTTCTCAGGCACGTTTTAGCTATATTATTTAGAAACTCTCCCTCCCCTCCCTACCCCAAAATTGCATCAGGTGCTTCGCTCTGATTGCTTCCTGCTATTACTGGATTTTCATGGAGTGAGGGCAGTAAATCTGCCAGCACAGTAATCTGTACGTGCAATCCAAATGCCAGCAATATTTCCCTTCCCCCACTCCACCCCCACTGACACTCCCCCTTCCATCTGTTCCCTTGTTTCTCTCTGCGCCTCTCTCTTTTTCTCCTATTTCTGATGGTCTGTGTTTTTTTTTTTCCTTCCTAGCACTTTCCTCCACACTCTCTGTCTGTCTCTCCTTGCTGTCTGTTTCTCCCTCCTTATCGCTCTCTTGGGCTTTTAGCATTTTTCTCCTCCCCCCCCCCCCCCCCCCCCCGCACCTCTCTGCACCCATTGTACTGTAAGTAACTGAAGTGTTTGGGAAAGCATTTGATAGCTTTAAACAGAACACTGCCTACCTAGTCCCAGAGGCCCCCCCCCCCTGCCAGTTCAGTCCCCTCCCCCAACTCTGCTGCTTTCTAGAAGTGCTGGTGGCTTTGTTTCTGATTTCCTTTGGAAGAACAACAGCTCCCCTCCAGGGTGACTTGTATTATAACAGGAAGCTTCCTCATCACACTTGTACATTTCTACATTTACCTAGAAATCATAGTATTCTGAATTTGTAGCCATACATATACTAGAAAAATCATTTATTGAAACTCAGAACCCCATTCCTGCACCTCCAACCTCCCTCTCCAGCTCACCCCCTCCACATTTTAAAGCAAAGAATTCAAGCTAACGAAGAAGAGAAATGTGGAATGGAAAGGGAAGCTACTAGAGGAGGGATGTTGATCAAATAAATGGACTTAGACACATACAAATGAAGAAAACTAGTTGCTAGCAAGGAAGCCTAGAAGCATATGATTTGTTCCTTTAACTTAATAACGTAAAAAAACAATATTTACAAACTGAAACAACTTTTATGTGCATATGAGCATTCAAATCTTCTAAGCACAGGCATTACAATATGGTGAGGTATGAATGCGAGCGTGTGGCATTCACACTTGTCTTTAGCTCGGAGTAATCTGCAGCCACAGTCTGTCGCTAGCAGCTGAACCCTGACCTACTGCATATTAAGCATTCCTGAAGCGTCGCCCAGCATGACTATCAGCACAAAATGTTTTCACGTACAGCCTGTATCACATGACAAATGGCCTTTGTCTCTTACGGGAGAGCCTCGGGATTCCTCGATGCTTCAGTCACAGAGAGGTGCATCAGTCAGCAGCTCAGGGATATCCAGATAAAGTTATACGATTAACTCTACTTATTTATGCAGCAGGACGCAGCTGGGTTTGCGTTCCGCTGAATATACCCGGATAAAGTTCATGTTCTCCGGATAAGGAGATGCAGATCATTTTAGGGCTGTTCCCTAGCACAACCAGGCTTACCCAGTTAATGCATTCAGATCATGCTGGATATCGGCAGTATCCAGCTAAGTTACACAGATAAGTTATCCACACCCCTGGAATGCCAATTTATCTAGCTAAATTTTCTCCTGCTGAAATGTCAGTGGAAGTTGGCACAGAGGGAATTTAAGATCCCACAGTTTATTCAGCTAAGTGCCAAACGTAGCCCAACAAACCAACTAAATAAATATGGACCTCAGGAAACCCAACAAAATAAAACCTGGAGGCTTCTTCTCTCTTTTATGTATATCTATTTAGGTCTTTAAATCTCATATAAGTAAAGAAGAGAAAGGGGGGGGGGGGGGGATGTGATAGAGACATTCTGATACCTGTAATATATAAGTAATACATAAGAAGCAAACTTTTTTCAGAGAAAAGAATGTTTTAGGACAAAATGTCAAAATATGAGGTTCCAAGTAGGTAGAGGGCTGTCATGATAGAGTTAACAAGTAAGTGTATGCTGTGCAATACAGAAAGTCGTCATTAGGTGGTGCTATAGGGAATGAACAAGGAGGTATAGAGGGGGATTATTGGGCAGAGCTTGCAGAGTCAGGTTGTTGTGAGTACTGGTATTTGACACTAAAGTCCCTCCAGTCTCTTCTGTGAGTGAATGGCACATGTCCAGGAAGTAAACCAAGTCTGAACTGGTGAAGATGCTGAAATCCATCCCTCTAGAGCAGAGGTAGATTTGGAGGCAGTGCATGCAGATTTATCTCATGCATATTCATTGTGAATATCTTGAAAACCTGACTGGCTGGGGGTCTGCCAGGACAGGTTTGGAACCTTTACTCTAGAGAGCTTTCACTTCAATAGGCTAGCAGATTGGCTTGACTGGAAACAATGTTTTACATGCTTCATGGCTGCCACAAAACTGAATGCAGAATCACAGGAAATTCAGGTTTGCTCTTTGATTTATAGAGTTGGCAGTGAGGCTGAGAGCATTTACAGTTTATTAATTTTTAATTCCTATTAATAATTCTGTTGATCGTGCACTCAATTTGTTGTGAATCTATTTATCATCTATATGCCAGCTTTTACAATACATGAAGTTGAAATTAAATGAAGATAAAACCAAAATTTTATTCATCTGTAATAAGTTAGAGAGAGATGAAGTATGTCTCTCTAGAAGACGGAATCGAGATTTTAGTCTGACCTTGGAATTGAGCAACCTTGGGATATTTACTATTTTTAGACAGTGAGCTCAACATGAAGAGATCAATGGCAAACATTACGAAAGATGGTTTTTATAAATTACAAATTAAAAAAAAAAAATTAAACTGTTTTTACATGAACAAGGCTTTCGATCTGTCCTGCAGTCTTTATTGTTTGCAAAAATAGATTACTGCAATGCTCTCATTTTAGGTCTCCCACAATGAACTCTCCATCCAATGCAACTGTTGCAAAATGTGTTGCGTGTCCCGGCCACTTGGGTGCCGCGACCGGGCCTGCTCACCTTGTACTATCCTCAACCAGCTCTGATCTCACCATTGCTGCCAGTTCCCGCCATCCCTGGGATCCTCCGCACCACAGGTCTTGCAGTGGAGCTCCCATCGGGGCTCCGTGTCTTCGGCTGCCTCAGCCCCGCCCCTAGGCACGTGCGTGCGGCTGACATGCCAGTACTTAAAGGGCCAAGTGCGGGAAAACCATGATGGGCACTGATTGATGACATCACCTAGCTGCCCTATAAATAGCGAGGCCCTGTTCCCAGGTCCTCGCCTTGGCAATCGGGTTGACACCGTGGTGTTAGTAGTTTGCCTTATCCTGTGTTCCAGCATCTCCGTGTTCCAGCGTCTCCTTGTTCCTGAGTCTCCATGTGTTCCTGCTTCCTTACTCAAGTAGTACCTCTCCGGACTGATCTCTGGGACTGACCTCTGCCTGCCTGACCATTCTCTTCTCTGCTGCCTGGAACTGACCTCCGCCTGCCTGACCATTATTCGTCTGCCACCTGGAACTGACCCTCACTTGCCTTGACTATGCTTAGACTGATCTAGGTATTGACTCCTGCTTTGGCTGACCACTCCTGGACTGATACTCTGGCTCTGACCCTTGCACTTCACTTGGACACTCTCTTATTTATTTTATTTGAGTGTTTTATATACCGTCATTCCATGTGAGAATCACTAGTTCACAATGGTGTACAGGTTTGACACTCATAGGCGATGAGTTATAGAGGTAGGCATACACATTGAGGTTAAACATGGACAATAGACTGTAGCTACAAAGGTAGGCATACACTTCAGAGATAAACTGGGAAAACAATCTAAAACTAGGGGAATACTATAAAGATAGACACATTCAGAGCAAATGTAACCAGATTATAGGGAAGGTTGACAGTAACTGGGTAAAGTTCAGGACATATTTTGGTCATCGGGGAATTGGGTGTACCAGATTATAGGGAGGGCTGAGGATAAGAGGTTAACGATCAGGATATATTTTGGTCATCAGAGTCAAGGTGGATTAGATGCAGCCTACTGTGACTACTAGACCAACCTGCTTGGAATCTACCTGCGGCTTCCATCTGACTAGATCCACAGGTGCTGCCTGTCTCGCCCAGAGAACCTTCCTGAACTGTTACCTCCCTGAGGTTTCTGGAGCTTCCAGTTCAGGTGTAGTTCATCCTCTCTGCATCAACCGTGCACCCTTACTCGTGGTGGACACACCCCTCTGCTACCTCTTCAGGAGACCATCCGAGGCCCACCTAAGTCCAGACGGTCCAGGTACCCAAGGGCTCAACCTGCAGAAACCCCGGACTGTTATTGGCAAAGCTCCAGCTAGCCTCGTTCTCCTTGTGTGCTCCACCTCCTGGTGGCAGGCGCTCTCTGGGTCCGACCAGAGGGCCATACCAATCCTGCATCAGGCCAAGGGTCCACCTCCAGTGCAACAGGTTGCCAAGGCTATGGACTCAGTGGAGTCTTCTGCCTTGTAGGCCATCCCTGGTCTGGCTACTCATGTCTGAAAGCAACAATGGGTCCTGGAAACGTTGGTCTCCTCTGTGGAAAGGATGCATTCTCAAATGGAGGAATCTGCCATGGCCAACCCAGGGGCTCATGCCCAGCCCTCACGGGCATAACTGGCCCTCCCAGCTCCACCCCATTTTAATGGAGAGCTGTCGAGGCTTCATAAATCAATGTTATATGCAGTTCTCACTGTAACCCTCGCTTTTTCCCAACAAGGCAACTAAGATCACCTTCATCCTGTCACGCCTTGAGGGGAAGGCCCTGGCATGGGCTTCCCCGCTCTGGGAGCCTTCTGATGCAATTCTTCACCAGCTCCCTCAGTTCATCTCTGTCTTCCGATGCACCTTCGAGGACCCAGGTCGACAGGCGGTCGCTGGCCACCACCTACTCCACCTCCATGAAGGTTCACACTTGCTCGCTGAATACACAATGGAGTTCAGAACTCTGAGTTAGGTTGGCAAGAAGACTGCCTGTGGGCACTCTACCTCAAGGTACTGTCTCCTGCCCTTAAAGTTGAGCCCTTAAAGATGAGCTAGCCACCCGTGAGATCCCTGTATCTCTGGAGGAACTGATTTCCTTGGTCAGTAGAATCGACTACTGTTTTAGGCAATGGCATCAGGAGAAAAGAACTCTCTGACCTTCTACTCCACAGCCACCCCGTCCGATGAGTCCCCAGTTGAAGGCCTTACTAGCGGCCCCACAACTGCCTGAGGAACCGATGCAAATCAACCGTGTCCGCCTGACTCTAGAAGAACATCTCCGACGAAGAAGAACAGGTCTATGCTTGTATTGCAGGGATTCCGGACATCTCCTCCAGACTTGTCCTCTGCATCTGGGAAACTCCAAAGCCTGAGGCCGGCGGGGGTCCCGAGCTTGGGCGCTACAGTTTCTGGCCCTCAACTGTTGCTACCTATCTCCCTCCTTAGGAAGTCATGTTCATTTGCCACCACTGCCCTCATGGACACGGGGGTGAGTGAAAATTTCATTTTAGAGAAGGTCGTCTCACTATGCATTGCCTCAATTCAAGAAGAACCTCTCTCTGATCAGGTCACTCATCGTACTTTGCCCTTTTGCCTCACTGTTGGGACCCTCAATGATGAGGAAATCTCCCTCCTGATCTTGAAATGATCGACAAACCCTGTGGTCCTTGGACTTTCTTGGCTCCAGCTACATGTGCCCCAATTTGACTGGCAATCCCTGCAACTCATCCAGAGGGGTCCTCAATATCAAACCCACTGTTTACGGCAAGTGTCTCCATCTGTGACAGCCCTAATCTCTACAACCCTCCCGGGGTTACCTGCTCCATATTTGGAATTCAAAGACGTGTTCTCCAAACAAAATGCCGATATCCTGCCTCCACTCCGAGAGTTCAACTGTCCCATAGAACTCCTACCTGGAACCACGCCTCCCAAGGGTAGAACCTATCATCTTTCACTTCTAGAAACCCAAACGATATCAGCATACATCAAGGAAAATTTGGCCAAGGGGTCGTAAAGAAAAAGGATGGCAGTCTCAGACCTTATTTATTTATTTATTTATTTATTTATTTATTTATTTATTTATTTATTTAAGTGTTTTTATATCGGTTTACATAGAATGTATAATACTGATAGAGGAAAGTACATTGAACAAATTTGGTTACATGGCAAAAAGAGGAAAGTGTGTAACATTCTATGCAGAGAGAACATAATTGTTGATATAAGCATATATATATATATATATTGGATACTATATACATTGTTTGGTTAAGAATTGGTAACAAGGCATGCTTGGAGAATGGTATATAACATTAACAATAGAGAGTAAGTGGTTGTTAAAAGAATATATATATATATATATATATATATATATATAAGTGAAGGAATAAAAATTTGGTAACAAGTCATGTTCAGAGAGAGTAGCTGGCTGGGTGGGGGTAATGGTAGGTATTAGGGATATGCAGTATAGACTACAGATTTGAACACAGTAACCCGTAAGGACCGATATCCACTGCCACTTATCAGTGAACTGTTCGACCACCTACAAGGTGCTCAAGTATTTATCAAACTAGATCTATGAGGGGCATGTAATCTAGTACGGATCCAAACAGAAGTCATCTGGAAAACCACCTTCAACACAAGAGACTGACACTATGAGTACGTATTAATGACCTTCGGGCTTTGCAACGCCCCTGCAGTCTTCCAGCACCTAATGAACAAGATTTTCTGGGATCTTGAATACTCATTCGTTGTAGTGTATCTAGACGATATATTAATCTTCTCCAAAGATCTGAAGTCTCATCTTTCCCACGTTCAAACAGTCCTCCAGTGTCTCAGAGACCACCATCTCTATGCTAAATTGGAGAAGTATATCTTCGAGCAACCCAGTCTCCCATTTCTGGGCTATATTATCTCCAATCGCAGTTTCACCATGGACCCCGACAAACTCCAGGGTATTCTAGATTGGCCTCAACCAGTGGGTCTCCGAGCCCTACAGAGATTCCTTGGATTCACAAATTACTATCAAAACTTCATCACAAATTACTCTGTGCTGGCCACTCCACTCACTGCTATGACCAGGAAAGGATGTGATCCTCGAGTATGGAGTCCCAAGGCTCAATCAGCGTTCCATGCCTTGAAACAGGCCTTCAGTACTGGCTCATGCCTATGCCACCCAGATCCTAACCAACCCTTCATAGTTGAAGTTGACGCATCCAGAATTGGTGCAGGGGCGGTCTTGAGCCAATACTCCACCAAGGGAACCCTAATTCCATGTTCCTTTTATTCACATAAATTCTCCTCCACAGAACAAAACTATACCATAGGAGACAGTGAGCTCCTAGCAGTGAAACTTGCCCTACAGGAATGGCACCCCTGGCTTGAAGGTGCAAAACACAGATTCACGATATTCACCGACCATAAAAATCTGGAACATTTAAAGGAGGCCCAGCTCCTTAACCCATGACAAGCGCGCTGGGCCCTATTCTTTGCATGCAACTTCGAGCTCCGCTATTGCCCAGTGGCAAACAATCTCCATGCAGACACACTCTCTCACTCCTTCGAGCCAGACAGACTCCCAGGAACATCATTGACCCAGCCTGCATATCCAGTGCTGCCACCACCACAGTGCCAACTGGGAAGATGGTGGTTCCCCACCATCTCCACAAACATGTTCTCCATTGGGCTCACGACTCCAAGCTGGCCAGTCACCCTGGACGAGCCCGAACTCTTGAGATGCTCCAAAGGCACTATTGGTGGCTGGGTATGATAAAAGACTCCTGAGAATATGTAGAATCATGTCCAGTTTGCGCACAGCAAAATACCCTGACTGCCACCTATGGGGGCTTCTTCAGCCACTTCCTGAGCCCACCGAGCCATGGTCTAGTCTGTCCACAGCCTTTATCGTACAACTGCCTCCTTCAAAAGGAAATACTGTGATCTGGGTCATCATAGACCATTTTTCAAAGATGGCCCACTTTGCCCCCTTACCTGGACTTCCATCAGCTCCAGAGTTAGCTCGACTCTTTCTAACCCACGTATTTCGGATACATGGACTACCACAAGAAATCATCTCTGACCATGGTCCTCAATTTGACGCTAAATATTGGAAGCCTCTCTGTAAAAAGTTCAATATCTCGTTAAACTTAACGTCAGCATATCATCCGCAAGCAAATGGCCAGGCCTAGAGGACTAATCGGTCTTTGAAGAACTTCATATGATTGCATTTCAATGACCAACAACATGACTGGGCTGAGCTCCTGCCATGGGCAGAACTGTCCCATAACACACATATCGCCTCTGCCATGGAAGTGTCTCCCTTCACTGTAGTCTTCGATCGTCAGCCTTGTATACCCCTACTGGTTCCACTCACTGTACCCTCGCCTGCAGCTCAATCTACAGCACAAACTCTACGCGGGCTCTGGAACCAAGTGAAGGAATGGCTTTGCCAAGCAGGTGACCGGGTCAAACGCTTCACAGACACCTACCGTCGGACCGCGCCTCTGTTCCGGCCTGGACAGAAAGTCTGGCTTAGTACTAAGCACATCGGCTAGCTCCCAAATTTATTGGCCCATTTCCCATCCTTCAACGCATAGGAGCAGTCACCTACCAGCTACAACTTCCACCTTCCATGGGAATTCACTACATGTTCCACGTGTTGCTACTTAAGCCTTTGGTCCTCTCTTGGCCTTCACAAAGCCTCCTCAACCTATGCAACATTCTGCAGAACTGGAGAACACCTTACAAGTTAAAGAAGTCCTGGATGTCTGACACCGTCGAGGCCACTGGGAGTACCTCCTGTCATGGGAGGGCTTCGGTACGGAAGAAAACTCTTGGGAGCCCTCTCACTATAGTTTGGACAAGAACCTGCTCCAGGACTTCCACAGAGATCACCCAGAAAAACCCAAACCAGGAAGGGGGAGGCCTAGAAGGGAGGTATTGTTGGGCGTCCCTGCCATGTGGGTGCCGTGACCAGGCCTGCTCATCTTGCACTACCCTCAACCAGCTCCAGTTTTGCCACTGCCGCCAGTTCCCACCATCCTCGTCGCTCACCATGGCCCTCTCCGGCTTGCTTCTTTCCACAGACCTTGCAGCAAAGCTCCCGTCAGGGCTCCGCGTCTTCGGCCGCCTTGGCCCCACCTCTAGGCGCGCATGCGGCCAACATGCCAGAACTTAAAGGACCAAGCACGGGAAAACTAAGATGGCACTGATTGATGACATTACCTAGCTGCCCTATAAATAGCGAGGTCCTGTCCCCAGGACCTCACCTTGGCAATCGAGTCAACACCGTGGTGTTAGTAGTTTGCCTTATCTTGTGTTCCAGTGTCTCCTTGTTCCAGCGTCTCCGTGTTCCAGCATCTCCTTGTTCCTGAGTCTCTGTGTGTTCCTGCTTCCTTACTCAGATAGTACCTCTCTGGTACTGACCTCTGCCTGCCTGACCATTCTTCGTATGCTGCCTGGAACTGACCACTGCCTGCCTGGCCATTCTCTTCATCTGCCACCTGGAACTGACCCTCACTTGCCTTGACTACATTTGGACTGACCTTGGTATTGACCCCGGTTTTGGCCGACCACTCCTGGACTGATACTCTGGCTCTGACCCTTGCGCTTCACTTGGACACTCTCTTCTGGCCTACTATGACTACCAGATGGTCCAGGTACCCAAGGGCTCAACCTGCGGAAACCCCGGACTGTTATTGGCGAAGTTCCAGCTAGCCTCTGTCTCCTCATGTGCTCCGCCTCCTGGTGGCAGGCGCTCTCTGGGTCCGACCAGAAGGCCGTACCAATCCTGCACCAGGCCAAGGATCCACCTCCAGTGCAACAAAATGCAGTTGTGAGGGTTTTATTGGCTTTGAAAAAGTATGATTATATTACACTGGTCTTAAAATATTTACATTGGCTCCCAGTATCTTTTACAGTTCAGTTTAAGTGTCTATGTTTAATTCGTAAAGCTATTTTTAATGTGAAAAACGAATGGTTTGATGCCTTGCTCCAGCTACAGATGACAAAACATAGTTTAAGAGCAAAGTATCAAGGACTACCAGCAATTCCATCCCCAAAATTAGCACACTTAAATAAAGTATGTGAACAAACTCTATCTTTGGCTGGCCGTTATATACGGAAGGAGCTACCAAGCGATCTGAGATTAGAGCCAATCTTTTCAAGTTTTAAAAAGAAATTAAAAACATATTTATTTAATCTCACATTTACAGAACAAAATGTTCAAGGGGAGTAAGTAAATCTGAAGGACAAGGAAAGTGGCTAGGTTACCATTGTTCTGAGTACTTTTACTGATGCTGTGTTATTTTATATTGGAATTGAATATTTTTATGAATGTTACATTGTTTTTATTTTTAAGTATCTTATTATTTTAGAATGTAATTTATTGTTTTAGAATGTAAACCGGTATCATTTATTTTGAATACTGTTATATAAAAATTGAAATAAGTAAATAAATAAAATTATATTGTAATGAAGAAGTTTGATGAATATTTCATTTCAAAATGCAACATCAGCTCAGAGGCCTACATCCATTGATCCAAAGGATTAATATATCAGGGACCGACTAATAACTGAGATTTTGGATAAAGCATTTTCCCAGAAGTTACAAATGCAAGGAGATCTTGCTCTGGAAAATCCATAAAGACAATTTGCCAGTCAGGGATATGAAAAAACAAACAAAAAAACCAGATGCTACAACACGAAGCTGCCAAAAGCCTGGAGAGGTAACTTAGTAACATAACTATAAAAACCAAAAGGCCCATCCAGTTTGCCCAGCAGTGATTTTATGTGCATCTACCCAAAGCAGATCACAATGGAACTCAACCCCCAATCTCTTTGTGTCTCCTGCTCTGTTCAGGATTCCCCATGCCATCCAAGAAGCGCAATGCATCCATATCACTCTCCTGGAAGACTAGTCAGCAGGAGGAAAGGGCAGACAGCACCAGAGAGCACAGCAGTGGGAGAAATCAGCAGGCAGTGAACAACCACAAGAAAGAGTGCCCAATGCTGGATGTACAAGAAACTAGGGCACTGCTGGCACAGAGTATGTGCCAGCAGGTATATTGATGAGGCAAAATGACCAAACTCTGAAGCCTACTTTACAGCCAGTAGGGGTGTGCAGGCCAAAAAATTTCGTTTCATGTCATATTGTGTTGTTTGCAAGTCAATTTTCATTTTATTATTGTTTTACCAATTTTTTTTTTTATTTTTTACATTTCGGAAAGAGTGCACACTAATTGCAGAATAGTGCACACTAAAATGTTAGAAGAAAAAGCACAAAATTTGGTGATTTTTCCTATTGCTTCATTTTGAAAACAACAAGAAATGACATTTATTTATTTAAAAATACTTGTTAGTCTCCATTCCAATGACCATAGCAGTATACAGATAAAACATACATAATAAAAAACGTACTATAAAAAGACTAAAACAATAACATACTAAACATACAAAAGAATGATCAGGCAAGGAAGATTCATCAGGTTTCTTAGCAGGACAGTATACTTGAGGTTTTAAACATTGCTTGCTCAATGGGAAAGCTTGTTTGAATAGCCAAGTTTTTAGATTCTAACTTCTTTGGCATGAAGTGTAAGTCAGAGATGTTCTGGCATGGAGTGCCACAATATAGGACCAGCCACAGTAATTGCATGCTCGCATATCTCGCCCAGGTGTGTTTGATGCTTAGTGGGAACAACCAGTAAACATTTGTTTGCTGATCATGGTGTTTGTTGTGGAATGTATACATGAAGAGCTGCGCCCAGCCATGTGGTATTGTTGTTTGAGATGATTTTGCATAAGATAATTAATATTTTATATTGGATTCTGAAACGGATCAGTAACCAGTGTAGCATGGAGAGAGTGGGAGTGATATGATCATATTTTGAGCAGTCAGTTAGAACTTTTGCGAGTTTTGCAATATGTGAAGAGATATTATTACACAATCGGGTAAACTCAACAATATGGAATTGCAATAGTCAATCCCTAAGAACAGTAAATGCTGTAATATCATTCTAAAGTTTGCAGGCCCCAAAACAGGCTTGGGCCTATGCAGCATTCTCAGTATAATAACCAGCTTTAATCAAGTTTCATTGCTTCAAATGAATGCAAAATCCCTGCAGCCAATAAGAGAGATCCATGCTTTCTGGGTTCAGTCTTGTGTGTAGCAGACTCAGAGGCAGCCTGGATTTTACATCTGATGGTCCATGGCAGTAGAATGGCCTTTAAAACAGATTCAAGAGCAGACATAGCAATATCTTTTTAGAGGACACGCACTAGGGTTTTAGGCAATATCCTCCAATCCAGAGCACAGAGGTGAATTTAAACAGGCTCGAGGTTCAGCTGGACAGCCTGAGTCAGTTTGTTGCTCATGCTCCCTACAAAGCTATAGACTTCAGCTTTCACGTTTGTGTGAGGAAGGGTCAATTCAGTGGCAAAAATTTTGGGATGCCGAAAATGGGACTCATAAAAAGACTGGAAGAAGTTGCTAATACTACTACTACAGTCTGTGCGGACTTCCAATTCTACTGCTTCCAAAAATGTGGGAAGAACTGAAGAGAAAGCAGCAAAATGGAACTCTAGAGAAAATTACAGAACCTATAGCATGGTGCATTCCAGTGGTAATAGTTCTGAAGAAGAATGGCCAAATTCCACATAGTGTGGATCTGTAAAATCTCAAGAAAGAGACAGAAGATACCATTTCTCAACTGTCAGGAGCCAATGTGTTCTCACTGCTAGATGCCGAAAGTGGCTTTTGGCAAGAACCCCTTTATCCAGAGAGTGCTTCACTAAGACCATTCATTAGATTATTTGATTGATACAGATTTGGACACTTCCTTTTTGCCAAAACTCCACTCCAGAGATTTTTCAAAGAAAAACATCTGAAATCTTTCAAGAACTGGATGGAGTGGCCATATGCATGGATCATGTGCGGGTGTACAGAAAATGAATAAGAGTCTAGGTAAAATGATGGGAGCACTCACAAAGTCAGGTTTGAAACTGCAGAGAAAAGTGAGTCACAGGACAAAATATATTACAGTTCCTAAAAAATCTAATTGATGAGTCTGGGATGAAGCCTGATCCAGGGAAGGTAAGGGCTACACAGAATTTGCCACCTCCTTCCTGCTCACCCACATGAGCCCTGAGGAGCTGGAAATGAGCCGGGCTGTTTGCCATCCTCCTACCCTGCTGCCTCCAAAAGGACAAGAAAGAGAAGCCACTATCCCCTCCCTGCTGAAGGAGAGAGGAGAAGAGTCACCCGCCCTACCCCACCTGCTGAGCCTCTCCCCACCCCCCACTCCCACTCCTGCCCCAATCCGAAACCTGCCCAGACCTGTGATCCTTTCCCTCCCACCACCTCTTCCCCTCCTACCTGCTGAAGAGGAGGGGGAGGCCACAAAGGAGAGGGGCCACTTGCCCCACCACTGCTGCAAAAAAAGAACCTAGAAAGGGAGGTCACTTTCTCCATCACTGCCAAAGGGAAGCGAGGTCTCCAAAAAGAGAGGTGCATCTGATCCACCAATGCCAAAGGAGAGACATGAACCAGGGAGGCTTTCTATATTCCCGTTTGGTGTATTCCATTCGGTGGGTTAGATTAGTTAATTAAGGTGCATGAAATAATTAAAGTATCATCAAAGTTTGCAAAACAATGCATGAGAAAGGGGGGGGGGGGGGGAGCATGAGGTTAACATGAATTTATTGGGTGGGAGTTCAATGAGGTGAAGGTTATTTTCTCACGGGAACTGAGATTCACCCAAGGATGATTTTGGCCTTTGTCTCCCATAGGAATTGTTGTGCTCATGGGGCCATTGGATAAAGGTGAAAGGGGGTAGATTGAGAATAGGGATGTGAATCGTTTTTCTGACGATTGAAAATATCAGACGATATTTTCAAAATCGTCAAAAAATCAGGGTCTCTGAAACCGATAGGAAAACCCCACAACATTTTTCGTGGGGGTTCTCTTATCATTTTGGGGGGGGGGGGGAGGGCGGGAAGAAAGGGCACCTAAAACATCTCCCAAACCCCCCCCCCCCCCAGCTCCTTTAAATTTGATTATTTAGTATCTCCCACCCCCCAAAACTTTATTAAAGTATCTGGTGGTCCAGTGGGGGTCCTAGGAGTAATCTCCCACTCTCGGGCCGTCGGCTGCCACTAATCAAAGATGTAAAGATGGTGCGGGCCGTCCATTGCTTCTATCATGTGACAGGGGCCGGCCAATGGCACCGATAGCCCCTGTCACATGGTAAGGGCAAAGTGCCATCGGCGCCATTTTGATTAGTGGCAGCCGACAGCCTGAGAGCGGGAGATTGCTCCCGGGACCCCCACTGGACTACCAGGTACTTTAATAAAGTTTTGGGGGGGTCTGGAGGGTGGGAGATACTAAATAATCAAATTTAAAGGGTCGGGGTGAGCTTTTTTTTATTGGCTCGGGTGCAGCCGATAAAAAAAACCAATCGGACTGTAGGAAAAATAATTTCCCGATAGCCCCCAAATCTGAAATCAGAACCGATTCTGGTTCTGATTTGCATCTCTACTGAGAAGTAATCTAAGGAAATATTTCTTCACAGAAAGGGTGGTGGATGCAAGGAAAAGTCTTTCAGTGGAGGTAATGGAGATAAGTACAGTATCTGAATTCAAGCAAGCATGGGATAAGCACAGAGGATATCTGAGGGAGTGGTAGGGATTGTAGAGCTGAGCAGTTGGTGTGGATGGGCAGAATGGATAGGCCATATGCTTTATGTTTCTATGTTTCTATGCTGTACACCCACTCCCACCCCTGCCTCTCCTCCACAATCCCCAATGGACCTCTGATTTCTATGCTACCCCAGGACTTCCAATTCCCTTACCCTCTGTGAACCTCCAGTTCCCCTCCTAATCCTTTTGCAGACCTATTGATTCGATTCCCTTCCCAGACAGGACCCGCAATCCTTCCCCTCCCACTGTCCCTCTGCAGACCTTAGGTCTCAGGCTCCAGCTCTGGCTCTGCTGTTGTAAGAAAGCATTGAGTATGGGGACTGGGTTAGGTGGGGGGCTGTGTGCTCACATGCACCCCTACCCCCACAGAAGACCAAAGCAAGCAGGGCCTGTGAGTGCACAATCCAGTCTGGCTCAGTCTCCATGCTCACTTTATAGTGGAGCCAAAGCCTGAGCCGAAGCTCTGAGGTCCTTAAGGAGGTGGTGGGAGGGAAAGGATCACAAGGCCTGGGCAGGGATCAGATCGGGGCAGGAGTGGGAGTGGTGGGGTGGTGGGAAGAGAAACAGCAAGATTAGAGGCCATGGAATAGGAAATCTGCTGTTCCCAAAATTGTGCTCCCTAGGCACAGGTCTAGTGTGCTTATTGGGAAATCCAGGCCCGAAATCAATGAACATGTTTGTTTGCTAACAGAAAGTTGAGCCACTACCTATTTAAAGGCAGTTCTCAATCTCAGTTTTAAAGCCTTCATTTTCCTCTTGGAGCAGAGCAGTAATCAGGGGACTGGTTAATCAGTCACTAGAGAGATTAGTGTAACAATGAATTGCAAGTTATGTAGCTATAGTTATAATCATCAGAGCATTTGTTTTTCATTCATAGCACTGGCAGCAATGACACACTTCAGCCCACCGGATTCAGTCTTTTAATTTCCTATTCTATTTCTAAGCTGTCCTCTCATCTCAGGATTTAGATAAAGACTTAGATAGGATAGCTACAGTACATGGAGGACTGCTAGGTCTGTCAGTTTGACATAGTGAATTCTAGGAAATATCAGATAAAAAAATGTCAAGTCATAGAAGGCAAGTTAAAAACTGGAAGAGTCTTGGGCACTCTTAGTGACTGTAAGAATGTCTTAATTTTCAATTGTTTATAGCCCAAGCATCTTTAGCATGCACTTGGGGGAGGTGGAAGGCATTTTAAATATTTACGAAAATAGCCTAGAGTTTATACAAATAAGTGAGCCTCCTGATTGCAAGAAATCAATTTGAGGTCAATAGATGCCAAGATGCATCCTGCAGCATAAGTATTACAAGATCATTGAATATAACGCAAATATGAAAAATTACACTGAAAATCACAAAATGTTACAAAACAGAGGAAAACTCAGGGTAAGTCTCAGAACAGATATTTTAATGGTGACTTCCATGGCAATGGTTAATAGGGATGTGCATTCATTTTCAACGAATGTGCAATCCGCAACGCATAAGTCCCTGTTCGTTTGATTCGTGGGTTTGCGAAACGCATGGCGATCCCCCATGAATAAAACATATCATATTAGTTTCATTCTTTTTGTTCGCAGTGACTTCTTAGCGGCAGTTTGAAATAGTAGAAGGCCATGTGGGAGTATCCATAAGAAAAACCAGCCCTTTCCTGTGAGTCATAAGTGACCTCACAGCCCTGTCATAGAGTGGGTCAGACAGGTTGCCAAGGACACGAGAATGCAACCTAGTATCAGAGCTAAGCATTTTTCTAAGGCAGCCAATCACCACTCTCACTCGGTGAACTGTGACGCTGTTCCTGATGATGCTGTACTATTTATACCTTAAGCACGTGGCATGCCATGCACTTTCTTTGCGTGGGTTGCCAGGGAAGTGGCTATACTCAGAGCTAGTCTGAGTGTCTCAAATCTGTATTCAATTGCTAGCTACTTTGATAGAATTTTCCATTGAAAAAGATATTTGTTTGTTTTTGCTGCAGTGCCAGCCAGCCAGGCTTTTTTTGACTGCACTTTTTTTTAAGTGAACTCAGACGGTCTCTCTATCTCTCCCACTGAGACAAGCTGCCAGCAGTGGCATTTTGCTGCCAATCTTACCCCCCTGAGGTAGGTTGCAGGCAGGGTTTGGGTGGTGTGGATGAGAGATATATTCAATTGCTAGCTACTTTGATAGAATTTTCCATTGAAAAAGATATGTTTGTTTTTGCTGCTGTGCCAGCCAGGCTTTTTTTTGACTGCACTTTTTTTTATTGAACTCAGACTGCCTCTCTGTCTCTTACTGAGACAAGCTGCTAGCAGTGGCATTTTTCTGCTGATCTTACCCCCTGGGATAGTATGGTGCAGGCACAGGCAGGGTTTGGGTGGTGTGGGTGGGAGATAGTGTGAATTGGTATTTTCAAACAAGAAGCAGCATCACTAGGAATTGTGCTTGTTCAGGCTTCCAGTCAAGTCTTTTCTCTGCTGTTTCATTTTTTTGTGCACACAGAGCAGTCTCAGTTGTAGGGCACATCAAGGAACTGCACTGCATCTGTGGGCAGTTTTGAAGACTCACATATATTGGGACAGCAGTGCTCTTTTAAGCCAAATCCCCAGTAGGTCTCTTTTGTAATTACAAGTTTGGTGCGTGCATATACAGCGGTCTCAGTTGTAGTGTACATCAAGGCACTGCATCGTGCATCTGTGGGCAGTTTTGCAGACTCACATATATTGGGACAGGAGTGCTCTTTTAAGCCAAATCCCCAGTAGGCCTCTTTTGTAGATACAAGTTTGGTGGGTGCAGATACAGCGGTCTCAGTTGTAGTGTACATCAAGGCACTGCATCATGCGTCTGTGGACAGTTTTGCAGACTCACATATATTGGGACATAGGTGTTTATTCACCAATAAAGAAATAATTCTTTTAATTGAAATCCCTAGTAGGCACAAGGCAGTGACATTAAAACCATGATGTCAGGGAAAGGTAGTCGTGGTCGAGTGATTGGGACTGGCAGAGGAGACACTTCAAAAGGCAGTGCCAGTCCCTCATTAAAGTTAAAAAGGGAGCTGTTCCAATCTAAAATCTCTGGAGGGGTAGGCAGTTCCATCCGGAAAATACTGAAATTTAAAGATGATGCACCGCCACCACCTGTTTCTTACCCTGTAGTTTTGGAGGTGAGGGAAGGGGATGCTGTCATGCGAGACCCAAAAGTAGCAGTGCAAAGGCAGACTCGACTTAGAGTTGAAAATGTAGTGCAGGCACTGTTTGCTTCTGATTCCAATGAAGAATCATCTTGTGTGGGATTCTCATCAGAAATGGAAGAAGTATTCTTTTTGAATACTGAAGAAGGTTTAGGAGGATTAGTTAGTTTTGTGTTAGCCTCCACTTCAGTGCTGCAGGGGAGAGATGAAACTGATGATAATGAGGATGAAGAGCAGTCAGTGCAGGCACAGAGTGTGACTGATGCCCCTGGCATTGCTTCTCAGGGTGCACCCACTACTTCAACTCCAGTGCCAGCATCCAACCCGAAGGCAGAGGAGGCACTTCAAAAGGCAGTGCCAGTCCCCCATTAAAGTTAAAAAGGGAGCTGTTCCTGTCAACCCTCCTGCCCCTTGCTTTAGCCCATTTAAGTTGTTCATTATATTTTAAGCTATTCATTATTCAGTTCAGAGTTTGATATAAAGCCTGTTTGCTAAATTTACAGTTTTATGTAAACTGATGTGATGTCCCCCTACTAATGTTGATATATAAAAATTTTCAAATAAATAAAAGAAATCTGCGATCTGGAGCCACTTTAAATTGACGGAGGACCGCGTTTTGCTCAGTGTAATTACTGTGCCAGGGCTATTAGCAGAGGCAAGCAAATGGGACATATAACTAATTTTGGCATGATGCATCATATGCAGAAGCAACACCCAACAGTACCGCCATCTGGGGATGGTGGCACTGCCAGTCAGGGGACCCCTTTTTCCAGGCAGTATAAAGTGGTTGAAAAGGAGCAGAGTCACCCCACACCCTCAGCCCCTTCTAGCAGTCAGGTGGCAGGCCAGCAGCCCCCTGCCATGTGTCAGAAGCAACAACCCACCATGGAGGAAATGGGGTGGTGTTCGGTAATGCTATCCCAGGGAAGGAGGCAGGCAGCTTCAAAAGTTATAACCAAGAGCATCGGGGAAATGATTGCCCTTGATGACCAGCCCTTGCAGGTAGTGGAGAATGTGAGTTTCAAGCATTTGCTGAAGGTCTTAGTGCCAAATTACAAAGTCCCCTCCAGAACCACATTTAGCAGAAAGGTCATCCCCAGTCTGTACAACCAGTGTCACAGTTGCATCCAAGTGCTGCTAGCTAAGGCACAGGGGAGAGTGCATTTCACCTGCAATATCTGGAACGCCATGAATGCTGCACACTCTTACCTCTCCCTGACAGCACACTGGTGGGATCTGGCTGAGGCAGGGGCAGGCAGCAGCTCTATTAGTGAACAAGTGTCAGGTTGGAGGTGGGCTTTACTGCACACCCACCTGACGGACGAGGCCCATACCTCAGCCAATATTCTAGCATGCTTCAGACAGTTGCTGGCAGGCTGGCAGCTGCCCCAGCGAGACAGCAATCTTCAGGCCGGGTTCTTTTTCACAGACAATGGTGCAAACATGGTAAAGGCAATATGCGACGTGCACTTTCAGAACATCTGATGTTTTGCACACACTCTGCACCTAGTAGTGAATAGGGATGTGAATCGTTTTTCAACGATTAAAATTATCGTCCGATAATGTTTATATCGTCTTAAATCGTTATAGAACATGATACAATAGAAATTCTAACGATTTATCGTTAAAAATCGTTAAATAGTGTTAGTGCGCACTAACTCCCCGTTAGTGCGCACTAACTCGATTTAGTGCGCACTAACTGAAAATGATACAAATAAACACTTTCCAGGTCACTGAAGGTCAGTTAGGAATGAATATGTGTTCCTATTGGCTGGCTGCCCTCTTATCTATTGATGTTACCAAGGTTACCACTGAGGTGATGGTTGGGGGGATGGGAAATGGAACTGGAAACTAACGAACACCAACAGAAAATGAAACAAAGTGTTCACACTTCCCAGGTCAGTAAAGGTCACTTAGGAATGAATATGTATGTATGTATTCCTATTGGCTGGCTGTGCTCTTATCTATTGATGTTACCAAGGCTAACACTGAGGTAATGGTTGGAGGGATGTGAAATGGAAACAGTTGGAAGCTTGACAAAAAAAGTAATGTAATGATCAGCACTCACGTGACTAGAACTTGTTTGTTTATTATTTTTGTTAGCAGGCACCTGAAATGCTAGTGCATGTTGAATTTGCCAATCACTGTGCATTTTAGAAAGGTGGTCCTGGCTGGAACTGTACACAGTTCAAATATATGTAATTGATTGTTGGTAAGTGTATTTTTTAAGTAGCCACACTGGCACAAGTATGTTTACTTTTCCTCCTACTTAACTCACTAGCTCAGCTTTGTAAGAAGGGCTTCTCTGCTTGTGTGTTGTTTTTGTTTGGTGTGAGGAGAGCAGAAACATCAGATCTTTATTCAATCTACTACAGTCATCTCTTACAGTGCCCTATCCCTATTAATACCAGGAGTGTTGTGATCTTCCTGCACACAGTGCCCTAACCCTGATACCAGTCTGAGACAGCTCCCTCCCTGCATTACTAGTGAGAGGCTGGCTTCACAGACAGGGGGGAGCTGCCTGACCCTCACTCCTGACTTCCCCCATGTCTCAGCTAGTGAATGGTGTGTGGGTGAGGGGGGGGGGGAGGAGGATGGTGAAGTCTGAGACAGCTCCCTCCCTGCATTACTAGTGAGAGGCTGGCTTCACAGACAGGGGGGAGCTGCCTGACCCTCACTCCTGACTTCCCCCATGTCCCAGCTAGTGAATGGTGTGTGGGTGAGGGGGGGGGGGGGAGGATGGTGAAGTCTGAGACAGCTCCCTCCCTGCATTACTAGTGAGAGGCTGGCTTCACAGACAGGGGGGAGCTGCCTGACCCTCACTCCTGACTTCCCCCATGTCCCAGCTAGTGAATGGTGTGTGGGTGAGGGGGGGGGGAGGATGGTGAAGTCTGAGACAGCTCCCTCCCTGCATTACTAGTGAGAGGCTGGCTTCACAGACAGGGGGGAGCTGCCTGACCCTCACTCCTGACTTCCCCCATGTCCCAGCTAGTGAATGGTGTGTGGGTGAGGGGGGGGGGGAGGATGGTGAAGTCTGAGACAGCTCCCTCCCTGCATTACTAGTGAGAGGCTGGCTTCACAGACAGGGGGGAGCTGCCTGACCCTCACTCCTGACTTCCCCCATGTCCCAGCTAGTGAATGGTGTGTGGGTGAGGGGGGGGGGGGAGGATGGTGAAGTCTGAGACAGCTCCCTCCCTGCATTACTAGTGAGAGGCTGGCTTCACAGACAGGGGGGAGCTGCCTGACCCTCACTCCTGACTTCCCCCATGTCCCAGCTAGTGAATGGTGTGTGGGTGAGGGGGGGGGGGAGGATGGTGAAGTCTGAGACAGCTCCCTCCCTGCATTACTAGTGAGAGGCTGGCTTCACAGACAGGGGGGAGCTGCCTGACCCTCACTCCTGACTTCCCCCATGTCCCAGCTAGTGAATGGTGTGTGGGTGAGGGGGGGGGGGGGGAGGAGGATGGTGAAGTCTGAGACAGCTCCCTCCCTGCATTACTAGTGAGAGGCTGGCTTCACAGACAGGGGGGAGCTGCCTGACCCTCACTCAAGCAGAGAAGCCCTTCTTACAAAGCTGAGCTAGTGAGTTAAGTAGGAGGAAAAGTAAACATACTTGTGCCAGTGTGGCTACTTAAAAAATACACTTACCAACAATCAATTACATATATTTGAACTGTGTACAGTTCCAGCCAGGACCACCTTTCTAAAATGCACAGTGATTGGCAAATTCAACATGCACTAGCATTTCAGGTGCCTGCTAACAAAAATAATAAACAAAGAAGTTCTAGTCACGTGAGTGCTGATCATCACATGTCAAGCTTCCAACTGTTTCCATTTCACATCCCCCCAACCATTACCTCAGTGGTAACCTTGGTAACATCAATAGATAAGAGCACAGCCAGCCAATAGGAATACATATTCATTCCTAAGTGACCTTTACTGACCTGGGAAGTGTGAACACTTTGTTTCATTTTCTGTTGGTGTTCATGAGTTTCCAGTTCCATTTCCCATCCCCCCAACCATCACCTCAGTGGAAACCTTGGTAACATCAATAGATAAGAGGGCTGCCAGCCAATAGGAACACATATTCATTCCTAACTGACCTTCAGTGACCTGGAAAGTGTCTATTTGTATCATTTTGAGTTAGTGCGCACTAACTCGAGTTAGTGCGCACTAACGGGGAGTTAGTGCGCACTAACTCGAGTTAGTGCGCACTAATAGGAAAAAAACGATTTTTAACGATTTTTCAATGAAATAATCGTGCCAAACACGATTTTCTTCTCCTGCCACACGATTTCTATCGTTAAGACGATATGGAAAACGATTCACATCCCTAGTAGTGAAGTCAGCTCTGGGGTTGGAGTCCAAACACCAAGAAAATGAATACCTGCATATGTTAATAAGTTAATGGCAGATGAAACTTAATGTGGACAAGTGCAAGGTGTTGCATATAGGAAAAAATAACCCATGCTGTAGTATCATGATGTTAGGTTCCATATTAGGCGCTACCACCCAGGAATCAAGATTACAGAGAGAATTAAAACTCTTCAAAAAAAGTTTAAAAACATGGCTTTTCAAAAAAGCTTTTTAGAGTGAGAACGGAGAATAAGAAGTATAAATGAACAAGCAAAGGAACATCTATGCACAGCACAAAGTCGCTTAGTAGCATAATTGCAGACTTTATTATTTTCCTCATAATTAAATACTAATATAAGAGATTTGCAGTATAAAGTACAATACTTGTATGGTTATCCTATTAATCATATAAATGGAAAAGATCTAGATCACTTATCATATACCTTATTGGCACTTTGTTAGAAAAAATTTAACCGATCTTAATTTTACGTGCCTCTCTGTAAACCGTTGTGATGGTACATTACTAAACGATGGTATAGAAAAGATTTTAAATAAAAATAAATAAATAAATAGTGGATAATACATTGAAATTGTCGGCTCAGTGTACTGTGGCAGTCAAAAAAGCAAACAGAATATTAAGAATTATTAGAAAGGGAATGGTGAATAAAACTGAGCATGTCATAATGCCTCTGTATCGCTCCATGGTGAGACCGCACCTTGAATACTGTGTACAATTCTGGTCGCAGCATCTCAAAAAAGATATAATTGCGATGGAGAAGGTACAGAGAAGGGCAACCAAAATGATAAGGAGCATGGAACGGCTTCCCTATGAGGAAAGACTAAAGAGGTTAGGGCTGTTCAGCTTGGAGAAAAAACGGCTGAGGGGGTGGGGGGTTAAAAAAGGTTTGGATAAGTTCTTGGAGGAGAAGTCCATTAACTGCTATTAATCAAGTTGTCTTAGGGAATAGCCACTTCTATTACCAACATTAGTAGCATGGGATCTACTTAATATTTTGGGTACTTGCCAGGTTCTTGTAACCTGGATTGACCACTGTTGGAAACAGGATGCTGGGCTTGATGGACCCTTGGTCTGACCCAGTATGGAAACTTCTTGTGTTGTTATGTTCCTATGTTCTTTAGAGTACAACGTCTGAATGTGCTGCTGATGCTGGTGTTCCTTCACATTTCCCTCGAGTCACTGTTAGCATTAGTCTCTCACGCAGCATCTTATATTTGGTTCTCATACACTCACAGAGGAGATCATTAGAGAGAAATAAACCATCAAGGCAAGAATAGAATTACAGTAACAGCAGGTGATGCAAAAGCAGGACAAGAGGGTTTTTACTTTTCTTAGAGCAGTCTCATGCTTGGTGAGAATGACTCCTGTGGCTGGAAAGCTCTCTATTATATTACAGAGCATCTATGCACAGCCTACATGACAGGGAGAGGGAGGGAAAAGACCACAGATCCAGTAAAACTTGAGAAAGCACAATAGGAAAAGACAAATGGGCAGATTGGGTAGACCAAGTGCTGTTTATCTGCCACTATCTTCTGTGTTTCTAATCTATTCCAACTAAGAAGCACAAAAAAATAACAGCTTCTAGCCATTTTTTTTTTTTGTCGCTGAGTGCCTTCTCTTCATTCTGTTTGGAGCCGATGTAAAAAAAACCCCACACTAAAACTGGAGTTGAATTTTAGGCCCAGTTTTACATAATGCGTGCATTAAAAACAGGGTGGCCCCCCACGGGGTGCAGTAAGCTAATGGGATGCAAATCGAGCAGGAGTTTAAAAAGTGTGCGGAATGAAAAAATACGCTAAAGTGTGTTAACCTGGAAAATCCACACATTCTGCAGGGCAATAATACGAGGGAGAGGGAAGGAAATGGTGCCAGGGGGAGGTGAGGATAGGGAAGGGAAGGAGATAATGATAATAGGGGAGAAGCATGATTAATTATGGTGCTGGGAAAAGGCAACAATGATGCCAAGGGGTGGATGGAGAAGAAAGAAAAGGGAGGAGAAAGATGATGGTGATTTGCGGTGCGTGCCACAACAAAGTGGACCCTGTTCCAGGAGAGCCTTGAAAGAAAAAAGGTTGGTGAACCAGTGCTGTCATGCTCGAGGTGACTTACAATCATTTCATATTCGTAATAAGGATAAAGCTGACAAATGTAAAAGCATTACTTCATATAATAAAAATGTAACAAGCAAGAAAACATAAATGAAAGGAAGCTCAGGGTTAGCATTATAAGAAAGCCTGCTGATAGCGCTATGTGTTACGTATAGAGGGCTTAAAAAGGTGTTTTTCTTTTTTTTTTAATTCATTTTCAGGGGTGTTTTTTTTCCTCAGGAATTTTGGTTTGTGGAATGTTTGATTCCTTTTCAATAGTGTGAAAAGCAAATAGCTAAAAAATAAAGACCAAAAGCAAACAAGAAAAAAAAAGAAACCGGTGCCTCCGAAGGCCTCCTTTGCCCACCACCCTTCCCTCCCACCCAGAAAAATGCTGGGACTAGGTTCCTCCCAGCCCCCACTTACCCAGTCCAATGGGTATGCACTTGTGAGGCCTAGATCCAGGCCGAAGACTTGACCTTGTGAAGGCCTAGTGTAGGACATGGTATGTTGCCACAATCTCAGCCTCAGCCTGCACAAGACAGACATCTTGGTCTTAGTATAAACCTGAGCCCATAAATAAGAGACGTAACTCATTGTTCACACACAACAAAAATCTTTTATTAGGCAAACAGACAGGGGTGCACTGCAGGAAAATATTGCCCTATGGGATTTTTCCAAAACTGGCCCATGGGGTATCTGACGCCTTCATGCACTTTCCCTGCAGCACATGCAAGAACAGCTCCCAAAAGCACACTAAGTCAACCCTGGCAGAATTGAACCAAAATATCTCCAAAATAAACTTCATCTTTCCTAAATAATTAAGAAGTTAAACACATTCTAGAGACCATGGGTGAGCAGAGTTGCAGCCCCATTCCATCCATGCAAATTGGTTGGGCCCTCTACATATCTGCTTATATCTCTTATAGAGATATATCCTATATTTCTGGTCTGGTTCTTGAAACAGTTTGCAAGTAATGACACTTCTATACAGTGTCAGACACACACACATTCACAAACAGATTTTTTTATAATTTTATTTTTAATGCATTTCACATATATAAAACAAAATATACTTTGTATCATCAAGGGAAAAAACATACAAAAATCAAAAATAAACATTAGAAATAGGTACAAAAAGGAATCAATATCCAAAATGTCTCCCACCTAATAGGAAATAGAGGAAATCCAAGAAAAGAAAAAGGAGCAATCAGCTAAAGAAAGGGGAAAAAAATAGGAGTGTACCCGGCACCTTAATTTAAATGCCTTCTACAATGAGTGACTCTTAGGTGTGTGATTCCAGAAACGTTCGTAACTGTGACAGTTCGAAAAAGACATAATTAGTATTTTGAAATTTCACTGTGCATTTACACAGGTGATCTTTGCAGAGAGATTAAAAGTAGAAACTTCCATGGAAAATCTTTTAGAGGTTTCATCAACAGCTCAGAGGTAGGCCCCGGGCTCTTCACTTCCTCTTCCGATAATGTCGGCTCTCCCCTAGTACCAAACAGGGAAGCCATAGCTGGAACAGAACTCACCGGGATCAGTCCACAGGGCGTGGACAGTGTCGCATGGGCTGAGCGATTTCTCTTCGGTCATCGGAGGTGGCATTCGTTCCTCACCTACCCCCGCTGTGGCCCTCGCTCCCGGCAGTATAGCCCTTGGAGGAGAAGAAATTCTCTATCTTCTGTTGAGTGGTATCCATACTTCCCGTATTAGGTATATTTTCTCGTGATTTAGCTTTATGCTTAGCAAGAGGCATTATTTGGGAAGATTTAATTATTTGGGAAGATTTAATGAAGAAAAATATAAAAGAAGCAATCAGAAAGACAGAGAGATCTGCTCCAGCTCATGTGTCGGCCATCTTGGATCTCTCCTACATACAGATTTTTTATATTGCAGAAACTTTATTGGCACATACACACTAATACCCACAAATACACATACTCTTTTTCAGACACAAAGGCACACCCACACTGTGAATGTGTGTGTTTGTGCAAGAGACAAAGATTCCCACACGCATACTCTCTCTCATGGCAAAATGTTATGGGTGTGTGTTTCTTACTCTCTCTGACATTCTACTGTTGTACTACTGCTTATTAGAGATGTGAATCGTGTGATCGATCGTCTTAACGATCAATTTCGGCTGGGGGGGGGAGGGAATCGGATCGTCGTGGTTTTGTTTTTGTAAATATCGTGTAAATCGTAAATCGGGGGAGGGCGGGAAAACCGGCACACTAAAACATCCCTAAAACCCACCCTGACCCTTTAAAATAAATCCCCAACCCTCCCGAACCCCCCCCAAATGCCTTAAATTACCTGGGGTCCAGAGCGGGGGTCCCAGTGTGATCTTTTACTCTTGGGCCTGCGGTGCGTTGTAGAAATGGCGCCGGCGCTACCTTTGCCCTGTCATATGACAGGGCAAAGGTAGCGCCGGCGCCATTTTGTTTTTTGTCCCCCGACATCAGGAGCGTAGGAGATCGCTCCTGGACCCCCGCTGGACCCCCAGGGACTTTTGGCCAGCTTGGGGAGGCCTCCTGACCCCCACAAGACTTGCCAAAAGTCCAGCGGGGGTCCGGGAGCGACCTCCTGCACTTGAATCGTTTTGCCGTACGGCCGGCGCCATTTTGCGCAAAATGGCGCCGGCTCCTTTCATCAGCGTCCAGGACTTGGGCATCCCACGACCCATAGACATCAGTCCATATTGTGGAAAAAAAGGCAATTCAAAATAGTGGAATCTGTACAATTTATAAAGGGAAGAAACATAGGTAAAATAAGATAAACACAAGAAACAAGTTGTGCACCTAGGAAAAACAAAGAAGGACAAAGCAAATACCTCTTACCTGTTGAAAATGAAGCAATGCTGTTCTTCCTCTAATGATGAATAATCCGAATGCCAGGCACCAGTCCACACCAGTCTATATAGAGCACAGGTCCAATCTGAACTGAGCACAAAAGGACAGTGATTTAGATACCCTGCTGGCAGGTAAGATTCGTGCCCAACCCTCAAAAACCTACCCCTGCCTCCCCCTGCGCGCACCGAGCTTATCATGGATAGGCTCGGTGGCGTGCGCAAGCCCCGGGACGCACGTATGTCCCAGGACTTCGAAAAATGGATGGTCTGGGGGCGGGGCCGTGGGGGGGGGGGGCTACAGTCCGGGGGCGGTCTGGGGGCATGTCAGGGGACATAGCTGCAGTCCAGGGGTGGTCCAGGGGCATGGCCGAGTGCCCCAATACATCGGCCTGTGTTGGGGCCTGGCCAGCCAGCGTGCGCAAGTTACGCCTGCCTCGGGCAGGCATAACTTTCTCAACAAAGGTGGGGGGGGGGGATTTAGTTAGGGCTGGGGCTGAGTTAGGGAGGGGAAGGGAGGGGAAGGTGGGGTGGCCGGAAAAAAGTTCCCTCCAAGGTGCTCCGATTTCGGAGCGGCCTCAGAGGGAACGGAGGCAGGCTGCTCAGCTTGGCGCACGCAGGTTGCACAATTGTGCACCCCCCTGCTCGCGCCGACCCTGGATTTTATAACATGCGCACGCATGTTGGACACAGGATTTTATAACATGCGCACGCATATTGGACACAGGATACTGGGCTTGATGGACCCTTGATGTGACCCAGTATGGCATGTCTTTTGTTCTTATTTTCTTATCCATCAGAATTTTGACCTTGGGAGGGTGAATATTTGAAAATATTTGGGTTTTCCAAAGTAGCAACTATTATGAAAGAGAATATTCATGAAGTAGTCAGCATGATCAATAGGTAATAAGTGATTATGACCAGAAAAAAGATATTCTGAGTGAACTTGATTCACCCCGAGAGGTTGGGGGCCTCCCGTGAATGAACAACCGCCAAGTATCAAGTTTTCTCCAATAGCTACTGTTGTTAAAGGATAAAATCAGCTGCTATTTGATGTGGTTTGAAACACTCAAAAATATATTTGAAAGGGCCTGAAAAAAGATAATCAGGGTGCTCAGGAGGTGACGCCCACTTGGAATTACCATTATCAGGCTTTTCTCCATTTCCTACCCCACCTCTGCTCCACCCTGAAAAGATGATTTTACTCACCTAGATATCCAGCTTTTATTCACCTCTGGGAAGCCTCCATCCCAAATATCTAGTTCAGAGCAGGAGCACTTCTGAGTGACCTCTCTTTTGCCCATGTACCCTTCTTGTCTCCTATGAGAGGGGCATGTATTTTTATGCTCTTTTCCTCCAATGGAAAATCATGGTAGCCAAGCTAAGCCATCTTCTTTCCTTTATGCTCTGATTCCATTAGAATTGAATCATGAAAATGTTTCAGAAAAGAAATGGAATCAGTCCGGTTTATGCAGGGCTGCCTGGTTACCCAGGAGGGAGATCTGAAATCAGTCTTGGATTTCTGACAACCCTATCATGATGCATTATGTGACTTGCAGTACTCATTTTAATGGATAGAATCGGGGAGTACAGATACCACTCTGATTTGGGATGTAAGTTTACAACCAGGACTGGCCAATTTGGCAGCTCTGGTTCATGAGCCTTTTCTGGCAGCTTTAAAGAGACATTTCTGGGGCCAAGATGGTGACATAGTTGGGGTCGTGTCACCCTGCTGCTCTGCCTAGTGTTGTTTTTCTTACTGTTTTATTTGACATGTCTCCTAAATGGAAAGGAAAGGTGAGGTCTTCCCTCCAGATCCCGCTTCCTTATCAGGCCAGCAGGTTATCACCGCCTTCACCACCCCCTTAGCAGCTTTGCAGCCAGCCAAGGATCCTGATGTGTCGCGGGGCATGGGAGAGCCATGCATACCTGTGGATAAGGCATCCCTGAACCCGGACTTGTGAGTCCCCCCCCCCAATACAAAGAGGTGACGCAGCAAATGTTGCTACAGTGCAGATCTGGGATTCCTTGAGCGCGATCACGTTGGAGCGGATGCTTGGTTGCTCCATACCGCTACTGCAGGATTTGTTTTCTCTGTCGGAGTCTGGCAGCAAGGTGAATAGGATTGTTTTTCCTTTCCCCTCTGTGGCTGGCTTGTCTGATTTGGAGATGGTGCTGAGGTTACCTTTGGCTAGCCTGCCCTGGGAGGTCCAGAACACTGCAAGTAGCGAGTCCTTCTATATTCCACCACGGACAGAGGTGGTGACCCACGAGGCCTCTTGGAATTTGGTTGCTGGATTTGAGAACTTGTTAAAATTGCTTAATATCGAGATGGACTTTCTTTCCTCCAGTTGTCTGCAACAATCTTCAGCTTTACTTTAAATAATTCCCAAATTTCCAATACTGTTACAACTCTTCAAGAGTTCAATGGTGTTACTGTGAAACATCAGCATGCCCTCTCTAGGCACATTGAATATCTAGAAAACAATATGAGACATCTAAATTTGTGTCTTTTGAATTTCCTCCAAGTTTTGGGGGAAATATCATATGTGACCCTGAAGAGGTATTTTCAGGAGCTTTTAGAATTTACAAGCAAGGGTATGCCTTCTGTTAATACTTGTTAGTTTCTTCCTAAAAGGAGATTTCCTCAAAATACTGGGGTACAGTCTTCTAATCTGACTCATTTCCTTGAAAACTCTACATTGGAAGTCTTTGATCGCTGAACTCTTTTGGTTTCTTTCATTTCTTCCGCTGATTTGAGAAGCTTAATGGGTAATTACTTCAAAACGTTTTCTTCACAATCTTATGGGCAGGCAGTTTGTTTGGATTTTCCATGATCTTGCTCAAGTTACTCAATTTAGGAGGAAAGGTTTCTTAGCTTTTAGGCAGGAATTTGCATCTCTTGGGTTTTCCTTCATATTGCGTTTTCCATCTAAATGCGTTATTAAGCGCAGTAATGAATGTTTTATTTTTCTCCTGCCTGAACAATTGAAATGTTTTTGGAGGCCTGAAGGCCAGTAACCTCCTCCCCAGTGCCTATTAACTAATGTATGGCTAAATATAAATTAACTGGTGGTTGTATAGCTATGTTAAGCTGTTTCTTATTGTTTGGTTTTTCTTCTTGATTCTCCTATGATTTCTATGGCCCCTCCCCCCTTTCATTTTACTACTTGATTTTGGAGGACTGCATTTATTTGATTTCTTTTGTAATGTTTGCATTTCTTTTTTTTCTTTCTTTTTTTTATTAATGCTGGAATCCATATATTTCTGTGACAAAAAATTATCTTTGTTCTTAAATGAAAACATATAAATAACTAATTAAAATGAGACATTCCTGTTATTATTGTTGCAGCATATCATGGTACTTGTCTGTTGAAAAGCAGATTTGACAATCCTTAGCCAATTTAATTTACTTTAATTTCATATTTTTATTCTGCCTTTCATAGCTGGTCAAATCAGATTACATAATGGATGGTTAGTTAAATTAGAGCATTATATTATAGGTTAGGAAGCACTAGGAAGCATTACATTATAGGCAGCTTGCATGCATCGAGATGTGTTGATACCGCAGATGACATTTATGATTTATAAAGAAGAACTTATTGAATTTACTCTGCAATTATTTACAAAGAACAGCTTATTCAATTATTCAACAGTTATTTACATTCAATGTGGGCTGGTTAAGTCAGATTTAGAGCATTGCTAGTTTGTATGCACAGCACTGTTTCATTACATTTAGGTTTTTTGTGTGTCAATGGGAAGATGAGGTTGACATATTGCTCTACAGAATGTGAGTTTGCTGGGTAAATAGCCATTTTATTTATTTCACATATTTATAGCTTGCCTATTGCCTGTTCTAGGCAGATTACAAACTCCACATATAAAATGTGAACATTTATAAAAACATTAAAAATCAAAGCAACATAAAGCACATTCAAACATAACTAAACATTAGAGGCACTCCACCCATCCTCTAGCTAATTAAATATTCAAATCCAGACTTGGTTATCTGTAATATACTAATAACATTTGCTATTAGTCTTAATTGATTAAAATATTCAAGTCTGATCTTAGCTATCATTAATATACCATGAACATTTCCTATTACCCACCCTGACAGTTGTTTAATATAGATCTTCAAAGGCTTGCTGAAAGAAATGTTTCAGATCTGACTTGATATTTCAGCTTTAATATATTCTTTTCTGGCAAATAATTCCAAATACAAGGCCCAACCACACTACTCATTCCTTTGACTCTGTGAACTGCATGTGCCTAACAGGTGGTATCACTAACAAATTCTGAGAAGACGATCTCAAGACATGGACTGGTTGATAAGTCTTCAATGCCAATTGGAGACACTTCGGAACAACACTATGAATGGTCTTATACACAAATAAATACTTTAAATATGATTTGCCAGCTAGCTGGCAACCAGTGCAATCAGGCTAGAACTGGGGTGATAAGATCTCGAACGCTCACTCCAGTCACAATTTGCACTGCCACATTTTGTATGATTTGAGGTGCGTTTAATGTTGTTTGAGGAAGACCCACATTGAAAGTATTACAGTAACTTAGTGATGATGTTACTAGAGCATGCCCCATGGTTTTCAGATCAATTTCAGAAGGAAAAGGCTTTAAAGATCTCAAGAAATGCAACTTTAAAAAGGAATTCTTAACTAAGTTTTTCATCTGAGGTCATAGTGAAAAAGAAGTGTCTAGTATAACTCCCAGATTCCATACTTTTTGAGAAATCTGTATTGTAACTCCATCACAGACTAAATGTGTGTGTGTGGGGGGGGGGGGGGGGGGAGAGAGAGAGGGGGGGGAGAGGGGTGCTTCCTCATGCAAAAACCTTGAAAGAAATAAAATCTCATTTTTTAAATTTCTTTATTTATAACTTTTCTTAATTTACAAACCAATAATAAGTTTGTAACAGAAATAATAGATATTTCACATATCTCATAAACAGCAATAAAATAAATATAAATGTACATCAAGCAAAATTGTATGCTATTAATAATATCTCTCTTTAGCCAAATCAATGATTCTATTTCCAAGGAGACTTAGAATATGGGAGTTTTAAATGAAAAATACAAGATAGTTGGTTACAGCTAACCTGCTTTTCTTACATTTTTGTCTCTGGGGACAATGTAATTAGCTTTTTAGATTCTATAAACCTTGCTAATTGCTCTGGTGTGAAAAAGATATTACATTCATCTCTCCTTTTTACTAAGCATTTACAAAGAAAACGTAATAAGAAAGTATATCCCAAAGCTATAACATCTTGTCTCATAACCAAAAAATTTTTACATCTCAGCTGAGTTGCTAAGGCTGGAAAAATCTTTACAGCTATATCATAATACTTTAAAGGGTACTTTCTAAAATATATTTTCATTATTTTATTTACATCAAAGGTTTGTAACTAGAGACCAACAGCGTTCCTTTATCAATTACTAGTAACTCAGAGTTTTCAAGGAAATTTGTCAGGTCATTTTGGAACTGCCTGTTGGGAATCTCTATTTGCATTTCTAGAAAGTGGCAAAAAGTAACAAGTATTCACAGCTGGCATATCTGAATCAGTAAATCCCAATATATCCTGTAGAAACATTTTTAAGGTACTATACGGCGTTTCTCCTACAATTCTTGGAAAGTTCAAAATTTGAAGATTTAAACTCTTAGGGGCGGATTTTCAGAGCCCTGCTCGCGTAAATCCGCCCAAAACCGGGCGGATTTACGCGAGCAGGGCCCTGCGCGCCGGTGAGCCTATTTTACATAGGCTCACCGGCGCGCGCAGAACCCCGGGACTCGCGTAAGTCCCGGGGTTTTCGGAGTGGGCGTGTCGGGAGGCGTGTCGGGGGCGGGGCCGGAGCGCGCGGCGTTGCGGGGGCGTGTCGGCAGCGTTTTGGGGGCGGGTACGGGGGCGTGGATACGGCCCGGGGCGGTCCGGGGGCGTGGTCGCGCCCTCCGTACCCGCCCCCAGGTTGCGGCCCGGCGCGCAGGAGTCCTGCTCGCGCGCGGGGATTTACGCCTCCCTCTGGGAGGCGTAAATCCCCCGACAAAGGTAGGATGGGGGTTTAGACAGGGCTGGGCAGGTGGGTTAGGTAGGGGAAGGGAGGGGAAGGTGAGGGGAGGGCAAAGGAAAGTTCCCTTCTAGGCCGCTCCGATTTCGGAGCGGCCTAGGAGGGAACGGGGGTAGGCTGCGCGGCTCGGCGCGCGCAGGCTATACGAAATCGATAGCCTTGCGCGCGCCGATCCAGGATTTTAGCTGATACGCGCGACTACGCGCGTATCTACTAAAATCCAGCGTACTTTTGTTTGCGCCTGGAGCGCAAACAAAAGTAGGCTATTCGCGCTCATCTGAAAATCTACCCCTTAGCGTTATTCTCAAGATGTTCGTCTCGCTAAAATTTCTCGGTCTTTAGCCACAGCTGCTTTAAATTCCTGATTTTTCACATCCTTCTTTTCCAGTTCAGAGATCCTATTGTTTGTCATATTTAGTTTAACTTGCATTTCACCCAGCTCCTGATGTTGTTTAACATTAGCTTGGTCCATTTTATAGTTAATTTCAAACCTAAAGCCCACTACCAAGTCCCAGAGGGCTTCTAAGGTCACAACAGGTGGTTTGGCCGGGACTCCGTCGGTCTCGCTATTTCCGCCGCTTTCCTCCGTACCTGCCATGTTCCACAGTCCGGGCTTAGCCACGCTCACTCCGGGAGATTGATTGAGGCTCGATGGTACTCCTCCATTCTCTTCAGCTCTTTCAGTAAGTCCTGCAACTGGGCTTACCTCCGGAGGTTTCAGATTTCGCAGCATCTCGCCGACAGAGCTCCCTTCTGCTTCGAGTCCAGATATATCACTTCCCGGTCCTTCGTCAGAGTTCTCCCCATTCTTTCTCTGTGCAGGTGGCCTTCTGAGATCGGGACTCAGCGATGCCTCCTATGCTGGCATGAGAGGCTCTTCCTCGCCGCTCTGCACATCAGGCTCCTCGGCTTCTGGCGCTTCAGCAGGTACGGACATAAAGGGGCAGATTTTAAATGTTACGCGTGCGGTGTACATTTGTGTGTGCTACCCGTCACGCACAAATGTACACCCGATTTTATAACATGCAGATGCTACCGCGCACATGTTATAAAATCCGGGGTCAGCGCGTACAAGGAGGTGCACACTTGTGTACCTTGTGCACGTCGAGCCCAAGGGGAGCCCCAATGGCTTTCCCCGTTCCATCCAAGGTCGCTCCGAAATCGGAGCGGCCTTCCAGGGAACTTTTTTTTTTATCCCCCCACCTTTCCCTCCCTTCCCCTATCTAACCCACCTCCCAACCCTAACTAAATCCCCCCTACCTTTTTTTTCAGGAGTTACATCTGCCACATTTTGTATGATTTGAGGTGCTTTTAATGTTGATTGAGGAAGACCCACATTGAAAGTATTACAGTAACTGAGTGATGATGTTACTAGAGCATGCCCCATGGTTTTCAGATCAACTTCAGAAGGAAAAGGCTTTAAAGATCTCAAGAAATGCAACTTTAAAAAGGAATTCTTAACTAAGTTTTTCATCTGAGGTCGTAGTGAAAAAGAAGTGTCTAGTATAACTCCCAGATTCCATACTTTTTGAGAAATCTGTATTGTAACTCCATCACAGACTAAATGTGTGTGTGTGTGGGGGGGGGGGGGGGGGAAGAGAGAGAGAGAGAGAGGGGGGGGGGGAGAGGGGTGCTTCCTCATGCAAAAACCTTGAAAGAAAAAAATTCTCAGTTTTTTTAAATTCTTTATTTATAACTTTTCTTAATTTACAAACCAATAATAAGTTTGTAACAGAAATAATAGATATTTCACATATCTCATAAACAGCAATAAAATAAATATAAATGTACATCAAGCAAAATTGTATGCTATTAATAATATCTCTCTTTAGCCAAATCAATGATTCTATTTCCAAGGAGACTTAGAATATGGGAGTTTTAAATGAAAAATACAAGATAGTTGGTCACAGCTAACCTGCTTTTCTTACATTTTTGTCTCTGGGGACAATGTAATTAGCTTTTTAGATTCTATAAACCTTGCTAATTGCTCTGGTGTGAAAAAGATATTACATTCATCTCCCCTTTTTACTAAGCATTTACAAGGAAAACGTAATAAGAAAGTATATCCCAAAGCTATAACATCTTGTCTCATAACCAAAAAATGTTTACGTCTCAGCGGAGTTGAGATGGCGCACTGTGCCAGAACACTCGGGACTGCCCCCATCCGTCTGCCGGCGCACTGTTCCAGAGCACTCGGGACCGCCCCTGGACTGCTGCCATGCCCCCATGCCTGCCCCCAGGCTGCCTCCAGACCGCCACCATGCCCCCAACCCCACCCCCGGAACGCCCATTTTTGAAAGCCCTGGGACATACGCGCATCCCGGGGCTTGCGCGCGCCGCCGAGCCTATGCAGGGGTAGGTTTTCAGGGGTTACGCACATATCTTACATGCATAACCCTTTGAAAATCTACCCCAAAGCGCGGGATTTCAAATTGAATTGGTGAGGGTAATGGTTCTGATGGATACACCCTCACCTTGCCCTTACGTTTAGGAGGAATAATTCGAATAACAAGAAAAAAAATTGGAAATTCTAGTGCCGATCTTATTAGCATCCAGCATGTGCCACCATCTTGACCGGAAGTCTCAGGCTCTTATCTTTTTTTTTTACCCCTAAAATCTCAGTTTTATTCATATTTACATAGGCACATAAGAACATGGCATACTGGGTCAGACGAAGGGTCCATCAAGCCCAGCATCCTGTTTCCAACAGTGGCCAATCCAGGCCATAAGAACCTGGCAAGTACCCAAAAACTAAGTCTATTCCACGTTACTGTTCCTAGTAATAGCAGTGGCTATTTTCTAAATCAACTTAATTAATAACAGGTAATGGATTTCTCCAAGACCTTATCCAATCCTTTTTTAAACACAGTTATACTAACTGCACTAACCACATCCCCTGGCAACAAATTCCAGAGTTTAATTGTGCGTTGAGTGAAAAATAACTTTCTCCTATTAGTTTTAAATGAGCCACATGCTAACTTCATGGAGTGCCCCCTAGTCTTTCTATTATCTCAAAGAGTAAATAACCGATTCACATCTACCTGTTCTAGACCTCTCATGATTTTAAACACCTCTATCATATCTCTTCTTAGCCGTCTTTTCTCCAAGTTGAACAGTCCTAACCTCTTTAGTCTTTACTCATAGGGGAGCTGTTCCATTCCCCTTATCATTTTGGTTGCCCTTCTCTGTACCTTCTCCATCGCAACTATATCTTTTTTGAGATGCGGCAACCAGAACTGTACACAGTATTCAAGGTGCGGTCTCACCTTGGAGCAATACAGAGGCATTATGACACTTTCCGTTTTATTCACCATTCTCTTTCTAATAATTCCCAACATTCTGTTTGCTTTCTTGACTGCCGCAGCACACTGAACCAACGATTTCAATGTGTTATCCACTATGAATCCTAGATCTCTTTCTTGGGTGGTAGCACCTAATATGGAACCTAACATTGTGTAACCATAGCATGGATTATTTTTCCTTATTTGCATCACCTTGCACTTATCCACATTAAATTTCATCCGCCATTACGATGCCCAATTTTCCAGTCTCACAAGGTCTTCCAGCAATTTATCACAATCTACTAGCGAATTAACTACTCTGAACAATTTTGTATCATCTGCAAATTTGATTACATCACTCGTCGTATTTCTTTCCAGATCATTTATAAATATATTGAAAAGTAAGGGTCCCAATACAGATCCCTGAGGCACTCCACTGCCCACTCCCTTCCACTGAGAAAATTGTCCATTTAAACCTACTCTCTGTTTCCTGTCTTTTAGCCAGTTTGTAATCCATGAAACGACATCACCACCTATCCCATGACTTTTTACTTTTCCTAGGAGCCTCTCATGAAGAACTTTGTCAAATGCCTTCTGAAAATCTAAGTACACTATATCTACCGGTTCACCTTTTTCCACATGTTTATTAGCTCCTTCAAAAACGTGAAGCAGAGTTGTGAGGCAAGACTTGCCTTTGGTAAAGCCATGCTGACTTTGTTCCACTGAACCATGTCTTTCTATATGTTCTGTGATTTTGATATTTAGTCCACTATTTTTCCTGTCACTGAAGTCAGGCTAACCGGTCTGTAGTTTCCCGGATTGCCCCTGGAGCCCTTTTTAAATATTGAGGTTACATTAGATATCCTCCAGTCTTCAGGTACAATGGATGATTTTAATGATAGGTTACACATTTTAACTAATAGGTCTAAAATTTCATTTTTGAGTTCCTTCAGAACTCTGGGGTGTATACCATCTGGTCCAGGTGATTTACTACTCTTCAGTTTGTCAATGAGGCCAACCACATCTTCTAGGTTCACCATGATTTGTTTCAGTCATCTGAATCATTACCCATGAAAACCTTCTCCGATATGGGTACCTCCCCATTCTCTTCAGTAAACACTGAAGCAAAGAAATCATTTAATCTTTTCGCAATGGCCTTATCTTCTCTAAGTGCCCCTTTAACCCCTCGATCATCTAGCGGACCAACTGACTCCCTCACAGGCTTTCTGCTTTGGATATATTTAAAAAAGATTTTACTGTGAGTCTTTGCCTCTACGGTCAACTTCTTTTCAAATTCTCTCTTAGCCTGTCTTATCAATGTCTTACATTTAAATTGCCAACACTTGTGCATTATCCTATTTTCTTCTGTTGGATCCTTCTTCCAATTTTTGAATGAAGATCTTTTGGCTAAAATAGCTTCTTTCACCTCCCTTTTTAACTATGGTGGTAATCGTGTTGCCTTCTTTCCACCTTTTTTAATGTGTGGAATACATCTGGACTGTGCTTTTAGGATGGTATTTTTTTAACAATGACTACACTTCTTGCACACTTTTTACCTTTGTAGCTGCTCCTTTCAGTTTTTTTCTAACAATTTTTCTCATTTTATCGAAGTTTCCCTTTTGAAAGTTTAGCACGAGAGCCGTGGAATTGCTTACTGTCCCCCTTCCAGTCATTAATTCAAATTCGATCATATTGGGGCAGATTTGAAAGCCCTGCGCACGTAAATCAACACAGCACAGCGGCCATGCCGGGGGATCGCACGCCGGCAGCCGGCCGGCACGAGCAAGTTACACCTGCCAGATTTTGGAGCGGCCTCGGAGGGAATGGGAAAAGCCATTGGGCCTCCCCTAGGGCTAGGCGCACACAAGGTGCACAAGTGTGCACCCCCTTGTGTGCGCTGACCACGGATTTTATAACATGCGTGTGGCTGCGTGCGCATATTATAAAATCGGGCATAGATTTGTCACGCCGCGTTGTGCGCACAAATCTACACCCACGCGTATCTATTAAAATCCGGCCCATTATGATCACTATTGCCAAGCGGCCCCACCACTGTTACCTCTCCCACGAAATCCTGTGCTCCACTGAGAATTAGATCTAAAATTGCTCCCTCTCTTGTCAGTTCCTGAACCAATTGCTCCATAAAAATGTCATTTATTCCATCCAGAAACTTTTTATCTCTAGCATGTACCGATGATATATTTACCCAGTCAATATTGGGGTAATTGAAATCTCCCATTATTACCGCACTACCAATTTGGTTAGCTTCCCTAATTTCTCTTAGCATTTCACTGTCAGTCTCACCATCTTGACCAGGTGGACAGTAGTATACTCCTATCACTACAGTCTTCCCCGATACATAAGGGATTTCTACCCATAAAGATTCAATTGTGCATTTAGTCTCATGCAGGATGTTTATACTGTTGGACTCTATGCCATCCCGGACATAAAGCGCTACACCGCCTCCTGGGTGCTCCTCTCTGTCATTGCGATATAATAATTTGTACCCCGGTATAGCACTGTCCCATTGGTTGTCCTCCTTCCACCATGTCTCTGAGATGCCAATTAAGTCTATGGGCCTCATTTTCTAAAGTATCGCAGGCCTGTGATACTTTAGAAGATGAGGGGCGGGGGTCCGAAATGGGGGGAGGGCCTGCGCTAGCCGGCAGCGATCGCACCGTCGCGGTGCGATCGCTGCCGGTTTCGCACCCAATAGCGCCACCATAGGAGGTGTAGCTATTGGGAGCGAAAGCTGCCGCGAAAAGGCACTTACCTTTTCGCTGTCCATGGCGTCGGCGCAGAATCGGCCCCGGTGACGCCCCGACTCCTCCTCTTCTTCCGGGGTTGACTCCACCCCGACTCCGTCCCCATCCTGGTATCGCACGCGATAAGGGATTTTTCGCGTGCGAAAGGTCCCTTATCGTGTGTGAGCGGCGTGGAAAATGAGACCCTATGTCATTATTCACTGCTATACAATCTAATTCTCCCATCTTACTTCTTAGACTTCTGGCATTAGCTTACAAACATTTCAAAGTTTGTTTTTTGTTTGTATTTTCATTTTGCTTTTTAATTGATAGGGATAAGTTAGAATTTTTTAGCTCAGGTGAGTTTTTAGTTACAGGCACTTGGACTATTTTTCTTATTATTGGAACATCACTGTCAGGATGCCCTAATTCTAATGCATCATTAGTATCCTTTGAAGATACCTCTTTCCGAACCATGCGCTGTTGAGCGACTGTCGACTTTCCCCTTTGTTCTAGTTTAAAAGCTGCTCTATCTCCTTTTTAAAGGTTAGCGCCAGCAGTCTGATTCCACCCTGGTTAAGGTGGAGCCCATCCCTTCGGAAGAGACTCCCCTTTCCCCAAAAGGTTCCCCAGTTCCTAATAAAACTGAATCCCTCTTCCTTGCACCATCATCCCATCCACACATTGAGACTCCGGAGCTCTGCCTGCCTCTGGGGACCTGCGCATGGAACAAGGAGCATTTCAGAGAATGCTACCCTGGAGGTTCTGGATTTAAGCTTTCTACCTAAGAGCCTAAATTTGGTTTCCAGAGCCTCCCTCCCACATTTTCCTATGTCATTGGTGCCCAAATGTACGACAGCCGGCTCCTCCCCAGCACTGTCTAAATCCTATCTAGGTGACGCATGAGGTCAGCCACCTTCGCACCAGGTAGGCATGTTACCAGGCGATCCTCATGCCCACCAGCCACAAAGCTGTCTACATTCCTAATAATCGAATCACCAACTATGACGGCCGACCTAACCCTTCCCTCCTGGGCAGTAGGCCTTGGGGAGATATCCTCGGTGCAAAAGGACAATGCATCACCTGGGGAGCAGGTCCTTGCTACAGGATCCTTTCCTGCTGCACCAGGTTGATGCTCTCCAATCAAGAGACCTTCTTCATCCAAGGCACCACCAGGGCTGCCAGTCTGAAGTTTTGACTTTGCAACTATGTCCCTGAAGGTCTCATCTATATACCTCTCTGTCTGCCTCAGCTCCTCCATGTCTTCCACTCTAGCCTCCAGAGATCAGACTTGTTCTCTGAGAGCCAGGAGCTCTTTGCATCGCATGCACATGTACAATTTCTCATCGGCGGGTAAAAAATGATACATGTGACACTCGATGCAAAAGACTGTGAAGCCCCGTTCTTGCTGCTGGACTGCTGCCTTCATCTCAAATTTGTTCAGTTCCTAGTTAAGTTTTAGGGTGCAAGGGAGTAGGAATGTGTCTAATTAATGTCCTTTAAATATATTAGTGAATTCACAGTATGTCTAGTAGTGGCCTACAGGGGAATGATCAAACTCTCAATAAGGTTTGTTTGGTTTTTTTTGTGGGTTTTTTTTAAGTGGCACCTGCCTATAAATTAAAGGATGAGCTAGGGGTGGGTGGGTGAGGGATGGGAGGGTTGGGAAATACAAACAGTCTAACTTCAGTTAGTCAGCCATAGTGACTCACTGCTCTTTTGATTAACAAATGTTGGTACCTAATCAAACCAAATCATACTACCTCAACACCTTTCCAAAGGTGAGTAACTGAACTGAACTTTTCAACCTTTTTACTTAGGTATACACTGCTCCTAGCTTATTTCTAGCTTCTGCTTACTAGCTGCCTTACAGACTATTAAAAATAAACACACTAACTTCTGTTTATTCGCTGCCATACTGACTATTAAAAGGATAAACACACAAACACACTAAATAATATTCCCAAATAGTTAACTTCGCCCCAATACTTTTAAAAAAGAAAATGTCCCAAGCAAAAACTTACTGATTCCTTTCAGCCACCAGCAAGGTGATCCTCTCCTCTCAGTGCCAATTTTTCACAGTGCAAAAACTATGACTTGCCTTTTCTAGTGCATCAGGCATGGAAGACTGTATTGGGTAAAAAACTGCATGTCATCAGCATAAATCCAATAACAAATATCAAGACTGACAAAAAACTGGCTCTACGGGAACATGTATACCTTAAATAATGTAACCAAAACACAGAACTTTGCGGTACCCCAGTATCTAACATATATAGTGATGATTCAGAGCCACAAATCACTACTTGCTGAAACTGATCAATTAAAAAGGATTCAAATCATGCAATTAGATGATACCCTAGATGTTAAACCTATCTCCCAAAGACATGCCAGTGTTGCGCTGGAGGTGGACCCTTGGCCTGGTGCAGGATTGGTATGGCCCTCTGGTCAGACCCAGAGAGCGTCTGCCACCAGGGGGCAGAGCATACAAGGAGACAGAGGCTAACTGGAGCTTCACCAATAACAGTCCGGGGTTTCCGCAGGTTCAGCCTTTGGGTACCGGACCACCTGGACTTAGGTGGGCCTCTGGTGGTCTCCTAGAGAGGTAGTGGAGGAATGTGCCCACCACAAGCAAGGGTTCATGGCTGATGCAGAGAGGATGGACTAGACCCAAGCTGGAAGCTCCGGAGACCTAAGGGAGGCAACAGTTCAGGAAGGTTCTCCAGGCGAGACAGGCAGCGCCTGTGAGTCTAGCCAAGTGGAGGCCGCGGTGGGTTTCCAAGTAGGTTGGTCCAATGGTCACAGTAGGCCAGAAGAGAGTGTACGAGTGAAGCGCAAGGGTCAGAGCCAGAGTATCAGTTCAAGAGAGGTCAGCCAAAGCAGGGGTCAGTTCCAGGTGGCAGACAAGAAAATGGTCAGGCAGGCAGTGGTCAGTTCCAGGCAGCAGGAAAGAGAATGGTCAGGCAGGCAGTGGTCAGTTCCAGTCTGCAGGAAAGAGAATGGTCAGGCAGGCAGAGGTCAGTTCCAGGCGGCAGGCAAGAGAATGGTCCAGCAGGCAGTGGTCGATTCTGGGCCGCAGACAAGAGCATGGTCAGGCAGGCAGAGGTCAGTACCAAAGTTCAGTATGGAGAGGTACTCCCTGAAGAATATGGGAACACATGGAACCACTGGAAATGGAAGACACAGGAACACGGAGATGCTGAAACAGGAGACGCTGGAACAGGAGACGTTGGAACAGGAGGAGACACTGGAATGCAAAGGCAAACTAATACACCAATGGTGTTGACCCGATTGCCAAGGCGAGGTCCTGGGGACAGGGCCTCGCCTTAAGTAGTGGAACAAAGTGACATCATTGGGAGGTGCCCCCATGGATTTTCCTGCTGTGGGCCCTTTAAAGGGCTGCACGTCGGCCGTGCATGCTTAGGGGCATGGCTGAGGACGCTGACGGCGCGGAGCCCCGACGGGAGCTCCGCCAAGAGGCCTGTAAGGAAGATGGTGAGCAGGGAGCCAGAGGACGCCGTGAACTGGCTGCGGTCACAAGTGAGGGGTGCCCGGAGCTGGTTGAAGGAAGCGTGAGGTGAGCAGGGAAGCACAACAGACAGCATGTCTAAAGTATCAAATGCTACTGATATATCAAATTAAATGAAAATTAACCTATCCTTATATCATAACCTCACCTCAAAGGTAGACAACACAACAACAGAGTTTCTGTACTGTACATTGGTCTAAAGCCAGATTGATAGTCATGTGAATGGTTTTATGTTTTTATATATGCTTATAATTGTTTGAACACTGGGCTCTTTAGTACCTTTGCAAAAAATGGGAGAGTAGATATAGATCGATAATTAGCACACATTCTCATACACACATTTTTCTCTCTGTTACGCACACCGGATGCGGCAGACCCGCGCCTTGGCCCCCTCACCTCTTTCAAAGTGATCTAGCATCTGGTCCCTTATCACTGGTGGCTGTGGACCACCGGCTCCATCCTCGGGCCGCCCATGGAGCCTCCGGATCTGCTACAGTTCCTGATGCTCCGTGTTGGGCCTCTCCGCGTGTCCCGCAGAGAGATGCCACCCAGACCAATGCCGCACCCCTCCCTAGGCATGCGCGCGCACACACAGCTGATCCTTTAATATGGCCCGCAGTGGGAACCTAGCTGCAGCCCCAGATGATGACGTTGGCTAAGCTCTGGTATATAAGGCCAGGCTCCACTCCATATAAGGCAACAGGTCCACTCACTAGTCGAGTACTCATTGCCTCTTCTGTTCCTGGTTCCCGATCCTGATTGCCTTCGCTCCTGTTTCCATGTTCTAGTGTTCCTGTTCCTTCATCTCTACTTTGGATTGCTAACCTGGTTTGACCCTTCATTGCCTGATGACGCTGTTGCCTCTCTCCAGCCCTGGACCTCTGCATTGCCTGACTATTCCGTTGCCCCTCTCCAGCGCTGGACCTCTGCATTGCCTGACTACTCCATTGCCTCTCTCCAGCCCTGGACCTCTGCATTGTCTGACTACTCCATTGCCTCTCTCCAGCCTCGGACCTCTGCATTGCCTGACCACGCCGTTGCTTCTCTCCATTTCTGGACTTCTGCTTCGTCTGACCAGCCTTTGACTCTCTCTTCGTCTAGACCTCAGCCTTGCTTGCCACTGCTTCCAGACTGCTGCCAGCCCAGAATCCAGCTTGCTTAAAGACGCCTCTTCAGCCTTTGTTCTGGACGTGGTTCATTTAGGCTTCGGCCTGCTCTTGCTCGGACGCCCTCTGTCAGACTGTGTTCCTATTGGTGCCTGGGTCTCAGGGACTCTGCCTTGTCCAGTACAGACTGATACACCAGTTGCTGCCTCTGGGCTGACCTTGATCCACCCATCGACGACCACTGACGGAGGCCACCTAAGTCCAGCCAGCCCCGGCACCCAAAGGCTCACTCCGCGGGGATTGAGGGCTGGTATTGGTGAAGCGCCATCTGGCCTCCGTCCGTCAGCCCTCCTTGCCTTCCGACGGTGGGGATCCGTAGGTAGCGTCAACCCCACCTCGGCCCAAGGATCCACCTCCGGCGCATCACTCTCTCTCGGATACATACACATTTCCTCTCCCTCTCACATACACATGTTCTTACACACACTCCCCATATCACTCATGCAAATATGCTCAAATAAACACTCTCTCTCTCACACACACACACACACACTCATATATATTCCATCTCACAATTACACATGATCACACATACCTTCTCTTTCTTTCTCACACACACAAATATGCTCTCACACACAAACTCTCTCTCACACACAAACACATACCCATACAACTCACATACCCTCTTGTTCTCTCACACACACAGTCATATACATTTCCTCTCTTTCTCTCTCAGACACACACATATGCTCTCACACACACTCGTTCTCACACATATACTCCCAAATACACTCTCTCTCACACACATTCATGCAAACTTCACAAACTTTCTCTTTCACACACATATAATCCCTCTCTCACACATAAACACACATGCACTCACACACACACTCCCTCTTTCTATCAAACACATTCATACTGTCTCACATACACACACACACATGCTTTCACACACACTTCCTCTTTCTCACATATACTCATGCTCTCTCACACACCTTTTCTCCCTCTCTCTCTCTTTCTCTCTCTCACAAATGCTCTCACACATACTCCTTTCAGGCTTTCATTTGGAGCCTTTCCCTTAGCCCCGACAACCACTTTTTTGGCCACCATGGGATGGGGTCCTCAGCTGCCCTGTCAAGTCTGTTCTTGGGCTGCTGTGGGTTGGGATTTGCAGCTGCCGGACCTCTCTTTTTTGTCACCCATCAGTCACTGGAGACTCAGGGCACTGAGGAAAACAATTTGGGGCATGGGCCCTGTGTATCCAGAGTTAATGACATCCCTAGCTGAATTGCTGACCCTGGCTGCTATTGTGGCTCTCATTCAGGCAGTGAGCATGAGTTGTGATGCTTACATGCCAGCACCTCCACTGGAAACCACATCTGTTTGTGCTGCCTAGGCACAACTGACCAACATCCTATGCTTCTTTCTAAACAGCAGAATTTTAGATATAACCCCAGACTAAAAACCTTCCTATGGATTCCCAGAGTCACCTTTAATTTCAAGGAGCTTAAGATATTCAAACTTCCCATAATATTCTTAAATTCCTCTGTCTCTGTAAGTTCCAAGATTCTCTGTTTGGGGGAGAAACTTCTCTCCAAGGCCCTGAGCATTATTAAGACAGTTTATGAGTACATCAGTAATAATCACGCTGGAAGCTTATTATTGTTTCCAACTTAACTTTAATGACAGTTGATGATGGAATAATGAAAATACTGTTTACAACTCCTTATGCAATCTAATACCTTTGCATGCTTAGCTCTTCAATAAATCTGTGATTTTTGTAGCTCTTCCTGATCCATGGTCAATTGTAAAGGTAAATTAGATGTTCCCTCCTGAATGTTAGAATTCAGGTTTCTCTAATCCAATTCAGATGATCCACTTTAAAGTCATAAGAACATAAGAAATTGCCATACTGGGTCAGACCAAGGGTCCATCAAGCCCAGCATCCTGTTTCCAACAGTGGCCAATCCAGGCCATAAGAACCTGGCAAGTACCCAAACACTAAGTAATCCCACGCCACTGATGCCAGTAATAACAGTGGCTATTCCCTAAGTTAGTTATTTATTTATTTATTTATTTATTTATTTATTTAGAAACTTTTATATACCGGTATTTGTGGGGACATCATACCGGTTCACATAGTAACTGAAAGATTGGAAAATACATTGCAACAGGGGAAAGTAACTGGGCGGGGGGAAGAACAGAAAGGCAGTAGGAAGGATAGGAGAACAAGAAGGTAATAACCAAAACAATTTACAATGAAAGTCTCCTTAATATAAGGAGTCTCCTTAATATAAGTTAATATAAATAAAGTTAATAATATAAGTTAATATAAATAAAGTCTCCTTAATATAAGTTAGCTTGATTAATAGCAGTTAATGGACTTTTCCTCCAAGTACTTATCCAAACCTTTTTTAAACCTAGCTACACTAACTGCACTAACCACATCCTCTGGCAATAAATTCCAGAGCCTTATTGTACATTGAGTGAAAAAGAATTTTCTCTGATTAGTTTTAAATGTGCTATTTGCTAACTTCATGGAGTGCCCCCTAGTCCTTCTATTATCCGAAAGAGTAAATAACCAATTCACATCTACCTGTTCTAGACCTCTCATGATTTAAATACCTCTATCACATCCCCCCTCAGCCGTCTCCTCCAAGCTGATCAGCCCTAACCTTTTTAGCCTTTCCTCATAGGGGAGCTGTTCCATTCCCATAAAACATACTTTTATCCAGATGAACAGGAAGTAGTCTCCTCACTTTCCTTGTGGATACCTGAAGAGTATTTCTCTATTCCTCTCTTCACTATCCAAGTGATAGTTTAGTGACCACTGGTCTTCTCCGATGTCCAACTTCTCCTCCTCCAAGGAATGAATGAGGACTGATTCCTTTGGTAACATCTGAAAGGCTATTGAGTCTCTTTGAATGAGAAACGCCTACTCTCTCTTAGAATGACATTCTCTGAGTCCCTGGGTCCCAAATGGAACTCAGATGAATGGTAAAATAAGAACAACTTCCAAAAATAACCCAAAATAAGAAAAGAAGGGTGAATAGAACTTTTCTCCAAACAAAAGGGTTAAAAGTTGGATTCTCTATAAGGGCAAAAGGTACTTCATCTTCTATTCCATACTCAAGTTTCCTTCCAAGAAACCCAAAGCTCCATCTACCAAAAACAAACAAAAAGTGAGGAGCAAGCATGAAAGCGAACTACCGCTGGAAAGGGCAGCTCAAAATCCTTACCTACAAAATGGTGCCCTGGTGTTTTTATAGGCAAGGCCCCACCATTAAATTCTCCCTCATGGGGAAGTTATAATTCACTTTAACCTTCTCTTTACCCACATAGTTAATTGACATGCTCCTTTAGTAAACACTCGGTAGAGCTCTCTACATAAAAAAGGCGCAATCACTCCGATAAATCCATCTGTTTGTACATGGCATGACTACTGAAATATATCCCTATTCAGGGCAGAGGCTTCAAGATGAGTGCACGGCATCCTATCCTAAAAGGCACTATGCCAGTTAATGTGTGTGATGGATGTGTAGTAGAAGGTGGCAGGTTCTGGCAGGAGTGTGATGTACAAAGGCAGCAGCCCCTCCATTATGGCATGACTGCTTAGGATGCAATGGTGAGGGTACAGAGATGGAGCTGTTGTGTGTGCTCAGTGGTCAGTGACTTGAGCCTTGCTACCCTGTGTATGTGTAGAGGCTAAAATAGCAATGCAGGGTATGAGGATCTGGTATCTGTTTAGGGTGTCAGATTATAGTACTTCTCAAGCTTTTTGAAAGGAATTAGACCACTTGCTGTTATATGTTTTCTGCATAATCCCCTACATTCAAACTTCTGCTTAGCAGCTTGCAAGTCACTTATCTATGCATGCATCATATCTCTATAGAGTGCAAGGAAAACTGTATTAAGTTAGAAAAACTGGTGGCTACAATATCTATAAAATTGTTTCTACTCACTGGCAATTCTTTTGGGATTTTCAGATAAAGATATTTCACTCTTGTTGCATTGTTGTCTTGTATTTGGCTGATAATAACTGATTTCAGTTAAGGGAATTAATTTTTTCTTTTTTTTTTAATGCTTCATGGTCTTGCAAGCCTGTTGTTCTTCATGCACTTCAATTTGTTAAGCCTCTGGTTATTCATTTTCTGACTGTAATATCTGATTTTTTTTTCCCATATCTGTGAGCATTGAACACTAGCAGTGATGGATTTTGGCTTTTACCTCTTTGGTGCTGCTTTAGCTCACTGGACCTCCGATCCATTTCCTTAATCCTCATCTCCCACTCCCACCAGTGGACCTCATTTACCATTTTCCTTCTTTTCTCCACTCCTCCCTACCCCCTCCCCAATTGGTGATGCTCATTTCTCCCCTCACCCATTCGACTCCCAAAATCCATTTATTCCTCCCACCCTCCGTGGACCTCCAATCTCCTATCTTCACTTTGCCAACCTGTTAATATCAGGGTTCTGGATGCACTGTGAACAGAACGCAGTGAGTATAGGAACTGAATCAGTGTTTCCCATGTTCACAGGTCCTGTAGTGTCCCCACAAGCTCGCTGAGCTTCTCTGTGTGAGATGGAAGGCAAGCTGTGGGCTGATTGATTCCTTGTGCTCACTGTTTACAGTGCACCCAGACCCCTGATATCTATGGGGCTGGCAACTGTGAGCAACTGCCAGCTCACAGGCCCCATGCTGACTTTTCCATCTGTTGCCAGCACCGCAAGATCTCCACCAACCAGCCTTTATCTTGGTGCCCCTGGGTGTGCTCGCACTGTGTATGGCTGCAGAGGTTGCAGACTCCAAATGTCGGCCATGTTCACCTTCCCTTTCTCTGCTTTCCTGTGCCTCCTTTCTTCCTCTCTGCTGTTTCTGTAAGTGTTCTTGCATTCATGCCTAAGATTTGGCAGAGCATATTAATCTGGCGTTACTATGGTATTCCTATGGTAATGCAGAGGCATTTGAGTTTAGGAAAAAGGCAGCTTGGAATTCTATGAGGAATTTCATTCCTTGAGTACAAAAAAATGCAAAGCTTGACCCGCAGAGGAAGTCTTGATCTGCTTTTCTCTCATAAACCCATGAAATGGCCTCTCATTTGGAGAGTAGATATTATTTTGTTGTTCCTCACCTTGAGCTAGGATTGGAAAGGCAGATGGTGAATTGGATAAAAGTAAAAGTGAAGTAAAATATGTCTCCTACCAAGCTTATGATAGAGAAGAAGAGTTTGAGAACTTTTTCCTTATGCTAAGATATTCACAGATAATTAATCCTTTATGTTTTGTATGGTCAGCAGAGCATAAATCCCCGGGGTATTAAATCCTAATTGAGGATAGTGAGGATATTTCAGATTTATGTCTGTGATAAAGCACTCTACAGTTCTGATCTGTCTCACAAGTGATTAGTTCACACTGCTTGTGAGAAGAAGCACTGCTCTGATATTGCTGCAGAAAAATTATCCTGGCTGATGGTCACTAAATTTAGGGCCTACTTCACCGGAGATGTTGTTCCATAGGCAAAGAATGGGAAAAAGTCATTTTTGAGTAAGGCCTTTTAATCCCTTCACACCATAGTAGTTTTCAGAACCTGAAGCTTCACACAGACCTTACTTTTTAGAGGTGATTTATATCCCAAATTCTGCAGCATGCTGTCAGAAGAAAAGAGAGAAATTCACAAATCTCCAAATGTTTGTGCTTTTATATATTGTGAGACCTTTGTACCAAGCATTTTTCCCACAGACACAAAACGGGGCACACTCATCAGGCCTTTAATATTAACTTTATTTCTGCAGGGAAGAGAGGGATATAAGCTATTTTAATAATTGTTTTTATTGTGTTTATTAAGTATAAAGTGGATCTGTATGATGCAGCTGCCTGATCTGAACCTCAGCGAGAGTGGAGAATGACACCTAGCTGCATGGTATGGCTTTTTGATTATTGTTATTGTATTTTTGTTACTTTGTATTGTAAATTTGAAATGTTATGAATTCCACACATTAAGAAAGGTGGAAAGAAGGCAAAACGATTACCGGCATGGTTAAAAGGGGAGGTGAAAGAAGTTATTTTAGCCAAAAGATCCTCATTCAAAAATTGGAAGAAGGATCCAACAGAAGAAAATAGGATAAAGCATAAATGTTGGCAAGTTAAATGTAAGACATTGATAAGACAGGCTAAGAGAGAATTTGAAAAGAAGTTGGCCGTAGAGGCAAAAACTCACAGTAAAATCTTTTTTAAATATATCCAAAGCAGAAAGCCTGTGAGGGAGTCAGTTGGACCTTTAGATGATCAAGGGGTTAAAGGGGCACTTAGAGAAGATAAGGCATCGAGGAAAGATTAAATGATTTGACTTCTTTGCTTCGGTGTTTACTGAAGAGGATGTTGGGGAGGTACCCGTAATGGAGAAGGTTTTCATGGGTAATGATTCAGATGGACTGAATCAAATCACAGTGAACCTAGAAGATGTGGTAGGCCTGATTGACAAACTGAAGAGTAGTAAATCACCTGGACCGGATGGTATACACCCCAGAGTTCTGAAGGAACTAAAAAATGAAATTTCAGACCTATTAGTAAAAATTTGTAACCTATCATTAAAATCATCCATTGTACCTGAAGACTGGAGGATAGCAAATGTAACCCCAATATTTAAAAAGGGCTCCAGGGGCGATCCGGGAAACTACAGACCAGTTAGCCTGACTTCAGTGCCAGGAAAATAGTGGATAGTGTTCTAAACATGAAAATCACAGAACATATAGAAAGACATGGTTTAATGGAACAAAGTCAGCATGGCTTTACCCAGGGCAAGTCTTGCCTCACAAATCTGCTTCACTTTTTTGAAGGTGTTAATAAACATGTGGATAAAGGTGAACCGGTAGATATAGTATACTTGGATTTTCAGAAGGCTTTTGACAAAGTTCCTCATGAGAGGCTTCTAGGAAAAGTAAAAAGTCATGGGATAGGTGGCGATGTCCTTTCGTGGATTGCAAACTGGCTAAAAGACAGGAAACAGAGAGTAGGATTAAATGGACAATTTTCTCAGTGGAAGGGAGTGGGCAGTGGAGTGCCTCAGGGATCTGTATTGGGACCCTTACTTTTCAATATATTTATAAATGATCTGGAAAGAAATACGATGAGAGAGATAATCAAATTTGCAGATGACACAAAATTGTTCAGAGTAGTTAAATCAGAAGCAGATTGTGATAATTTGCAGGAAGACCTTGTGAGACTGGAAAATTGGGCAGCCAAATGGCAGATGAAATTTAATGTGGATAAGTGCAAGGTGATGCATATAGGGAAAAATAACCCATGCTATAATTACACAATGTTGGGTTCCATATTAGGTACTACAACCCAAGAAAGAGATCTAGGCATCATAGTGGATAGCACATTGAAATCGTCGGTTCAGTGTGCTGCGGTAGTCAAAAAAGCAAACAGAATGTTGGGAATTATTAGAAAGGGAATGGTGAATAAAACAGAAAATATCATAATGCCTCTGTATCGCTCCATGGTGAGACCGCACCTTGAATACTGTGTACAATTCTTGTCGCTGCATCTCAAAAAAGATATAATTGCGATGGAGAAGGTACAGAGAAGGGCTACCAAAATGATAAGGGGAATGGAACAGCTCCCCTATGAGGAAAGACTAAAGAGGTTAGGACTTTTCAGCTTGGAGAAGAGACGACTGAGGGGGGATATGATAGAGATGTTTAAAATCATGAGAGGTCTACAATGGGTAGATGTGAATCGGTTATTTACTCTTTCGGATAGTAGAAAGACTAGGGGGCACTCCATGAAGTTAGCATGGGGCACATTTAAAACTAATCGGAGAAAGTTCTTTTTTACTCAACGCACTAACCACATCCTCTGGAATTTGTTGCCAGAGGATGTGGTTAGTGCAGTTAGTATAGCTGGGTTTAAAAAAGGATTGGATAAGTTCTTGGAGGAGAAGTCCATTACCTGCTATTAAATTCACTTAGAGAATAGCCACTGCCATTAGCAACGGTAACATGGAATAGACTTAGTTTTTAGGTACTTGCCAGGTTCTTATGGCCTGGATTGGCCACTGTTGGAAACAGGATGCTGGGCTTGATGGACCCTTGGTCTGACCCATATGGCATTTTCTTATGTTCTTCTTATGAAATATATTTTATCATCTGTATATCATGCATCCTATTTCTAAAGTGTTATAAGCTGCTTTGGACAATCCTTTGGGATTGATAAGGCAAATTAAAAATGTGAATAGAAAAATGTTATTTCTTCAAAGTAAGGAGGACATATATCAGACATTTTTATTAGAGATGTGCATCAGGTGCCCGATAGTTTTTGCTTTCGGGTTTGTGAGGCCGCGGGAAACTCTCGTTTTCCCGCAGATTGGTATTTTTTTTTTGTCAAAAATTGTTTTTCAGCTTGTGCTCACTAAGCCGAAAAACAATTTTTGAATGAAATTTCAGGGAAAATGTGATCATTTTATCGGTTTCCCAATCCATGACGATTTAGGAAATATTGTACAAATTTACTAATCATCAAAAACCGATTGCACAACCCTAGTTTTTATGACATTCACACAACAAGTCAATGATTTCATCTAAATATTAATTCATGGGGCTGCTCTATATACTGCTAGTACCTTCCACATTTAAAAAGAAACTTAAGACTTGGTTATTTAAACAAGCATTCCCGCAGAGCTAAGAGCAGGTCACATATCATCCGTTTACCCCGTTTACCCCAGCATATTTCACATAACTTGTTATCTTTTTTACTGTTACTTTTCATGGATGTTTACTGTTAGTTATTTATTTATTTTTATTTATTTATTAATTGTTATTTTATCTATTTATTATTACTTCTTAATTGTTAACATTATTATATATATTTTCCTGTTATTTGGATTAACCATGTTCATTGTAAACCGCTAACTTGAAGCGATAGTTACTGTTCATTGTAAACCGGGGTGATATGTATATTATACAGGAACCTCCGGTATATAAATCCTTAAATAAAATAAATAAATAAAGAGACCCTGAATGAGCCAAGCCAAGACTACCTGCAATGCATATCTCACTGCATATTTTTGGAGATTTATAACTCAGATACATACATTTGAAGGAGACCATGAATCATATTTTTCTCTTTAAATAGCAGGCCTAGAAGTTTAGCAAACAATTCAGTTGGCAATTAAATAACATTCATAATGATAATGGAGAAAATTAATAAGCATAGGGGCCTCATTTACTGAGCATTTTTCACATAAACCCAGAATGAGAGAAAAGCCTTAGTAAATCAGGTCCATAGTGTAATATTTTACATTTTGCAGTAGTGGCATCTTCTTCTGCCTTTCCACAATCCATGGCACAATCCTCCCCCTAGCCCAGCACTGCCCACCCTCTCCCGCTACTTCTCTCCCCCCAGCAGAAAGAGGAGAGCAGTGCTTCGTCTTTGTGTCTGCCTCCTCTTGTGCAAGCCTCTCTCTGTTCAAGGCCCGCAGTCTGGTGGAACCCAGTGGCCCGGTGCATGCAGACTTCAGAAGGAACCCAGCAGAGCAGTAGGCAGGGGGCAGTTAAGAAGCTCTGCTCTCTCTCCTCCCACCATTGACACAAAGACAGATCGATGGGGTATGGGAGGGTGAGTAAGGGACATAAAAGATAGTATCAGGAGGGAAGAGAGAAAGGATGTGTGACTGTGTGTGTGTGTGGGGGGGGGGGGGGGAGGGAGGGGAAGAGCCCTGAATAGGCTGAATCCCACAGGCCCCACTCCCTGCTAGTGTCAGCCCTAGGAGGTTGATTCCACAAAGCAGCCAGACTGTTCCCTGCTGTTATTCCCCCCTCCCCAGGAAAGTCAGTGGGGGAAATAAAAAAAATTAGCAGGGGGTAGGGAGACTGAAGGGAGCAGGAATGGCAGCTTCAGAGTGCTGGCTTAGATGGTGGTGAACACCATCACCATAGCAACCACACAGTTTACAATCCACTGCTCCGCTGGACCCCTGTCCTCCTCCCCTACCCAGTTCAGGCTGGCCCTGATGTTCCCTACGTTTAGCCACAGCTTTCTCCCCCTCCCCCTCTCTGATGGCCAGGAACTTTGAGAACAGTTTGCCCCTGTGCAGGGAGTTGCAGTGTCCATGGCTTCTAGAAAAGGACATGATGGATTGGTAGCAGTGATGTCTGTGCTTTTAATTTGGCCTTTGGTGGCCTTACATAAGAAACAGTCCTTGTCAGACATACACACACTAAGAGTCACACACCCACCCACACAATATCGAAAGTATCTCATACACTCATTAGACGACTGAAAAGCCATCATGAACAATGGATCCCCTTAATATCTCCAAGCTCGGATTAAGAGCCGACCCTGACTCTACAGCTGTTAGTTTTATCCTAAGCACTACGTTCCTTAGTCTTTTCTTTCCAGCAGTCTTTGCTTCCAAGTTTTACCTCCCTTGTTGAATGTAACTTTGTTCTTCCTGTTAACCACGGTTTTTTGTTACAGTTCCCCCCTTTCGATGTAAACCGACCTGATATGGTCCCTACCATGAAGGTCGGTATAGAAAAGTGTTAAATAAAATAAAATAAATAAATACACACACACACACACACAATCAGATTCTAGCTATCTCCTAAATACCTGAATGAAGGTCATACACAAACATACAGAAAAGCAATAATTGCAAGTCAGCGAGGTGAATTTTGGAAATTATTACTCACCATAAAGAATGCCTTTGTAAATTTTGTATGCTCCAGAAAGTAGGTTTTTCCAATCTATATTGTTAATCCCGCCCCCTTAGGCACTGCTGTTATATGGTTTGTGGGTTTTTTTTAAATTTATTCAGCTAATGCCTTTTTATCTGTTTAGGTATGCTGGATGAAACTTGTAAATGGAGCAGTTTTTGCTTACCAGCATTGAGACAAAGCACGCAGGCACTTTTGTACCCACACGGATTCCATAGCCGGTTTCCAGAGGGAAACCTTGAAAGCTGCCTACAAGGAGCGTGGCTACAAAAGTGTCCATGTACTTTTGCACCTCCTGTTTCTGCGGGTGGCGGAACGGGGAGAAAACGCCATGTGAGATTTGAAAATCAAATCTAGGTGCTTACTTTCCCTCCCTCAAACTATGCCTGCCCCGGGGGACAGATTTTTTTATTTTTGCTATGGGTAAAATTATCTACCTAGTGAAGGTAGTGGGGTACATTTACCTGCTATCAGGGAGACAATTCTCACCCAGGAGAATTTAGGCAGGTAACTCTTTGGTTGCCTGCCTAGATCCCCATGGAAGTCGTCTCCTCCATAGCTAGCAGGACTTAAGCAGCTGCACAATGGGCGGGGTGGGTGTCTTAAAATATTCCCTGATGATATCCAGCTTGGGGTAGGCTAAAAGGTGGCCCAAATGCTTTTCATAGGTGAGATTAAATGATGATCTACAAACTCGATTTGGGGGGGGCATGTTCCCACCTGTGCTTGATACAGTAAAAAAAAAACCAGCATACAGAACAGCATTGCAAATTGTTGTCATCGGCATTGCCATCTGTGAGCTGTTGCAGTCGCCGTCCCCTGCACTCTGATGCTTTGGTAATTATAGAACTGTTTCTTATATACCTCCGGGACAGATCTTGAAACAGGAAGGAAAGGCAGCTCTACGTATGTGACATGTGCTGTAACAGAGTGCTCTGCCCAACCCATGTGAATTTTGCTTTTGTGGTAAGAGACAGAAAATGCCTTTTTTTTTTTCTCACCACTGGCAGAAACCACTGCTTCCCCTTTCAGATGATGCAGTAAACTACTGGCACCCTCTGTGTTCATTTCAGTTAATGAGAACTCCACCCTTTAGATCCCACTTAGAGATCGCTTTTCTTAACTATTCTGAAAAAGGAGTTTTATTCATTAGATATGGGCTGAATTTAAGATTTTTTTTCACCGATAGGCACAACATTTAAAAGTGCCCACTGTTTCCCATGAGAACCTTTAATAAATTACATCTCTGTTGCTCTTATGATGAGGTATCATTTCCACCTTTATTATAGATTTAGAACCCAGCATCATTGCCCTCATTCCTCCTCCTAACCCTTTTCCCAGGTTCTCTTCCTCTTACCCCATGGAGCCTTCCCAGGTCCTCTCACTCCTCACCTTCCACTCCCTCCTCCATTTTCACTTCGCCCCTCACCTCATCTCATTTGGCTAGTCCAGAGCTCAGCAAAGATCTTTCGGTGGCAATAGGAAGAAAAATCAGCATCGGGGGGGTTGGCACACACTTACAGGCCCTGCACCATACATGGGTTTTCATGATAAAAGGAAGTCCACATGGTAGGAGAGAGTGGAGCTGCTGCAGGGCCCTGTGATTATTGCACACCTCCCTATCAGGCCCCAAGCTGATTTTTTTTCCCCCCTATGGCCACAGTTACCCTGTCTGAAGATCTCCAGGGTTGGTGGCCCAGATCAAGGCCATATATTTTTTTTCTGCTTCAGGCCAGCATTTGAAAAGCACGGAACTTAATTGGCAATTTGAAAATCTGATGCCATAGCCAGTTGCCAATGCGTAAATCCAGGCCTGGACCCTACTGTCCGAGCAAGTCTTACCTTTAGTTTAGCACACCTAGACCTATGCATTTTCAATGGAAAAACAATTCAAAACTGGAGCAAATTTTTGCATCAAAGCAAATACTTTGATTGATAAATCCCAGCCTCTGTCTATATTCAAATCATAGAAAGACTGAAAATGTTACATATTGCCCATGTTATACAACAACAGTCTTTTGTGGCATAACATTAACTTTGTAGAAGAACTGAGTATTCTTTTTTAAAGAATCTCTCTTGTAGAAGAGAGCAGCAGCAATGAGATACAGAGTTTCTATGCTAGCAAGGGTCCTCAGAATGTGCCATCTGTATCCTCTGGTGCATACTGGGGAATGTTTGCTAGCACAGCGGGATCAGCTCTATAAGCAGAAATATGATTAGCTCTTTAGACATGATCTCTTATTTAATAAGAGCATGCTGCTGTGGTTCCTATTTGCTTTTTCTTGACAGGAATACATTTGCTGTTCTGCCTGAGGGTTTTCTCCACTTAATTTTTAAATTAATACTAGCAGTTATAAAAAGTGAATGGATTATATGGCATTGGTTAAAGACACATATTGAAGTATGCTGGAAGCTTTCCTTCTACTGTGCTTTGACACTGGTCAGGCTGCAACTTCTTTAAAAAAATAAAATAAAAATTAGGAGCATGGCAGTTTCATCCTGCTCTTTTGGGACTGGAAGGTGGCTCCATGAGGCTTTGTGTGCAACTATGCAAGGATTTTTCTCCTATTTCTTATCCTAAGCCTAGAACTCGCCTTTCAGCAGATTTAAATATACAGTATAAGGTGAACTGCAGTTATATCAAATCTGGCTAAAGCTTTCAACACAAGGCATGCAGTTAGTGCATAATATTTTTGTTTGTTTTTCATACAATGCCTATAGGCAGAGGTCTGTAGAGGTCCCAGTTTTTGGTTGCCTTCAGAATTTGGCATTCTACGTACAATGCCTATGCTGCCTTTTCCTAAATCCAGTCCTGCTTACTAATTAAGTTGCTAAAGGATGCAACTGGATAACGGCATTGTACGATGGAGATTTGCATGCATTCAGTCTTAAAATTAGAGGTGCGCATAACAGTTATTTTTCTTTTTTTTGTTTTGCTATTTTAGTTTTTCTCTTTTTTCATTTTGTTTTTTGTTTTTTGTTTGTTTCATTTGCTTCATCTCTTTATAATGAAAGAACAAAAAATCGCAAAGTACAAAACAAAAAAAAACCCAATAAATGTTGGGTCCGCCTCACCCTGCCACTTCTGCTGCCACCTAAGCCACACACACAGTGTCCACTCTCACTACTCTCATGGACCTCCCCCAGTCACTTACCCCAGCTGTGAGTCCAGAGGGCAGGAGTGATCCTCCTGCTGGGTCTCCATTTCAAAAAGGGGTTGGTGGGCCCTGAGGCCAGCCAACAGTGGTACCGCTGTAGGGAGGCACAGATATAGCTCCATAGAACAAAACGGCGCTGGTCTCAGGATCCATCAGTGCCATTTTGAAATGGAGAACCTGGCGAGGCACCAAAGATATGCTGATGGGGTAAGTGGTTGGGGGAGGGGAGGGGGAGGAGGTCTTGCTCCATGTTAAAATGAAATGAAATAAAACATGTGAAATTTCTTTTGTATTTTTTGTTTCTGCTTATATTCATAACAAAATGAAAGAAAAGAGGAAATGTCCTTGAAATGTCCCATTTTGTTTGAAAAGAATGCATGTCCCTACATAAAATACTGTTATGTTACCATAGTATTTTTGTGAAAATATTTTAAACCTGGCACATGCAAGTCTGATAAGACTGCAATATTCCTCTAATAATGAAACACTAAATGGTATTCTAGCCAAAATTTTGTTGACAGCAAAGAAACTACTTAATCAAACTGCAGGTTACAACATTGATTAGAGCTGGTTGCTTAAATTTAGCTTGTTAAGTTGCCACTGAGTATGCCATTGAAAATCTAACCCAGAGTTGTTTGCCTTTCTCTGGATTACCACCAACAAATAATTGTACAAAAAGGGTTTACAATACAACTTTCAGTCATAGTGTGTTACGAATCCCAGCCGCGGGACTCCACTGCTGGGCTCTCACCTCTCTTCCTGCCAGCTCTGGACGGCTTGCGGCATCTCCCAGCTCCTTGCTGGGCTGCGGCAGGGCCTCTCCACGGCGGCGTCTCCACGAGGAAGACGCTGCCGAGCTCCAGCTCCAAACTCCGCCCACTAGGCGCGCAGACGCGCAGGACGACGGAATTTAAAGGGCCCGCGGCGGGAAACTTCAACCCGGCCCCTTGAGTGACGTCAGACACCGGCAAGTATATAAACTCAGCCTCAGTCTTCAATTCCTTGCCTTGCAACGAGGTTCACTCCTTGGAGTATCGAGTTGCTGTCCCTGATCCTGCTCCAGCTCCTGATTCTGCCTCGGCTTGACTTCCTGGTTCCTGATTCTGGTTTGGCTTCTGGTGTTCCATGTCTGCTGCCTGTCCTGATCCTTGGCTAGTTCCTCGTCTCTGCTGTTCTGCTGCCTACCCTGACTCCTGGTCCGGTTCCACGTTTTGCTCCATTGCTGCCAGCCTCGACCTCTGGACTTCCTGCTGGATTCCCAGCTCCGATCCGCCTCCTGGCTACGACATCCACTGAGGGCCTCCCCTCAGCATCCTCTAATCATCTTCTAGCCGGCTCAAGGGTCCACTACCATAACACACAGTCATTCATGGGGCCGATATTCAGCCTCAGAGTGGCTAGTTAAATTAGCCAGAAATAGTTATCCATGGATATTTAGTGGTGTGACCTCACCATTGAATATCCATAGCTATCTTTAAGTTAGCTGGATAAATATATCTGGCCAGCTTTAGGACAGCCCTATGGCACGAACAGAGTTAGCTGCATAAGTTAAGCGACGAACTCCGAATATCTTATGTGGCTAATGCAGCTCCACCAGGAATCATTTCCCGCCCGCCCTTGGAATGCCCTCTACTTATGCAGCTAAAATCTAGAATTTAGCCGCATACGACTTTGAATAAAGCCGGGTAGCCATTTAGAATGATAACTGAAGAGTTATCCGTCTAAATGGTTTTTGAATATTGACCTCACAAGTTTTTAGCAGGGCTTTACCTGCCATTCAGCTTCTAATTGACAGGTATTGATCTGAGGATTTACTCTGCTCAAGATCTGAAATGAAGGATGCACTTGCCCATGAAACCTACATATGATTTGCTTTCCTGTGAAGCACAACTAATAATCCAATGAGGATAGTCGAGAGGGTTAAACGTTAAACGTTTCATAGGGTTAAACTATGAAACGTTGATGAAGTGAATGCTTTTCTTTAGCCAGCTACCTGGACAGTAGCTCTGCTCTTTCGTAGGCTATTCATGAAACAGTGAATAGGACTGCACTGATGAAAAGATGGATTTGAGAAAGTACTTCAGCATATTACTGCTAATTACTGTGTAGGCTGAGTCTCGCTTGGAAAATGATACCTCTCTGAAAAGCAGTCACGCTTTCTATTCTTAAGACTTTGATAGCAACTTTTGTTTTTCATTTCTAATCTTCACTCAAAGCCTCATAATGAACAAGTGCAGTAGAATAATTATAAACTTTCTTCTATTTCCTCTGTTATGCCTTGAATTAATACCAAACCTTTTTAAGTTTCTGAACAACATTGCCTGGACAATGCACACATAAGGTGCAGGATGTAATGCGTAGGATGTACGGTAGCAGAAGTATATTATTACCACCGTGTCTTTGCTTACTTGAAGCAATATCTATTTTTGCATTCTTTCTGCCAGCATTCATATGCTAAGCGCTGCAACTGTGGCTGTCTTTCATGCCTGAAGACCCAAAGCAGTCAGAGCAAATGATCTCTTACTTCCTTCACTGTTAATAGGCTGAGTGTTTTACATAATCTAATTTGCCTCATCAAAATCTCCCTATCATAGTTCCTTGTTCCTTTTACTCTTGTAAATTTTCATCTGCAGAGCAAAATTACAGCATCGGGGATCGTGAGCTGCTTGCCATAAAATTGGCTCTCGAAGAGTGGCGCCCATGGCTAGAGGGCGCACAACACAAATTTACTGTGTTCACCGATCATAAGAATCTGGAACATTTGAGTCAAGCACAACATCTCAATGCCCGTCAAGCTCGATGGGCCTTGTTCTTCTCCAGATTTGATTTCGAACTTCGCTTTCACCCAGCCGACAAGAACCTCCGGGCAGATGCCCTATCACGATCCTTCGAACCCAAAGATACCCCGGAAGAGCCGACTCACATAATTGATCCGGCTTGTATTTGATTGTCTGCCACTCATCCAGTTCCTGCTGGAAAGATGGTCATGCCCCAATGGCTCCGAGAAAGAGTTCTCCGCTGGGCGCACAATTCTGTATTTGCTGGTCACCCAGGACGAGCACGAACCGTGGCACTGCCCCGGCGGTTCTTCTGGTGGCCTACTTTGGTCTCCGACGTGAAAGCGTATGTCAAATCCTGTAACGTATGTGCACAGCAAAAACCCCTGGTCGGGAGACCTTGGGGTCTTTTACAACCACTTTCAGCACCTGAAGAACCGTGGACTCACTTGTCTATGGATTTCATTGTGGATCTGCCATCTTCTAAGGGTCACACCGTAATATGGGTCACCATAGACCGTTTCTCAAAAACGTTTCTCATTTTGAATCCCTGCAGGGGCTACCATCTGCTCCAGAACTAGCACGATTATTTTTCCATCATATTTTCAGACTTCACGGCTTACTCATGGACATTGTTTCAGATCGAGGTCCTCAGTTTGTTGCCAGGTACTGGCACTCCCTCTGTTGGAAGTTCGGCATAAACATCAGTCTTACGACCGCCTATCATCCCCAAGCCAACGGGCAAGCTGAGTGGATGAATTGCTCCTTGAAAGCCTTCCTGCACGCTTATATCAAAGACTGACAAGATAATTGGTCAGACCTCTTGTCCTGGGCAGAGTTTTCACACAACTCTCACATCGCCACTACTACTGGAACATCTCCATTTTCAGTCGTCTATGGCAGTGGTCCCCAACCCTGTCCTGGTGGCCCACCAGCCACTATGGTTTCAGGATATCCACAATGAATATGCATGAGAGAAAACTTGCATGTTATGGAGGCAGTGCATGCAAATTTTCTCTCATGCATATTCATTGTGGATATCCTGAAAACCTGACTGGCTGGTGGGCCCCCAGGACAGGGTTGGGGACCAGTGGTCTATGGGAAACAACCACAACCACCATTACCCATACCTTTATCAGTGCCATCCCCTGCAACACAGGCTACTGCAGATGCCTTTAAAACGCTATGGCAACAGACAAATCTCCGCGTGCATCAGGCCGCCTCCCGGGCCAAGAGAATTGCTGACAGTCGACGTCGCTTGGCTCCTGAATTCCTCCCTGGCCAGAAAGTCTGGTTAAGTACTCGATACATCTGACTTCGAATTCCGTCTCAGAGATTTGCTCCTAGATACATCGGTCCTTTCACTGTGACCCGACGCATCGGACCTGTTACATACCAGCTTTGGCTGCCTCCTACTCTGAGAATACATAATACATTCATTGTATCACTCTTAAAACCTGTGATCTTATCCTGGCCTGCCCAGAAAGCCCCTGAGCTGATACGAACTACAAGGTCCATGAAGTCCTTGATGTCCACCATAGGGGCCGCCGGTGGGAGTACTTCCTCTCCTGGGAGGGATATGGACCTGAAGAGAATTTGTGGGAACCAGCTCAAACATCCTGGATAAGACCCTCCTCTCAAATTACCATCGTGACCATCCTGGCAAACACCGACCTCCAAGAGGGGGCGTAAAGGGGGGGTACTGTTATGCATGCCGCCGATGGCAGACCCGTGGCATGGCCCTCTCGCCTTCTTATGTGGACTCCAGCTCCTGGTTCCTCTTTGCTGGTGGCGGTGGGCCGCCAGCTCTGACCGCGGGTCGCCTCCACTGCCTCTGGCTCCGCCATGGTCTCCAGTATTGCCAGCCAAGATGTCCTTGCTCATCGGGCCTCTCTGCGTGGCCTGCGGAGAGATGCTGCCATTGGCACTGCACCCCTCCCAGGCGTGCGTACATCACTAGGTCTTTTAAAGGGCCGACGGCAGAAACCTTGCCGCGGCCCCAGATGCTGATGTCAGACTCTTCAGCATATAAAAGCTCAGGCCTCGCGCCATAGCGTTGCCTTTACAACAGGTCTCCTCTGAGTACTCGTTGCTGATAGAGAATCTTCTCTACTTCTTGTTCCTGATTCCTGTGGTTCCCATTTCCTGTCTTCCTTGTTCCTGTCTCGTCTATGAGTTGGACTGACTCTTTGGATTTTGACTCTGGTACGCCTGACTACTCCTCAGCCTATCTCCAACCCTGGACCTCTGCTATGTCTGACTACTCTTCAGCCTATCTCCAACCCCAGACCTCTGCTACCCCTGACTACTCTTCAGCCTATCTCCAACCCCGGACCTCTGCTATGCCTTACTACTCTTCAGCCTATCTCCAACTCCGGACCTCTGCTATGCCTGACTACTCTTCAGCTTATCTCCAACCCTGGACCTCTGCTATGTCTGATTACTCTTCAGCCTATCTCCAACCCTGGACCTCTGCTATGTCTGACTACTCTTCAACCTATCTCCAACCCCGGACCTCTGCTACCCCTGACTACTCTTCAGCTTATCTCCAACTCCGGACCTCTGCTATGCCTGACTACTCTTCAGCTTATCTCCAACCCCGGACCTCGGCCACGCTTGATTATGCTTGCCTTCTTCGTGCCCTGACCATTGCCTTGATTGACTATGCCTGCCTTCTCCGTGCCCTGACCATTGCTTTTATCAACTATGCTATAGACCTTTCTGTGTCCAGAGTTCTACGCTGCTTGCCATGTCTTCCACTTGCTGCCGGCTCTGATCCTAGCCTGTCAGTGACGCCTCCTTTTGCCTATCCTCTGGACATGGACTTACAAGGCTTAGGTCTTCCTTTGCTTGAGCGCCTCCAGTCACTTGTTGTTCCTTTGGCGCCCGAGTTCCTGTACCAAATCCAATCCAGGGTAGGACTATGCCATCTACCGGCTGCTGTCTCTGGGCTGAACCACTTCTCATTACTAACCAACCTCGAGGCCCACCTGTCCTGCCAGCCCCGGCACCCAAAGGCTCAACCCAAGGGGAAAGAGGGCAGGTATAGGTGAAGCTCCAGCGGCCTCTAGCTTCATCCCACTCCACCTGCTGATGGTGGGGACCCATAGGTCCTTACCTATGGGTTGTGCCACCCCCACGTCGGCCCAAGGGTACACCTCTGACGCAACACTCACAAAGAACTTCCAGAACACTTTCTAGCAATTAATTGAATCACCTTTTATAGATTTCACCAACCTTTTTGAGGATGAACTCTCCTATCATGCCTAAGTGATCACCTTCTCTTTGGATCTCCCCTAAAAAATTCCTTTGTTGAAACATATAGAGGAGCTTAGTCATTTTTTTTAATTTCTTTATTTATCATTTTAATATAATTTACAAAAAATATAAAAATAGGATTATTATTACAGCTGAATAATATGGGTATATCAATCAATACAAATAATTTTACAAAGAAAATTGTTATACATTTATCCAAACTGTATATCAAAAACAAGACAAAACAGAAAATTAATCTACCATTATACAATCTGTATATCAAAGAAAAACTAAGAGGAAAAAGAAGAGGGGTAGGCAATGGAAAATTAAATGGGAGGATTATTTAGGAAATTCAAATGACATTCCGGGCATTAACAAAGAGATCTACCGGAACTAAACATACATTAGACCTCACTTACTTAAGTAACCGGGGAAGAAGTGGTTGGCCTACAGGCATCCATAAATTGACGAAACTGTTCTAATTGAAAGAATATAAAACAGTCATCACCTCTCTTAGAACACATTTACATGGATAGCATAATGCGAAGGAAAAACCTAAAGAGATAACATCTTGCCTTAAAGAAAGAAATTCCCTTCTCCTGATTTGTGTCACCTGAGCTAAATCAGGATATATCCTTACTGCTTGACCATAAAACATAACAGGAAACTTTCTAAAGAAATTACGCATTACATTATTTAGGTCTTGAACTGAAATAAATTCTACCAGTAAAGTATTTCTATCCATTACATCCATATTCAAATTTTCTAAAAAGCTGGATAAATTAGCAGGAATATTAGAAGCAGTGGCTGCTCCTATAGAAGAAGATCTACTATTCAGGAAATGACAGAAGTTAATTGATATTAACTTATTATATTATCATATTATCATATGTTATTAGCATATTATCATCAGAAAAACCAAGAACTTCTCTTAGGAACCGTTTCAGTGTTATAAAGGGAATTTCACCAGCAATTTTTGGGAAATTCAGGATCCGAAGGTTTAAATGTCTGATATTATTTTCTGAGGTTTCCAGGCATCTGGAGCAAGACATTTTTTCCTTAATTGTAACCACATTCAATGTTTGGAATGACTGAATTTTATTTTCAGCCTCCAAGATCCTATTAGAAGTCTCACTGTCTTGCTCTTGAATCCCAAGAATATTTTGTTGGAAATTATAATTGAGGGAGTCCATTTTACTCTCTAGATGTTTCATAGAAAACCCATAGCCTGCCACTAAGTCCCACAGCCTCAAGGGTCGCCGCCTCCAGTCTCGCTGGTAGTTGCAGGGACTCACCAGGCACGCTGATCAATGTTGAAGCTTGGCCACCATACTCTAGAGCCTTCTCCACTTTCCTCCCTGGATAAACCCTGGGTCGGCCCTGCCTCTGGGTCTCCCACGCTGGGGACCTGCTCCGCTCCAGCAGGGGGAGATTCCTCTGCTTTCAGTGCGTGACAAGGACAAGCTCCCTCCATCCCAGTCGCTCTGACCACGTCATCGGTCTGTGACTGGGAAACGTCTCTGCTGGGGTCACACTGCATTGGAGGTGGATGGAGGTCAGGGCTGAGGGACGCCTCGTCTGCTGGCGATCCCCGCTTTTCCCCGCCAAGACTCGCATCGGATTCACAGGCTCCCCCTTGCTCCGGCTGGCTCATGAACCGCAGGATATCCAGCTGCCCAGAAGGAGGTAAGGATTCTGGGAGGAAAATCCTAACCTTCTCCTTTTATTTGAATGACATAATAGGCAAAAAGAAGTTCAGGAAGTCAAATTCTCGGGCAGCCTATGTTCAACAGCCTCTCTACGCTGCCATCTTGCCTCCTTCTACCCTGCCTAGTCAATTTTACATGTATATGTTATGATTGACAACCTTAACACAGAAAAAAAGCATTCTCTTTACAGTTTTAAAACATTGTGAGGTCCATATTCATGCTGTAACCTGGAGCCTCGCTATAGAGTCATGAGGCTTTCTCAATCTGTTGTGATCAGGCTCAAGACCTGATCGATGGGAGAGCTGAGCCCTTAGGCCACAACACAACCCTATTCAAGGTACATGGGCATGGGCTGAAGCTTAGAAGTACTTGGAGACTCAGAACACTTGGAGACTCAGAACACTTGGAGGCTGGGAACACCTCAAGCCTTCACTGAACCTGCAAGCATAGGAGTGATACCCAGCAATGCAATGCTAGACTCTGGAATAGCTCTCCGGCCGCTCTGAAAGCCCTTTCAGAATTGCCACTTGGGAACAACTTGAGCGTCAGGACACACGAAGGGTGAGGACGATGACACTGGAGACTTGGAACAAGACGAAAGCACTGGAGAATTGGACATAACTTGGAACAAGGAACATAACTTGGAATGAAGAGCATCACAAGGAGTATCACTTGGAACAAGGAACATGGAGATCCATTGGCTGAACAAGCTCCACAAGGCCAGAAACTAGGAACATGAGACTTGGAACGTGGAACTTTAAAAACAAGAATCTAATCTAAGGTCTTGACCCAGTGAAGTTTGGAATCAGGCCAACTGCTACAAGACACCCTATACATCTCGCCATGGGCTGGTCATGGACCTCAACACAGGCACATCTGCAGGACTTGGAACTCAGGACATGAGAACGAGTACTTGGACTGAAACTGAAGATGAAGACAGACTCTGGAGACAGGGAACATAACTCTGAAGACTTGGACAGCAATGCAACCTACACAGCCTGCCATGGGCTGGTCATGATCCATGTGCTCGCAGGACTTGGGTGCAGGACTCTGAGAACTTGGAAGTCTCAGGACTCAAGAACAAGATGAAGAGTCAGGAACCAGGAACATGACAAAGACTCAAGAATGAGGCACAAAACGAGGCATGCAGGAATGCAGACGAACTCAGGAACAAAAGCGAAGACTTGGATTCAGAAAACTCTTAAGACAGGAACCAGAAACAGATGAGAGACCAGGAACATAGAACAAAGAACAAGACACCTTGATAGTGTTAGCGATCCATTGTGAAGGCAATGAGGAACTGGCAGAGAAGCCCTTTTATAGGACTGCAGACATGACACCATCAGGAAGGGCTTTTCCCATCGCGGTCCCTTTAAATTTCAAGCAGAGGCGCGCTCTCATACATAGAGGGCACCAGCAGGAGTGGGATGAAAGTTGGAGGCCCTCAGGCTGTGAAGCAGCAGTGGCAGCATCTTTCCACCATGATGGAAGACCTGCAAAGCAATTCTGAGCCACGTCGGTGTGTCTCCCTCTACCGCAGCTCAGGGTATCAGTGTCGGCAGTGGCAGCCATCGCGGCATTCCAGAGCCGCAAAGATGGAAGACAGCAGCAGAAACAGCTGCAAGGCAGACCGGCGTCGTCTCCCCAGCCGCATGGAATTGGCGGCCAGGTAGAACCCAGGGATGGTGGCGCTGCAGGCTCCGAAGAGCAGGGCAGTGCAGCATTGGGGTGAGTGAACCACTCATGGGCCTGTCCTGCGGGTGGTAAGCAAGCACAACAATTTAGAAGCATTTGGATGGATAACTCAGAAGTTATGGGTTAAATTAATATTTGAGCACTCAATCAGCTACATTTTAGATAGCAATCTTATGATCCAACTAAAATTTAGCCAGATATCTTAAGGGAGATCTGGGGCATTCTGGGGAGGAGTTACATTAGCTGGCTACGTTATCCAGTTAACTGATCTTCCAGAGTTAACTGGCTATCTTAACTGACTAAGGGGGTCATTTATCAAAGGTTTATCACATGCGATATGGCTTCTCACACACGATACGGCTTCTCTGCCAGTCCCTCATTGCGATAAGCCTCTATTACATGCGAAAAGGCCCTTTTCGGGTGTGATAGCATGTAAATTAGATTGGGGAGAAGTCGGGGTAGGAAGGGGTGGAGTTGTGGTGGGGATGGGCGGAGTCATGGCAGGGAGGGGGCGGAGTCGGCAGTGTCTTTGCTGCCGGCAATAATGTTACTAACATTATCGTTGGCAGTAGCACACCGAATAGCACCACTTTCACAGTGGCGCTATTCGTTCAGAAAGCCGGCAGCTGGTGTACCACGGCCGCTGAAATCGAACCGCCATGGTGTGAAGGCTATGGGATTTCGCAGGCCCGCCCCCCATTTTCGCAGGATTCATCATTCTGCGATGAATGATGAATCCAGGCCTAAGTCTGGTCAGGCCAAAGAGCTGTCCTAAAGTTAGCCAGATAAAGTTAGCCAGCTAACTTTAAAATAGCCGGCTATATTCAATAGTATGCCTGCACTATTGAAAATACCTTTAAAGTGAGCTGGCTAATTTTATCCGGCTAACTTTGCTATCTGGACAATATGAATATGGACCTTTTTATATTTTTCAACTGCACTTGTGTGTCCAAAAATAACTCCATATTTACTTAATATAAATGACAGTTCAGTAGCTCTCAGTCCTACTTTTTTTTTTGTCGTCTCACTTTAATTTTTTTGTCTTGCCTCACTTTTTGTCTTGTCTCACTTTAATTTTAGAAAATAGCCGTGAAAAATCAAGATTCGTGATTTATCAAAGTCTCACCTGACTCTGTGCTGAAATTATTCAGCACATCATTAGGTACTAACCACTTAAGGTAGCTTTTAATAGAAAGCTATACCCTCTGTGTACTATGCAATATTTTACATGTATATATAGCAAACAGTAATTAATTCTTACCCCATCTATTAAAAATATAAACTGCTTTCTTGCAGGTCCTCCTGAATCCCTTAGAGCTCCCATGCTCACAACAATGTCATAAATTACCTTTCATGGAATGTATCTGACTGGTTCATGCAATATGATATAATTTGTGATATCATAGCCAAATGCATGCCATAACTTGCAATTCTTTTGCTAACATGGCTGCTCCCAAGGATTCAGAGAAATTAATGATAGGCTGCTTAAAGAAATGTAAAAAATATTGTCTTACTGTAACCCCTGCAACAGTTTAGAAATTGGTGCTATCCCAGAGTATGTGAAACTGCCAGCCATATGGATGTTATATTGAAATCTCATTGTGCCAATACCTAAGGAATAGCTAATATTCCTTCAATATTCCAGGGCTGAGTTATATCCCTCATCTGACTCATTGCCCCCTCTCAGGACTGGCTCATTGTCTCCCAAATATTTAGGACTGGCTGGCCTGTAATCCATGATATTCCAGCACTGACCTTTTGCCACCTAACGTCCAATAATGGCTTGACTGCTGTCTCTTGAAAACATTTCAACTTTACCAGCCATGATTCATTTTGTATTTATTTAAATTGCATTTGAGAGTTTCGCTGTGAATACAATCCCAGCATATAAAGCAGCGGGATTGTTTGTTTCATCATATCCACTTACTGTAAATACTTCAACATGGGGATTATTTTCCCCATCGCCAGTCACTGTAATGCTGTATGAAGGGAATCAGTGTCGGCATAAGTCACTAACTGAGCTGTATCACAGCACAATACATCTTAGCTGTAGAAATATACCTAACAGTGAGGCAAATCATTTAGGAATCTGATTATTGAATGACTTTGAGAATCAACGCCTATTCAAGAAAACAATTTCCTGCCATGTTCATGTATCCCAATTTAAAGGTGAATTTTTCAAACGATTTGGTGTAAAAATGAGCAGTTATGCCTGTAAAATAGAATATATATGTGACTATGCTATTTTAGAAACCTTAATATACATACGGAAATCAGGGCCTGCATTTAAATGTATGTATGTAACAAAAGGCGCGGGCCAGGGGTGAGCTGAGGCGGGGCCAATATTTATGCCAGAATGTTTCTATTTGATAAGCAATTTATGCATGTAAATTTGGCAGCTTACTCGTGTATATTTATTTCTGCTAGAGATGTGATTCGGCCGAACCTTTTGGTTCTGCCTTCGTTATTGGCCCACCGCAGGAAATTTCGTTTTTCCGTGGTTCAGGCCAATTTTATTTTGACTGCCCCTGAAACGAAGCATGATACCCACCCCAACCCTTCAGATTAAAAAAAAACAAAAAAACCCCCAAACCCACCCCAACCCTTCAAATTTAATTAATTGCAACCCCCCACCCTGCTGACCCCCCAAGACTTGCCTGACCCCCTCCCCCCAAGACTTACCAAAAGTCCCTGGTGGTCCAGTGGGGTCCTGGGAGCGATCTCCCCCTCTCGGGCCGTCGGCTGCCACTAATCAAAATGGCACTGATGTCCCTTTGCCCTTCCCATGTGACAGGGCTATCGGTGCCATTGGCCGGCCTCTGTCACATGGTAGTAGCAATGGACAGCTGGCACCATCTTAAAAAGTGGCGCGGGCCATCTATTGTTCCTACCATGTGACAGGGGCCAGCCAATCCTGACTCTCTTGAGGATGGTGAAATTCCCCCCAGATAGAACCGTACAGAACTATATTATGGTTCTTTCATAGAGATGAACTGCCAGCTCTTATTTCCCAGACCTTGAAAATGCATGGAGTTTTGGGACAAATTCAGTGTCTGAGCCAAAGAAAAGTCCTATTTTGGTTTCCTTATGCAAAACCTCTTGTTTTACCCCGTGATGGAGGCTATTTAAGAATTGATTGATCTTGAGTGGGGCATCCCAGAGGTTAATTTCAAAAGGGGTCGGGCGCGGGCCATCCATTGTTCCTATCATGTGATAGGGGCCGGCCAATGGCACCGATAGTCCCTGTCACATGGTAAGGGCAAAGGGCCATTGGCGCCATTTTGATTAGTGCAGCCGACGGCCCGAGAGTGGGAGATCACTCCCGGGACCCTCGCTGGACCACCAGGTACTTTAGGAAAGTTTTCGGGGGGTCAGGAGGGTGGGAGATTCTATATAATTAGATTTAAAGGGTTGGGTGAGTTTGGGGGGATTTTTTTCTGTGAGCCCTTTCTTCCCCCCCCCCCCCCCAAATGATAAGAAAACCACACGAAAATATAGTGGGGTTTTCCTATCTCTTTCAGGGACCCCCCGAAACTTGACAGATTAGAAAATATCATAAGATATTTTCATCCGTCAGAAAAACGATTCACATCCCTATCAGTTATTGTTGAGAAATTGCGGCAGGAAATTCGCGGCAGGAAATCGCTCACGGACCCCGCTGGACCCCCAGGAACTTTTGGCCAGCTTGGGGGGGCCTCCTGACCCCCACAAGACTTGCCAAAAGTCCAGCGGGGGTCCGGAACGACCTCCAGCAGTCGAATCGTGTTAATCTATGGCCGCCGCCATTTTGCGGCGGCCATTTTGCAAAATGGCGCCGGCTGAAGACGACGCGATTCAATAGCAGGAGGCCGTTTCGGACCGCCGCTCTACCCCAGGGTAATTTAAGGCATTTGGGGGGGTTTGGGAGGGTGGGGGATTTAATTTAAAGGGTCGGGGGTGGGTTTTAGGGGGCTTTAGTGTGCCGGTTTTCCTGCCCTCCCCCTTCCCCCGATTTAGCTACGGACCGCCGCTGGACCCCAGGGTAATTTAAGGCATTTGGGGGGGGGGTTCGGGAGGGTGGGGGATTTAATTTAAAGGGTCGGGGGTGGGTTTTTAGGGGGTTTTAATGTGCCGGTTTTCCTGCCCTCCCCCTTCCCCCGATTTACAATTTTTTGATGATAAATCGGGGGAATTGGTATTGTATCATGGCCCTAACGGTTTTTGATGATTTAAAATATATCGGACGATATTTTAAATCGTCAAAAAACGATTCACATCCCTAGTGATAATGGCTATGCAGTCGGGGGAATTTCTGAGCTCTCTGGATCTGTCCGAGGGTATCTCTACAGTCCCATCTGACTAGAACTTCAACGCTTCCTGAGGTTCGCAGTTCTGGAACATCACTTTCAGTTTCAGGTGCTGCCCTTTGGTCTGGAACCTTTGGTCTGGGTTCCAGGAGCCCTTTGGCTCCTGGAACCTTTTCAAAAGTAATGGTAGAAGTTGCAGCAGAGTTGAGAAAGGATGGAATCCTAGTACACTCATATTTGGACAACTGGCTGATTCATGCCAAGTTGATGGAAGAGAGCCACCTGGTGACTTGCAAGTTGATTTCCCTGGGTAATGAACCTGGCCAAGAGCAGTCTTCAGTCTGGAATACCTCACGGTTTGGTTCGACATGAATCTGGACAAGGTTTTCCTGCCAGAAGCTCAAATTCAGAAGTTGCTGGCGCAACTCCATCTGTTGATGAACACTTGCGTCTAACCGTGTGGTCTTACCTGCAGGTATGTGGCTTAATGGCAGAAACCCCGGAAGTGGTACCATGGGCAAGGATGCATATACATCCTCTACAGCACTCCCTGCTGTCTTGGTGGAACCCACAGTCTCAGGATTATTTGATTCGACTCCACTTGCCAATGGAGGTCTCCCATCTGCAGTGGTGGCTGAAGGTGGATCATCTAAGGAAGGGAGTCTCCCTAGCCCCACTGGACTGGCTGGTACTGACAACAGACATGAGTCTTATTGATTGGGGAGCTCACTGTCAGGAGCTGACAGCGCGAAGGCGCTATAATGCAGAAGAGTCTCTCAGGAGCATCATTTGAATGGAAGCCAGGGTGGTCCAGTTGGCATGTTTACAGTTTGGCGACAGGCTGAAAAGTCGATCGGCTCAAATAATGTCTGACAACGCAACGACTGTAGCTTATATCAATCAGCAGGTAGGCACTAAGAGCCACCAAGTGTCACTGGAAATATATCAGATTATGGAATGGGCAGAAGTGCATCTCCAGATGATCTCAGCCTCACACATAGCAAGAAAAGACAACATAAGGGCAGACTTTCTCAGCAGGGGGGGTCTGGATCAGGAGTGTGGGCATTGTCAGATGAGGCATTTCAGCTGATTCTGGACCACTGGGGTCTTTCGTTCCTAGACCTCCTGGTAACTTCGTGCAATGCAAAAGTTCAGCAATTCTTCAGCCACAGGAGAGATCCAAAGTCATTATAGCTGGGCTTAAAAAAGGATTGATAAGTTCTTGCAGGAGAAGTCCATACCTGCTATTAATTAAGTTGCCTTAGAAAACAGCTACTGCTATTACTAGCAACAGTAACATGGGATATACTTAGTTTTTGGGAACTTGCCAGGTTCTTGTGGCCTGGATTGGCCACTGTTGGAGACAGGATGCTGGGCTTGATGGACCCTTGGTCTGATCCAGTACGGCATGTTCTTATGTTCTTATGATGCCCTAGTGCAGGAGTGGCTGGAAAACAAGTTACTGTATGCCTTTCCTCCATGGCCCATGTTGGGCAGATTGGTTCGGGGATTGAGAGCCACAGAAGGATGGTGCTCTTGGCAGCTCCAGACTGGCCCTGGAGATCATGTTAAGCAGATCTGCAGAGGCTCCTGGTGGATTTTCCTCTTTGACTTCCAGCTCACAGGACCCTGTTGCAGCAGGGACCTGTCCTTCACAAAGATCCGACTTGATATTGTCTTACGGTATGGACCTTGAAAGGGTTCACTTGCTGAAGCGGGGGTATACTGCAGCAATGATTTCCATCTTACTGAGAGCTAGAAAGCTTTCCACTTCCTTGGCCTATGTGCGTGTTTGGAGAGTGTTTGAGGCCTGGTGTGAGGATCAAGGTACTCTTCGTTCCTTAGTCAAGATTTTGCTCATTTTGGAATTTTTGCAGGATGGTTTGAATAAAGGCTTGGCTCTCAGTTCCTTGATGATGCAAGTAGTGGCTCTCACCTGTTGCAGGACTCAGGTAAATGGTGGATCCTTGTCGGTTAATCCTGATGTGGTCCATTTTCTGAAAGAAGTGAACCATCTTCATCCTCCCTTGCAGTTTCCGGTGCCCCTTTGGAGTCTTAATTTGGTACTGGATTTCTTGACAGGCCCTACATTTAGACCACTGTATCCCCTGTCCTTAAGGTTACTGACCTTGAAAAGGTTCCTTGTGGCAGTTTGCTCTGTGCGTAGGGTTTCTGAACTCCAAGCCTTGTCTTGCCATAAGCCATTCCTTAAGGTGACTCCAGGAGCAGTATAGCTGTGTACTGTTCCTTCCTTTTTTACCGAAGATGGTCCCTGAGTTTCACTTGAATCAGTTTATCTCCCTGCCGTCTCTGGACAGAGAGAGAGAAATGCAGAGGACTATCATCTGTTGCGACCCTTGGATGTCAAGAGACATATTGTGAGGTATCTGTAGGTTTCTAAGCCTTTCCGGAAGTCGGATCACCTGTTTGTTCTTCGTGGCAGTATTAGATCAAAGAGAGCCAGCCTCACTGGATTAAGGAGGTAGTCACCGTTGCATACGTGAATGCAGGGAAGCCGTTATCTAGTTAGATTAGGGCTCATTCCACTAAGGCTTAAGGAGAGTCATGGGCAGAAGTTAGATTGTTATCCCCTCTCGACATTTGCCAAGCTGCAATGTGGTCCTCCTTACACACCTATTCCAGGTATTATCATCTGGATGTGCAGTCCTGGGAGGAAGCAGCCTTTGCATGGGCAATTTTGACTGTACTGCGGGCAGCTTCCCACCCTATTTGGGAGTAGCTTGGGTACATCCCACTTGTTCTGGATTCATCTGATTGGACACTAAGAAATGAGAGATTTCTATGTATCTGATAATTTCCTTTTCTTTAGGACAGTCAGATGAATCCAGCTTCCCTCCCGTGGCTGCCAAATGATTGGCTTATGGTTCTCTTGTGGAACTACATGTTGTAGAGATTACTTGTAAGTGTTATTCCAGTCCCTAGATTTATGTTTATACATTCTTGTCTGAGCTCAGTGTTGCCTGATGGCTGAGCATTGAAATGATTACTTGTTTTTAATCAAGAATTTTGCTAGTCTGTCCACAGTTTTTTAATACAATTACTGGCAGGCTGATGTACTGTGGTAGCAGGTATATGTACTGTGATGTCAGTTTGCTCTGTCTCCATCTGATGGTAGAGGTTCTGGATTCATCTGACTACCCTAAAGAAAAGGAAATTATCAGGCAAGTAGTAATTTTTCATTTCAAAACACAGAAACAAAGAAACATGATCACAGAAAAGACCAATCTGGTCTGCTCATCCACCCAATTAATTTAGCTTTACAATTCCCATCATTCCCTCAGAATCCCCTGTATTTATCCCATGCTTTCTTGAATTCAGATACCATTTTTGCCTCCACTACCTTCACTGAGAAGCGGTTCCATACATCCATTAACCTCTTTGTAAAGAAATATTTCCTAAGGCTACTCCTCAATCTACTCCCCTCCCACTCTTCACCCTTATCCCATGACCCCTCAATTCTAGTGCTTCCTTTCTGTTAAAAGTAACTAGCTTCCTCCTTTGAGATGTTGAAATGTCTCTATCATAATTACCCCCCCCCTATCTCACCTTTCATCTTGGGACTTTGCAATAAAATACCTAAACTGAGATGTCTTCTCATTCACCATCTATTGGGAGGAAGCTAAAAAAACTGCCTCTATAAAAGGCAGGGATGGAATTGAGAGAGAGAGAATTTGCTTTAGCATCATAATAGATTTCATAGAGTCCACAAATTTATTGAAAATCTAAATTATGGAGATGGACCTATACATAACCAGTACTGTAATGGAATATTTTATCAATTCCATCTTTATTCAGTAAAACTTATGTTGGAAACCATCAACTGCTTCCAGCATGATGATGATTATTGACATTTTCAAGAGAAATTAAAGTTGAATTAAATAATAAACAACACTCAGGGCCTAGAAAAACTTCCTCCCCCACCACACCCCGACAGAACATCATAGACTCTCAGATGGGCTTAACCTCAGAAGAAAGTCAAAGAAGAGATTAAACCCAAATTGAGGTATGGTCCCTGGGGTCCTGTATCAGACCAGGGGGTTACATACTTCTGGCTCCTAAACAGGGACTTTGTAGCATTAAGTATAAGACTTTATTTGTGGAAAATATGTTTTAAACTTTTTTTCACCAGCTTCACTGTATTTGGAAATAAATCCAGAATGTTGCTATGAACTGCGACATTGCTTAAAGATGGCCTGCTATCCCCCTTTGACAACCCAGAGGCCTGATCTCATTATAGATCAAATATCCTGGAAGATAGGCTAGAGATTATCTAATAATATCCCTCTCTCCTTACCTAGATTTCTATAATTCACAGTATATGTACATTATTCTCAGATTAAATCATGGATCAGAACAGTCTTGTTCTTAACAGACTTCACATTGATTAGACCTATCTTTATTTCTAATGGATTTCCTACACACCTTCTATGTGATGATCCATCTTCACAGGGCTAGTAAGAAGTGAATGCCAGACGCATATCTTGATGAAACTAGATGTGTGGGAGGAGAAGAGAAGGCGAGAGCTGCCCATCCAGTGCTCTGGATTCCAGGAGGGGAAAAGGAGAAGAATGTGAAGGAGAGCTTCAAGCATTGGAAAAAACAAGGTACCATAAAGAGTCCTTGGGATCAGAGAACCACAGAATCCTCAAATGCCAGGCACAGAAGTGAGGGGATCTCAAGATGGTGTAAAAGCAAAGATAAGTAACCCCTTTGATACATTCCAGTATCTGTGATTGAATTTTCCATGCCAGGACTGTTCAACTTGCTATTTTCTACTTTAGAAATACTCTTAGTAAAGACTTTTCATTTTGGGAGCACCATTCCTTCTGTCATGTGTCTCTTTAGTGTCTCACCATCTTGGGCTCTGGAGGTTAAACCTCCCCCCTTTGAAGAATCCATGCCATGGTTGTGGTATTGAGTCTGGACTTAGCTCCGGTATTGAGTGTGCCCACAGCTTAAAGTATGGGCTACATATTTATATATGATGGGTCTTCCAAGAAGGAACACTATTTCTGTCACTGAGAGACTCTGGAGAAAATTCTGGGTGAGGAAGACTACTTAATCCCTATATGAGTGCATTTGATAGACCTGTAGCATGAATGGGGAGTGTGGGTATACTGTGGAATAGCAGAAGCTGCAAGTTACTGTTCATTTTCTGTAAGAGATGTCGATGCCTCACTTTTGGTACCATTATATGATGCTTTTGCACTGTGCAAATGTGGCAATGTGTATATGAGAATGTTTTCCTTTAAGAAGAATGGAGAGAGAGGTCCTATAGAGGGACTGTTTGTCCAGTATAAATAGGCTGGGTGGAGTTTTGGTGGAGGTTGAAGGGAAACCCAATCAGACAGACAGTGGGTTCACCCAGGATGGCCTCTTTCCTCAGAGGGCCCTGCTAGGGGAAAAGCCTGAGGAAGAAGATGTTTTTCCTCAAGAAGAACTGAGCAGGGGCCCTGACCTGAGTGCCAGAGATGGAAGAGAGTCTGGAGATCCTACAGGCAGTGGGAGGAAGATAGAGTGAGGAAGCCACAGAAGGGTGAGAGCAGGGACACCAGGGAAGTCCCATGTTTTTGCTTAGATGGGAGCAGAAGAAACTTCTGAAGGCTTATAGATTTTCTATGGAAAATGGAAAAAAGTACTAAGTGTCCATAGAGTGGGTACTGAATCGATGTCAAGACATGAGAACCCTTATCGTGAGAGGAAGAATAGAAACAAAGGTTGAAGTAGATGGGTAATGGTTTTTGCTTAGTGTACTTGGAAATATTAGTGAAAAGAAGGTGTAAAAAGTCCTTCTCCTACCTCAGGGGAAGGCGTATATAATTGCTAAGGATTTACTATGTTAACCTTTCTGCCTATCTTTTGTAACCACCACAGCCTCATTGTGCAAGCTTATCTATCCTCATTTTAATCAGTGTTTTTTTCCACTCTCTGCCACACACTCTGACTGCTGGTAACATCAGCAAATAAATGTTGGAAGATATCTGCAAAGTGAGTTCCAATGTTCCTGGATGTGGTAAGGTCTGGAGCAATGGTGAGACAGCTGTCAGAGGGGGGATTCTCCTAGGGTGAGATCTCTGTCCCGCTCAGAAAGCTTACACCCTTGCTGTCTCTGGCCCTGGGTCTACTACACCATCGCCTCAACCCATATTCCTCTTTGAACCCTCCTGAGAGACCCGCACTCGGCTCACTCAGGTACCCTCTCACATTTTATGATCCCAGTCCAGGTGGAATCATATATGGAGAGAAGTTCATTTTCTGTAGGGACACAGACACAGATTTAAAAAAATGTAAATATAAAGCAAATTATAATCACAATAATATACATATGAAATAAGATCCACAATACAAGAGTAAGACATCCAACATGGGATATGCAATAAAATAATACAAAATAAAAAATTACTAAACACACTGAACACCACAGCAGTAAAAAAAAAAAAAGGAAAGAAAACAAATATCTGTGGTAATTGAAACAGCTATTCTAATAGCACTGAGTAAACATCCAATTTATCTGAATTAAGATGGACATCAGCTTTGGTATGAGAGAAGAGAAAATTGTTAAAGGATGGAAATCTTGTGCAACACGTTCTCATATTTTTGGATGATGATGATGATGACACACATGGTTGTGATTCAGGAACATTTGTTTGGATTTGCTGCCAGCTGCTGGCAAAGAATTGGTTCTCTCGATTCCATACAAGCCTTTCAAGGACTCCGCAGAGACTCGGTGTTCGTCTGCTCCGGGTAAGAATGATATGTGGGAAAATCACTGCAAAAGTAGACTGCAAGAATTTGTACTATAAATAGGAGGAAAGTGCAAGAGGGTCAGCCGCAGTGAAGTAGAAATGTACAGATTTGTGCAGAGTGCGGTCTTTCAAGACTGGGCACCTTAAAATAAACAGAACCCGGAAGAAAGGGCTCCTGGTTTCTACAAAGTAGTACAGATGTTAATCAACCTCGCATTACAGTTTTGCTATACATTTCCATCTCTTTTGTCATGTTTCTTGCCTTTCTCTGTATTTTCTTGCCTTTCTCTGTATTTTCTAAGTTTGCTTTTTCTTTTTTTTTTCAGATGGGGCAAACAAGTTTGGAATAATTCTGAAACTGGGACTGTAGCAAGTTGGCTAGTGCTTGAAAGTGCTTGAAAGTGACCTTTGCCTGTTTTAGAGAGGACCCTGAAGAAAGGGGATTACATATACTTCTTTAAGGATCGGTAACAGCCTATTGTTCCTCTGTCTGACAGGGTTTGCACTATTTCAGAATAAATAAATGACCCTATCTGAAGCTGAACCCCAGTAAAACTGAACTAGCTGTTCTTTCTCTTTCTATTTCCCCTCTCCTGTCTGATAAGGTGACCATTCATCATATTCCTTTATGCATGTTCTACTGTGTTTCAGCAGGTGTTTACAAACAATATTTCTTTGATACAAATGGGTAAAATACAATGAATTACTCTTTGTTTCATTGGTGTCCCCCCAAAACAAATGGGGGTGTCTCATGAATGAAACATTTTTGTCTCAATTGTTTATATTGTCAATTGACGTCTATGGCCCATGGAAATCTATGGCTGTGTATTGCTGAACAAAAAAACAATTGGTAATTATAGCAACCAACTCTTGCTTGAGTGGTCTCACAGCCTTGTCAGAGTTGACTCAGGGCAAGTGGCAAGGAAACCACACAGAAGACATCACAGTGCAGCATCATGTTAACTACCAGTAACTTATAGCTGTTAACTGGATCAGGTGACACTGATCTACTGCCACTGAAAACTCTGAGCAAGTGCAAGAATCTCTGTATTTCCTCTCTAGCAGTTGATAGGAAAGGTTGCGTACTTGAGCTGTCTCAGAAGTTAAAGAAACTGGATTTGGTAATATGCTACTTCTGATCTTTTCTGTTGCATTGATTTCACTCACTGTACCAGAAAGACAGATGCAATGATACTGCTGCTTTTTCTCTTTACTGGGGGAGGGTCAGGGTAGGAGACATCGTGGAGATTGTAGCAGTGCTAGTGATTATTTTCTCTCTGTCTATCTAGACACCAGTGAGGTGAGCACACTGAAGAGATGAAGAATCTTACCAGGCTGCCAGTCTTTTTGGCTCAGTTAGTGTTTAACAGTTTTTTGTGTGTGTGGAGTCAGTCAGCAGTGGGTGCACACAGTACACACATATACTGTATATATATATATATCTGTGTGTGTGTGAGACAGACATTTCTCCACACTGTGAGAGGGGGTATAGATACAGTATCAATACATAAATAAATTCCTATGTAATATCAAAATCCCCAGTAGGCAGTGCATATCGAGAAATTCCATCATGTCATTGAGAGGAAAAAACATAGAAACATAGTAATGATGGCAGAAAAAGACCAAATGGTCTATACAGCCTGCCCAACATGCTTAAGGTAGTAACTGCCACTCTGTGCAGGTTACTCCCATATTTCTCTTAAGGGTAGTAACTATCATTTTGTGTAGTTATCCCCAAACCTTATGATACCCATACAAATTTCAGCTACTAACTTTTTTTACTGGGTGATAAGCTTTTTTGAAAATTCAGACAGTTTTACTTGACTTGCTTTGCTAATAAACTTGGCCTTAGAAGCAGTCCTGTGTTTTCTTCCCTTATGTTTGTGTTTCAGTACCCCAGACCATAGATGTCAGGGCCCTCTTAGTGGTTGTATGAATCCAATTCCCCTTTTCCCCACTGCCGTTGAAGCGAGGAACAATGTTTCAGTTGCATTGAAAGCATCAAGGCTTATTGGTTAAGGACGGTACTCTCCATGCCTTCTGCTAAGAGTAGTAACTGCCACACCAGCAAGTTACCCCTCCCAACACTACACGCTTTTCTCATTACTGTTTTCATCTTCATCACATCCTCCAGAAGGGCATTCTATGCATCCACCAGCCTTTCCATGAAGAAATATTTCCTGACATTGGTTCTGAGCTGTCCCCTCTGGAGTATCATTTTGTGACCCCTAGTTCTATTGTTTTCTTTCCAATGGAAAAGGTTAAAGTTTGTGCATCATTAAAACCTTTCAGATATCTGAAGATTTGTATCATATCTCCCCTCCACCTCCTCTCTTCCAGGGTATACATATTCATATCCTTCAGCCTCTCCTCAGAGATCTTCCACTACTGACCCCATACCATTTTGGCCACCCTTCTCTGGACCACCTCAATCCCATCTCTATCCTTCTTGAGATATGGACTCTAGAACTGAACACAGTAGTCCAGGTGAGCTCTCACCAAAGGACCTATACAAGGGCATTGTCAACTCCTTTTTCTTATTGGTTATTCCTTTCTCTATGCAGCCCAGCATTGTCACATTGTTTTGCCATCAGATCACAAGACACTATTAGCCCAAGATTCCTCTCTTGGACCATGCACATCAGTTTTTCACCCCCCCATCACATACAGATTTTTTGGAGAGCACGTAATGGCAGCAGCCTTGGCAGAGATAGAGAATTTTCTGCAGAGGCAGACCAGTCTAATGGCAGTGATGAAAAAAGAAAACCTGCCGCGAAATTGAAAAGAGACTTTTTTAATCTGCAGAATGGAGGAGACGAAGGCAATGTATTAATGTAAGGTAGAAAAACCTGAAATTTGAAGACCATATGCCAGTGTTGCCTGTTCCTCTCTCTCCTGTTTTGGAGTGAAGGAAAAAGGCAGGAGAGCCATCCAAAAAACCAGTAGAAGGGTAGAGGCATGGACTAGAGCAGCAGATGTGAAACAGCCAAAACCAGCTGCACATTCCTCTACTCTGATTCTGAGTTATTAAAGACAGTATTTTCAATAATTGATTATGAGGAATAATTTTTTCTGGGATTCCCTGAAGAGCTAGTAGGTGAAGAAAATATGTGAGGATTAGCTCAATAGTATCTTATCCTCCAGTGCAGTTATGGGGAGATAGATGATACTGATGTGTTAGCAAACCCCATGAAGAGCAGGCAGCACAGATAGACAGTATGAATGATTCCCCTGGCATTTAGATTTCATCCTCAGCCTCAGCTCCAGTGCCAGCATAAGTCCCCAAGGATGCAGAGAAGAGACTGCAAAGATATCCCTGATCTGGAGGCATTTTAAAGTGAGGGAGGAACTGCATTGTGCTCAGTGTTTTCACTGCAGGAAGGATATCAGTCGAGGGAAACAAGTGGGGCATCTCACAAACATTAATATGCAGCATCACCTGCAGAAGCAGCACTCACTAGCATTGGCATCAGGGGAGGGGGCAGTGCTAGCATGGGGACCCCCTTCTGCCACTCCAAGTAAAGATCAGAGGAAAGGGGTTAAAAAGAGGAAGACATTTCCCCCAAGCTGAACCCACAGCCCCTTCTACCAGTCAGGTAGCAGTTCAGCAGCCCCCTGTCATGTGTCTGAAGAGGCAATTCACCATTGAGAAAATGGGATGGTGTTTCGTAGCACTGTCCCAGAGAAAGAGGCAAGCACATTCAAAAGTAGTAACAAGAGCATTGGAGAAAATGATTGCCCTGGATGATGAGCTCCTGCAGGTAGTTGAAAATATGTGCTTTAAGTGACTGCTTCATGTATTAGCCCCCAATTACAAAATCTCCTCCAGGTTATCCCTATTCTGTACAACCAGTGCTGTACTATCATGCAGATGAAGCTGGCTAAAGCAGAGGGGAGTAGCAAGCATTTCACCAGAGATAGCTGGACAGCACGAATGCTACATACACTTACCTCTCCCTGACATCACATTGGTGGGACCTGGTAGAGGCAGGGGCAGGCAACAGCTCTAGTGGGGACAGATCATCAGAATGCATGTAGGCTGTGCTGCACACCCTGGTGATGGATAGCCCACATACCTTGCTGCAATATTCTATCAGCCATATGAAAGATGCTAGAGTGCTGGCCGCTAGACTGGAGAGACAGGAGACTTCAGGTAAGTTTCTTTGAGACAAACAGTGGAGCAAATATGGTAAAGTCAATAGAAGAAGGGGTATCCATGGCTTTGCTCACTTGCTGCATCTAGCAGTGAGGGATGACCTGAGGCTGGGAAAATAGTGGGGCATTTCCACCTGTGTGAAGGGTGGGCAGCTTCTCTTATGAAATGCATGAAGAATTCAGGATGCCTCATAAGCATCTGATTCTAGATATTGGCACTGCTGCAACTCCACCTATATGATGCTGTAGAGGTTAGTGGAGCAGCAGACATCCCTTCATGATCTGGAAACAGAGATAAGTGTGGATCGCTCCCTGAAGCACCATGATTGGGTAGTGATGAGGCATTTGATAGAAATCCTGAAGTCTTTCAAGGATACCAAAGAGGATCTTAATCCAGAATACTTGCTATATTTTGTGAGTCGGGGGGGGGGGGGGAGAGGGAGTCTCACTCTCCAGTCCAAGAATGGTGTGTTCATACCACCTTTTGTGATTCCTTACACTGTACACCATGGGGCTTTTGATGCTTTTATGCTTTTTGTAGTTCCCCACACAGTATGCCTTGAGGGTATAGACATTTCTGCGCAATTTGTGAAAAAAATCGAAATGGTCCATCCAGTCTGCCCAGCAAGTTTCTGATGGCATTAGCTGCTGTGGTATTCTGCTCCTACCGTTTCTGTTTTTAATCACCAGCACCACTGCTGCTGCCACTCCAAGCCAGTTTTGATTCCTCAGAGTCTTCCTCCACTGCTCCATGTCTCTTCTTGGTGCTTTCCAAATCTCCTTCCCCTATAGTACTTGCCATCCAATGCTTTAAACAGGACCTACTGAGCAAGTTATCTTTAATGGTTTCATGACCTCCAGGACATTTTTTTTAAATGTGGTTAACTTTTGGTTCTTACAATTATTGGTTTCATCTAGTATTTAGCTTTCAATGGACTATAACACTGCAAAATGCAAGGGTTGCAGAAATGTAGCACCAAGAACCAGGACCACATTCCTCCATGAGAGGTAATGGAGGCAGTATTTGGAAATACTGATTCAGAAGAAGAATCATGTCCTAGATTCCCTGAACTACAGGATATTGAACACCTAGAAGCTAAAGAGCATATGTTTCCTTGGGTCAGTAGCATCTTAGCCTCCAGCCCACACATCCAACTCCTTCATCTAATGATGCCATATCAAATGACATCAGGCCTCCTCTAGAGATTTCCTCTAGCTTATTCCTGCCTAGCCCTTTCTACCAATTTGGTTGGTGCCCTTTGCCCCTCATTTTAGCCTTGGAGTATTCATGCAACTCTGGGTGTCTGTTTTGCACCTCTAATAATACTTTGGGGGTCTTCATGTCACTTTTCAGTTGCTTTGATCATCTATCATTGCAATGGGGGAGGGGTTCTGCCTCCTTCAGTGCTTTGTTCCCTCTTCATGGTATCTTGAGCTCATTATGCCACTCTTAGTGCCATGTTGCCCTTCTCATACAGCCTTGGGGTTTTCATGTTACAGTTGTAGGTGGCCTTTGCCCTACTTTTGCAGCCTTAGGATAATTTCACCACTCTTGATGCTGTTTTACTTTTCTGACCTTGCCTTGGAGAACTGCCACTGCTGGTGTCATTTTACCCCACTACAGATCCTTGCAGATCTTCATGCCACTTTTGTTGCCATGTTAACATGGTGTTAATGCATAGGCATACCTTCACCCTTCTGAGGATATCTACCCATTTCCTATTTGGGAGTCCAAAATAGGCTTCATTGCTTCTCCCATTAACTATAATAGTAAATAAATGAATGAAAAAAAACAAAGAAATTACATTTGTTTTGCTTGAAATGAATCTAACAAATGACTACAAAATGAATGAATGAACTGAAACAAAATTTCAGACTCTGGACGTGCCTAGGAAACAAACAGGGGAGACAGGAGATATAGGACCTTTTGAAAATTGCTACAATATATGCCATTGAATTGTCAATAGATTTTACCCACATTACATACACTTAAATGCAGGTAAATGGCTTTTGATAATTGCTATGATATTATGTTACAATTACATGTTAACTCCTTTGAAAATTCACCTGAAAGTGTAGTATTTGGAAAACTAAACATGTTAGGAAAACTTTTATAACCCTGGGCAAGTCATATCATTGTACCTTTCCTCGATCTGATCAGCTGGGTAAAAAATAACACCAGCTGGGCAAAAAATAACACCATTCCTATATTTCATATAGGCACAGTTCAGGTGCCAGAAACATGCTCGAGGTCTTCTGTCCCATTTGTATGTTACTGAAGTATTAGCCTGACTTCAGTGCCAGGAAAAATAGTGGAAAGTGTTCTAAATATCAAAATCACAGAACATATAGAAAGACATAATTTAATGGAACAAAGTCAGCATGGCTTTATCCAAGGCAAGTCTTGCCTCACAAATCTGTTTCACTTTTTTGAGGAGTTACTAAACATGTGGATGAAGGTGAATCGGTAGATGTAGTGTACATGGATTTTCAGAAGGCATTTGACAAAGTTCCTCATCAGAGGCTTCTAGGAAAAGTAAAAAGTCATGGGATATGTTGTGATGTCCTTTCGTGGATTACAAACTGGCTAAAAGACAGGAAACAGAGAGTAGGATTAAATGGACAATTTTCTCAGTGGAAGGGAGTGGGCAGTGGAGTGCCTCAAGGATCTGTATTGGGACCCTTACTTTTCAATAAATTTATATATGATCTGGAAAGAAATACAAGTGAGGTAATCATATTGCAGATGATACAAAATTGTTCAGAGTAGTTAAATCATAAGCAGATTGTGATAAATTGCAGGAAGACCTTATGAGACTGGAAAATTGGGCATCCAAATGGCAGATGAAATTTAATGTGGATAAGTGCAAGGTGATGCATATAGGGAAAAATAACCCATGCTATAGTTACACAATGTTAGGTTCCATATTAGGTGCTACCACCCAAGAAAGAGATCTAGGCATCATAGTGGATAACACATTGAAATCAATGGTTCAGTGTGCTGTGGCAGTCAAGAAAGCAAACAGAATGTTGGGAATTATTAGAAAGGGAATGGTGAATAAAACAGAAAATGTCATAATACCTCTGTATCGCTCCATGGCGAGATCGCACCTTGAATACTGTGTACAATTCTGTTCGCCGCATCTCAAAAGATATAGTTGCGATGGAGAAGGTACAGAGAAGAGCGACCAAAATGACAAGGGGAATGGAATAGCTCCCCTATGAGGAAAGACTAACGACGTTAGGACTTTTCAGCTTGGAGAAGAGATGGCTGAGGGGGGATATGATAGAGGTATTTAAAATCATGAGAGGTCTAGAACGGGTAGATGTGAATTGGTTATTTACTCTTTCGGATAATAGAAAGACTAGGGGGCACTCCATGAAGTTAGCATGTGGCACATCTAAAACTAATCGGAGAAAGTTCTTTTTCACTGAACGCACAATTAAACTCTGGAATTTGCAGAGGATGTGGTTAGTATTTAGTATAGCTGTGTTTAAAAAAGGATTGGATAAGTTCTTGGAGGAAAAGTCCATTACCTGCTATTAATTAAGTTGACTTAGAAAATAGCCACTGTTGTTACTAGCAACAGTAATATGGGATAGATTTAGTTTTTGAGTACTTGCCAGGTTCTTATGGCCTGGATTGGCCACTGTTGGAAACAGGATGCTGGGCTTGATGGACCCTTGGTCTGACCCAGTATGGCATATTCTTATGTTCTTATGTAAATTGTAAAATGCTTGTTAGATTCTGCCCGCTTTTCCACTCTTTTTCCCTTGCCTTTTTAGTAGCTCAGAGGCTGCCGACATTTTTCAGCACGACTGTTGCCGTGCCGAGACTGCACACGTGGCAGGAGCCATGCCTGGATAGCCCTCGTGGCATGGAGGCCGCTGATGCTTTCACAGCACGGCTGGTGCTGCACTACAACTGCTCTAAGTGGCAGGAGCTGCGCTTCTACATTTCCATGTGGCCCGGAGGCCACACACACCTTACCTTGGGCCCTCCAGGGAAAGAGGGCCTGCATCCCCGGTCTCTCCTAATGGCTGGAGCCGCCAGCAGTCCTTCTTCAGCAGATGGGAGCTGCCCCTGATCCCGGGGCCGGTCCTGAGGCCTGCTTCTCCTTCTACAGGCTTCAGTGTTGCAGCAGGGCCAATGTCTAGGGTCCTGCTCTGCTTACTGTTCCTCCTAGGAGGCGAGGCCAGCTCTCTCTTCAGTATTTACAGGAACAGCGAGGGAGGAGGTCCAGCTCTGATGTCATAATTCGATCTGCCTCTTCTGCAGTATAAAAGCCTCAATCTTCATTCTAGCCTTACCTTTGCAAGGAGCCAGTCCTCCTTAGGATTTCTCGTCATCTGCTTCACAAGGCATTCTGTTATATGTAGGATCCTTGTTTTCATGGTGTTCTCACACTTCATCTTCATCTTCATCGTCAAGGTCTCCCAATGTCTCGTCTTGATGTCTTCCTTATCCGGTACATTTTGTCCTGGCAGCACAAGTCTCCAGCAGCTTCTTATTTTATCCTGCGTTGTAGAGGCATTCCCTCGAATCTTCAACTTTGCCTGGTTCCTCAGAGTTTGCACCCTGCCTCCACTTCACGAATGAACTCTATTTATCCGATCTGTTCCGGCGTGGCCCTGCCTGGCCTTTATCAGCTATGCAGGGTGCAGTTGGAACAGGCTTCATCGGAGTCTTCACTTCACCTTCTCTGTGTGGGGAACCACCAGCGTGGTCCGTGACCTGTCTTCATTGGCTGAGTATATGGGCGCGTGATGTGCAGTACCATCTCAGCTCTGCCAACTTGTGTGGGGAACCACTAGTGTGGTCCACGACCAGCCTACCCCAGCTGTGTACGGTGCGCCGCCTGTGTGGTCCGAGACCAGTCCAGCTAGGTTGTGTAGGGCGCGTGACGTCCAGTACCAACCAAGTCTTCTTCAAGCAACTCATGGCCTTCCAGAGTTCCTTCATATATGTGACCAGAGTTCCTTTTCACTCCATGTATCCAGATTGCATTCTTCATGTGTCGAAGTCTTGTCTTACCTCGTATCCAGAGTGATGATTCACTTCACGTATCCTGGGTCTTGTCTCACTTCAAGTCTTCATCTTTGATATCCTCACCCTCTGACCATTGTCCGCCCTGTCGCAGTTGCTGCTCCGTGCGGCAGGTCCGAAAGGTCTTGGAGTAGTCGGAGGACCACTCATGAGACCAACATTGCATTGTTTGGGTCTCTTTCTGCTGTGTACAGGTGTGGCTGTGGTTGAGGTCATCGCTCTCCATCTTCAACCCATGCTGGGGCACCTCTCACCTGCCTCAGTGCTTGCCGGAGCTCCTCTGCGGCTGTATCGGGGCCCAGGGGCACACAAAAACATCAGGGATGGAACCGCTACCCGCGTTTCCACAACAATGCTCTGGGCTCTGGTTTGAATATATAAGGGGTACATTTTCCTCTTTCCACTAATTTTCCCTTTTCCATCTTTAAGGAGAGGTCTGTAGAATTTTTTGGACCATCCCTGAGACTTTTCCCCATTTTAGGTTTGGTCCAGCTCAGTTTATAAAATGCTTAGCCGAGTGTAAGCAGTTATGGTTTGTTTCTTGAGTTTTGGAGAGTGAAGAGGTGTGCTTTAGGTGGTCCCCTATTTCAGGTTCACAGCCTGTTCCAGAGGGGTAGGACTTTGCCGTGCTTGCCAGTACCTTCACAGTCTTAGAAGAAGGACTGTCTGGAGTGTTGAAAGAGGAGAAGAAAGAGTTTTGTCCTTTTGAGAGAGTTGGCTGTTTCTCGTGACCTACTCCCAGTTCAGGAGGGGTTTCACCCCTGCCTGAGGGGTTTCTTGCAATTACCCGGGAGAGGGAAAGATTTGTTGTGAGAAGAATTATTACTTTTCCAGTCTTTTTGACCATTCTGATCCTTTTCACTTTGGGAGAGAGCACTGTTGACTTTCCCTACCACGGATGTTGACTCAGAGTTGGAAAATGAGAGGAGATTAAGGCACTTGGAGTTTCATCCCATCTCTACTATGTTGCATTTGTGATTTTTCCATTTTTTAAACTTTTCTCCAGTTTTTCCTGTTATAGTAAATGTATTATTTGAACACCAATCTAAGGGCCTCATTTTCCAATATCGCATGCGATACCAAAAAGGGGTGTACCTTATGCTAATAAGCATGTGTATTGCAAATTGTGATAACAGCTATGCAACACGCTCTTAGCACAAGTTGTGCTATTAACCCAATTTGGGCTACATTGCCAGTACATATCATGGTTCATGATGTTTCCAGAGAGAGAGAGCCTTGCTATAGTGCCTCCTCCCTAGACAGGTATTTGTATCCCTATGGGAGGCCCACCTAGTAACTCGAGGTGGGGATTAGGGATGAGTGTAGGGGGTTGGAGGCCACTTTCACATTCAACATGAGACGTACGAACAGAACAGTGGTCTCTTGTGAAGATTTGCTGGCCTTCGGAGTGAGGAAACTCACTCCAAGATGAGATTTGGACAATGCTAGGTGGAGAGAACATTGTCCAAATCTCATCTTGGAGTGAGTTTCCTCACTCCGAAGGCCAGCAAATCTTCACAAGAGACCACTGTTCTGTTCGTACGTCTCATGTTGAATGTGAAAGTGGCCCCCAACCCCCTACACTCATACCTAATCCCCACCTCGAGTTACTAGGTGGGCCTCCCATAGGGATACAAATACCTGTCTAGGGAGGAGGCACCATAGTAAGTCTCTCTCTCTCTCTCTCTCCCTCCTAACACTACAGCTGCTTCATGGCACACAATAAATTCTCCCTACTTTACATTTGCTCCACCCCCTGAATGTAAAATTAAAAATTTGTAATCACGTTAACGGCTGTTAGTGCAATTTGCAGAATTATCTCCCACGGTAACTCCTTGGAAAATGACCCTCTAAGTGTCCTGATTGCTTTCTATCAAGAAGTGAGTATACCAACCAACAACTGAATTGAATCTTATATTATTCTGTATATCAATCATAATGGTTAATAGAATAAAATTCACTTAAAACAAAATACAATGTCAGATTTTACATTCAATAAAAGTTTCTTAGTAAATAGATCAGTCAATAAACAAAGATTAAAATTAAAACTAAATTAAAGCTAAAAATGAAATTAGCATTAAAATTAGAGTTAAAATGAAAAGTTAAAAGATAGGAGAATAGAACCTATTTCTCCAGGATTTGCTCATCTTTTATGTTGTTAACTCATTACTAAAGGCTTGTGTAAATTACTAGGTCTTTAAATCTTTTTAAAATATTTGAAAATTTGGCTCTAATCTTAACTCAGTTGGAATTGAGTTCCAGAGTTTAGGACCAGCTATTAATAATGCTCTTTCCCTTACTTTATTCAAATGTGCCGTTTTAACCTTTGGAATTGAAAGCAGACCTTTAATTCACTGATTGCGTTAAGGCATGTAACAGTGAAGGGAGGCATTTACCCATTCCATTTTATCATTAAATAAAGATTTATGAATCAAACAATCCTAAATTTTATTGGAAGCCAGTGTTATCAGGTGTAAGAATATCATATTTTCTTACACCTGATAACACTCTAGCTACCACATTCTGCAATAATTGAAGCAGTCTTAGGGTATTATTAGATAGGCCTAGGAGTAAAACATTACAATAGTCCAGATTTGAAAAAATTAGTGCTTGCAAAACTGTCCAGAAGTCACCTGGGTTCAGTAGAAGTTTTAATTTTTTTTTAATGTGTAATTTGTTAAAACCTCCTTTTATCATATTGTTTATGTTTTTCTTCATAATCAATTTGCTGTCTATAATAACACCTAGATTGTGGGCCGAATTTACTAAGGTAATATCACTTGAATCAATGTTATATGTCATAGGCAAGTTAACATCAATTTTATTACTAAGCAGGAATATTTCAGACTTTTGATGATTTAGTTTTAATTTCATATGAAATAATAATTGCTGTATGGATGACATATAAATGTTTATCAGTTTTAGGGCATTTCAACAGTGACCTTCACCAGGATAAGTAACTACACATCATCTGCATATGTAATGTGATATTCCTAGGCCAGCAAGTAATTTACAAAGCATTAGCATATGCAAATGAAAGTGGCCAATAAGGATGACCCCTGAGGGACTCCAGAATCAAGCTGCATCTTATCTGATACTGCATGGCCCATTTTCACCATATAGGTACGGTCACAAAGATAAGATGAAAATCAACTTAAAGTTTTGTCAGTTAGGCCAATCTCAATCAGTCTATCCAGTAAGATGTTATGATTTACCATACCAAATGCAGCTGAAATGTCTAGCATTACTAATAGATAGGATTGACCTGTATCCATACCTCTAAAAATTGTGTCAGTCAAGGCTAATAACAAAGTCTCGGTACTATAGGATTTTCTAAAGCCAAATTGTGACGGATATAAGACGTGTTATTGATCAAGATAATTGGACAATTGTCTGTGAACAACTTTCTCAATAATTTTTGACAAAAATGGTAAGTTTGAGATTGGCCTAAAGTTGTTCAAGGAATTATCATCAGCATTTGCCGTCTTTAGAATTGGTCTAATTACAGCACATTTTAGAACTTCTGGAAACTTTCCATCATCAAGGGACAGATTGACTATTTCCATAATTGGTCTAGCTATGATGTTCAAGACTAACTTTAACTATTTAATCAATATTACGTCCAAATTATGGTTTGCCAGATTCAACTTTTTAATTAAAGCCTCAATTTCCATAGAGGAAACCGGGTCGAAGAAAGACCAGAATTGATTGGGTAGACCTCAAAGTGAGATCTTTTGATGTGATACTGAAGAAAATGTATCAAGTATCTTCTGAATTTTTTCTTTAAAAAAATATGCAAATTCATTACATTTCAGGTCACTGGCTTCCTCCAGGGTTTTGATTGGTTTAATAAGGTTTTGTACAAAAGAGAATAGAATTTTTGTGTTATAGCTGAAATCATGAATCTTCTTTTCATAATATTCCCTTTTTGTGTTGTTAATAGTGACCATATATTTTGAGAGAAGTGGTCTATATACCGCCAATGTATCTGTTGAAGGATTCATACGCCAGGCTCTTTCATTGATCCTCAGAACTCTTGTATACCTTGTACACTTTTCTTTGCTCCTCAGAATTCTTGTACACCTAGGGCCCCCGGAGGCTTGTCCTCCTCCCCACTGGTGGAACCCCAGCACCTCAGTGACTAACCATGTGTTGAATGGACAGAAAAGTGAGAGATCCAGGACAGTAAGATTGACCCTGGGGATTGTGTGGCTCTTTATTCTGGACTTAAATTGACGAGGGCATTAAAAAAATAAAAGATGCTATTTAAATTCATATTATTAAGTCTTGCACCCTGTCCATACACTGGACATTCTCTTAGCATCAACCCTACTCTTTTCATCCCATGCAACATCTAACACTAACCTCATCACTTGCCAGCTGCTTGCATGCATTCCAAGAAACTGTAGGAACTACTTATGAAACAGACAGACAGATACGTTCAACCTCACCTAGTTTGTTTTCTTTGGCAAGGAAATTTAACCTTCACCTCAATGTGCACTGCCATGTAACAGAAGAACCACAAAACGAACAAGTAGCATTGCTTTGGAAACTTGGCATTCAGCTGCTTGGTATTGTATCAGACTGAGGTGAAACAGGCATGGCCATGCCTATTGTGTGTTTGAGACGTCAGAGCTTAATTCTCCCTATGTATTTCATGGCAAGCCCTGAAAGAAGGAGCACAACTTTTCTTCCTACTTCAAGCAAAGCACTGCCAATTAGATTGCAAAGGACTGAGCCGAAATGCCAGCTGTGAGCCAAAATAAACAGCCCTCTGCATCTTCTTTTTCACTTTGGCATTTAGGAAAATTTCAGTCATTTGTTTTGGAAGAACACTTGGTTTAAAGGATTTGCCCTTTTCTCTGTGTTTCAACTTTCTAAGCTTAAGATAGCAGAAAGGGAACAGAAAAAGAAAGGATGAACTTGAGACTATGAAGCCAGAAGGAATATGATGCTATTTCCCAGAGCTGCTTGCTGACCTGAGATCCCCTATAGAAATGTATGTTCCACATGGGTGCAGCATACATGTTTATGTATGGTAAAATGGCTTGGCTGAAAGTTGCGCTATTCTGCCCAGCTAAAAGTACACTTTGGCTTTCATAGCCAGGTTTAAAAAAGGCATTCCTAGGAGCAATGTTTAGGTCAGGGAAATAAAACAGCCTCCTGCTCAAATAGCAGGTGTAAAGTACATGGGCAATTTTTAGCACCTGTACTTTGCAGCAGCTAGATTTTCTTTTGAAAATTAGATGCGTAAAGCCCTATTGCTACCTCTACAAGGGATTTTGCCCAAATGGTTATGACTATATAATGTAGAGCAGAGGAATGGTCCACATTGCCACAGCACCTCCACCGGAGGCTGTTGCAGTGGTTGATTTCTTCCAGAGTATTGGCAGGTGACCCCTAGGTTCAGCGTGAGTTGTGGTTTGGAGGTTGAAGGAAAAGGAGCAGATTTTTTTTTTTTATAGTTCTCCTATGTATAGCCCCCGTCTGGTCAGCTCTAGGGAAAGGGGAACACGGGGATGGCCACAGACCACACAAGGCCCCATGACCTCTTGGGATTCCCGCACAGGGGAGAAAAGAATGTCTTTTTAAAGGCCTACTGAATTTTGTCTCTCATGGAAGCTCTTCTACACACCCTTCCAGTCACACAAAACAAAATTACTCTTCCCTCTCAAAGCTGTTGTTCAAAATAAAATTTACTGAAACTGGTGGCAGGGACAAGAAGTCATAAAATCTGGTACACTTCAGAACAATGCACCAGCACTGTGAGGGAATCCTAAACACAAAAACAAAAGTTGCAGTCTGTTTCCAACTCCCTCAGAGAGGTCGGCTCTTTGGGACTGGTATACCTTCCTACCTGGGACTCCCAGCACCTGTTTGGCAGATGTAATCTGTTTCTCCAATGTCATTTTCCCTTCTATTCACTCTCTTGTGAGCCTCAGGCTGAGTTTTAGCTGAATCAGACTGACTCTGGTGAACTTTCCCAGACAGGCTGCTCTTCTGCTGCTACCTCCCAAGTCACTGGTCCATCAAACTCTACAAGACGCTCTCTCTCTTCTGGACTCCCAGGCACTTGCACTCTGGCATTCTTCTCCTCCACTCAAATCTCCCAGGACTCTCACTGGGGAACACAGGACCTAAGGAGCCCTTTTATAAGAGATGGTTTTGGACACTACTAGGGCTCCAGAGCTTAGAATCATCTTCAATCCTATCCTCAATCCCCCTTCTTCACGTGGGAGCTAGTGGGGGATTTTTTATTTTTTTTACCATTAGTTCACCCTTCTCAATGGAGATCTGTGCTCCTCCTAACTCACTGACCCTAACATGACCACCAACAGGAAGGGTTAGGTGAACCTCTATCACACTGAGGGCACTCAGACCAGCTAAAGCTCTATTCTGCATGCTTGTAAGGGGCATGGATACATTTTCCATGGGGCTAAAAGGAACTGCTCTTTACAGTCTCCCCCACAATGTTTCTTCACATTTTTGAAAGCTAAGTTAAAATGTGTTCACTTTGAGCCAGTATAATGAAAATAATATTGGGATTTCTTGTGTGCGCTTTGTTTAGCTTGGTGTGTGGAGTTCATGGCCTCTGAACATGCACAGATTAGAGGAAACAATGCCCACAAGAAAAAGCGCCTGTTCATAATCCAAAAATTGGACAAATGCTTTCCATATACTAAAGAAAACACACTTACATTGACATTTACCAGTCAGATACCATTTTGCATACCACAGAATTATATCATCACTCTACTCCTTGCTGAAATGCAATCATGGGTAGTGATTTACTATAGCGCTATATACCCTCTGCATTAAGACATCTGTTCCTTAGACTGCTTGCCAGATACTGTAAAGAAAAAAAAATTGTTTCTCACCTTAGAAGCAGGTAACCTGGAACACAAAAGTCAAATTATTCATATGTAATAATGCAACTAAACACAAATTAGTGAAATAATAACACTTTTTAAAATAAATTTTGTAGATTTTTATAACAGGGTTTTCTATTTTATACATTTTTTTTATACATTTTTTTTTCAGATATTTTTCAAAGATTTTTAAACATTTTTCAAAATTTTTTAAAATTTGTCTGGTCAATTCACATCAAAATACTATATCACCCAAATCTCTCAGGTTCAAAATACAGTCTTTAAACATGACAATCACTGATCTTCTTGTCTTCTATTCCTCTTCTATGGGAAGGCCAACAACTTCATGCATCCATAGTCCAAAACAAAAAACTATTACTCTGAAAACTATCCAGTTATTACTTTAAACTAAACGGTTCTTTTTAACTAAGAGCAGGGGATGTTTAATCCCTGCATCCCAGAGGCAGATCATACACTGGATGTAGGGATTCTGGGAGGCCTCCAGAGGATCAGTACTGGTGGACCTCTTCCTCTGGATCAACAGCTAGGCACCAACTGGGCACCTGCAACAAAACACACTCAGCACAGATAAACAAAGGATAACTTTCAAACAAGTCCATTGCTTTAGTCCATTTCCTCTGATCTGTTCTCATTCTATCAACTGTATCAGTAAGGGAGGAGTTTCTCAACATCTGCTCCTCTTGTGACTATCTATTTGGTGACTTTCCTGTCCCTGGAGTAACAATCATGGCATGCTTCCCTTTGCTTTGCCCCCATCTCCAGATCTTCATTTATCATTTCAGGGTATCCTGAACCATGGAGTCGTCATTGGTGTAGCCCTGATATAGCAAATCTGAGTACATTTTGTTCAGGATTTCTTCATAAAGCCATTCATCTCTGTGCAGCTCAATGTAGTACACAGGATAAAGGAGCACAAAAGGATAACAGTAATTTCATCTTTTCTTCACATATAGATGTAGTAGCTGCTCCTCCAATGATCAGTTTGGCAGCACTTAGTTTCCTCCAGTGCCCGTCTTACACCACAATACCAAATCAGGCACAATCAGCATTGTTAAATAATAGTTTCCTTGGAGAATTTTTTTCAAGTACTCAAACAGACTATAGCAGGATTTACACAACTTCCTTCAGAACTGGATGTTGAAATCCCCCCAGATAACAGAGCCGGTGACATGGACAGTCTACTTGATGTGCTGTCATCGCCATCTCCTTCCAATACCAACCACAAATAGTCCTCCATATTCTCCATCAGGGCCTCCTGGTTCAACAATCCAGATGCAGACTGGACATTACAGACGAGTCCCAATCCTGTAGACCCACACTGATTCATAATAGCCTCCTAACTTCTACTCACTCAGCCCAGGACAACAGGGAGGCACTTTTTGCTCCTTTACTGTGGGCCTAGCTGTGGCCTCTACTTCCCAAAGGGAATGATCCTCACCTTATTGCTGGGGCCTGGGAATGCTCCTCAGGTAGTGCTGCTAATGAATGCAGCATGGTTTCCGTTGAGAATCCATGTACTTCTTTCACCCTGGCGGTGACAACTTCAACACAACATGATTTTTCTCTGACCCCACTAGGGAACTCCAAGCCCAATGGCACCCTTAGCAGCAGACTTCTCAGTCCCACCCATCTCCAATCCAGGGTCTACCTCCCCTGCGGGCCTCACCTCCAAGTTGGTCTGGGTGGCTTTGGATATCATGCCATCCATAGGCAATCACCAGAGGGTTACAAGACTCCTCCAATGTTATTTCACCATCTGAGGTCCCTCTGAACTGGAAGATGTTTCTCCATGGAACTCCTAATCTGATCCCCTCACTTTGTCCATCTTATGAGGTCAGATCAATGGATTCAGGTTTCTTAGGGACATAGTCATCATAAGAACATAAGAACATGCCATACTGGGTCAGACCAAGGGCCCATCAAGCCCAGCATCCTGTTTCCAACAGTGGCCAATCCAGGCCGTAAGAACCTGCAAGTACCCAAAAACCAAGTTTATCCCATGTTACTGTTGCTAGTAATAGCAGTGGCTATTTTCTAAGTCAACTTAATTAATAGCAGGTAATGGACTTCTCCTCCAAGAACTTATCCAATCCTTTTTTAAACCCAGCTACACTAACTGCACTAACCACATCCCCTGGCAACAAATTCCAGAGTTTAATTGTGCGTTGAGTGAAAAAGAACTTTCTCCAATTAGTTTTAAATGTGCCATATGCTAACTTCATGGAGTGCCCCCTAGTCCTTCTATTATCCCAAAGAGTAAATAACCAATTCACATTTACCCATTCTAGACCTCTCATGATTTTAAACACCTCTATCATATCCCCCCTCAGTCATCTTTTCTCCAAACTGAACAGTCCTAACCTCTTTACTCTTTCCTTATAGGATAGCTGTTCCATCCCCTTTATCATTTTGGTCGCCCTTCTCTGTACCTTCTCCATCGCAACTATATCTTTTTTGAGATGCGGCAACCAGAATTGTACACTGTATTCAAGGTGTGGTCACACCATGGAGCAATACAGAGGCATTATAATATTTTCCGTTTTATTCACCATTCCCTTTCTAATAATTCCCAACATTCTGTTTGCTTTTTTGACTGCCGCAGCACACTGAACCAACAATTTCAATGTGTTATCCACTATGACGCCTAGATCTCTTTCTTGGGTGGTAGCTCCTAATATGGAACCTAACATTGTTTAACTATAGCATGGGTTATTTTTCCCTACATACATCACCTCACACTTGTCCACATTAAATTTCATCTGCTGTTTGGATGCCCAATCTTCCAGTCTCACAAGGTCCTCCTGCAATTTATCACAATCTGCTTGTGATTTAACTACTCTGAATAATTTTGAATCATCTGCAAATTTGATTACCTCACTCATCGTATTCCTTTCCAGATCATTTATAAATATATTGAAAAGCATGGGTCCCAATACAGATCCCTGAGGCACTCCACTGTGTTAGCGCTCACCCTGCCGGGAGGGCGGAGTTAGCAATTTGTTAGTGCTCACCCCGCCAGGAGGGCGGAGTTAGCAATCTGTTAAAGACCAGCTCTCCAAAGGGGATCTGCTCCCCCAGAGGGGAGGAGTTAGTAATCTGTAATGAATCTGGATGCTGGATATTCCCGTTGAAGGAGGAGTTAACAATCTGTTAGCGATCCCCCTCCAGGGGGTGAAGTAGCACACTGTTACGGATCTTGCTAAGGAGTAGCAATTTGTTAGTGCTCTGCTCTTCCAGAGGGAAGGAGTAGCAACTGTTATTGTTGTTCCTGTAGAAAGATGAACCAGCAACCTGTATGATTCCCACGGGGAGATAGCTATTTGATATGGATCAGCTTCCGCAGAGAGGTGAGTAATGGTCTGATGTGGGTTGGCTCCCACAGAGTGGCAGATGATAATACCACTCTTGTTAGTGTAGGAATAACACTTAGTAGAAATAGTGAATCCCTGGGCCAATGGCAGATGACAGCACCCTCAAGTGGAGATCCTGAGAGGGACCACCGGCTAGGCTAGAGTATTGAGACAAACACAGATAGTTCTTTATTAGACTGGAAGTAGAACCACCAGAGGTGGCAGTAGTGAGTTGATATGCCCGGCAGGGCTGAAGTCCCTCTGATACTGGATCTACGATCTCTGAGTTGCTGAGCTGTAAGGAGAGACTATAGGTAGTGAGTAGACAGGGTATGTTGGGCATAACCAGTGGTAAATGATACACTCACAATTGTAGATCTCTGTAGTGTCTTCCTAATGCAACAGAGAGTCTTCAGTATTCAGGAACAGGAGCCGCAGGTGAGTACTGGTTCCTGTAAGCAGTCTGAAATAAGAACTCACAATATCTGTGTATGGGATGGCTTCTGGAATAGAAGAGAGGCTAGAAGAGATTTAGGAACGTAGGCCCTCATGGAGCGAGTACCGTTTCCTGTCTGTTAATCTGTAATAGCAATCCATACGATATAGGTATGCGATATCTTCTGAGGAAGAAGAGAGTATGAAAAAGGAATTAGGAACATAGGCCCTTGTGGAGTGAGTACCGATTCCTATCTGCAATCTGAAATGGTAACTCACAATCTCCATACCTGCGATAACGTCTTAGACTAAAGGGAGCCTTAGCGATTAGGAAAAATGGCCCTCATGGACCAATTACCGGTTCCTGTCTATAATAGGACTCACTGTGTTCACGTCTGCGATCGCCTCCAGGCAATAGGAGTCTTCTGAGTGTTCAGGAACATAGGCCCTCGAGGAGAGAGTACCAGATCCTGTCAAACAATCTGAAATCAAGAATAGAGAGATCAGAGCCCCCGAGGAGTGGGTACTCCTAGTAAGTTTGAAAAGGCCGAGCAGTGGAGAAAGGTTTCCCCTTGCTGACTCGGATCGTTGTTGCAAGTAGCATGGACTGCCAAAGCAAGTCCCGCTGGAGTTCCTTGCTAACTCGCTTGTAGTTAGCAAACATAGACCTTTTAAATTGAAAACAGATGATGTCATTATGGGGGGATGCCCCCGAGGTTTGCGCCCTTGCTGGTACAAAGTCTGGAGCGCACGTGCGTGCCCCTACGTCATCAGCAACATGGCGGATCCGTAGTGTCAAGCCAGCCTGGGGATACCGGGACAAAGAGGCGGGGAGAAGCCGCGGCTGCATCTGTCCATCTGAGCCGAAGGGAGTCACCACAAAGGTAGAGAGGGTGGAGCGAGGGCGAGAATAGGCATGTACGCAACACACTTCCCACTCCCCTCCACTGAGAAAATTGTCCATTTAATCCTACTCTCTGTTTGTAATAGAGATGTGAATCGTGTCATCGATCGTCTTAACGATCGATTTCGGCTGGGAGGGGGAGGGAATCGTATCGTCGCCGTTTGGGTTTTTAAAATATCGTTAAAATCGTGAAAATCGTGAACCGGCACACTAAAACACCCTAAACCCACCCCGACCCTTTAAAATAAATCCCCCACCCTCCCGAACCCCCCCCCCAAATGCCTTAAATTACCTGGGGTCCAGCAGAGGTCCGGAACGACCTCCTGCAGTCGAATCGTGTTGTCTTCGGCCGGCGCCATTTTCAAAATGGCGGCGCAAAATGGCGCCGGCCGTAGACAACACGATTCGACTGCAGGAGATCGTTCCGGACCCCCGCTGGACTTTTGGCAAGTCTTGTGGGGGTCAGGAGGCCCTCCAAGCTGGCCAAAAGTCCCTGGGGGTCCAGCGGGGGTCCGGGAGCGATCTCCTGCCGCAAATCATTTTTCCGTATGGAAAATGGCGCCGGCAGGAGATCGACTGCAGGAGGTTGTTCCGGACCCCCGCTGGACTTTTGGCAAGTCTTGTGGGGGTCAGGAGGCCCCCCCAAGCTGGCCAAAAGTCCAGCGGGGGTCCGGAACGACCTCCTGCAGTCGATCTCCTGCCGGCGCCATTTTCCGTACGGAAAAACGATTCGCGGCAGGAGATCGCTCCCGGACCCCCGCTGGACCCCCAGGGAATGTTGGCCAGCTTGGGGGGGCCTCCTGACCCCCACAAGACTTGCCAAAAGTCCAGCGGGGGTCCGGAACAACCTCCTGCAGTCGAATCATGTTGTCTACGGCCGGCGCCATTTTGCGCCGCCATTTTGAAAATGGCGCCGGCTAAAGACAACACGATTCGACTGCAGGAGGTCGTTCCGGACCCCCGCTGGACCCCAGGTAATTTAAGGCATTTGGGGGGGTTCGGGAGGGTGGGGGATTTATTTTAAAGGGTCGGGGTGGGTTTTAGGGTGTTTTAGTGTGCCGGTTTTCCCGCCCTCCCCCTTCCCCCGATTTACGATTTTTTGACGATAAATCGGGGGAATTGTTATTGTATCGCGGCTCTAACGATTTTTGATGATTTAAAATATATCGGACGATATTTTAAATCGTCAAAAGACGATTCACATCCCTAGTTTGTAATCCATGAAAGGACATCGCCACTTATCCCATGACTTTTTACTTTTCCTAGAAGCCTCTCATGAGGAACTTTGTGAAATGCCTTCTTAAAATCCAAATACACTACATCTACCGGTTCACCTTTATCTGCATGTTTATTAACCCCTTCAAAAAAGTGAAGCAGATTTGTGAGGGAAGACTTGCCTTGGGTAAAGCCATGCTGACTTTGTTCCATTAAATCATGCCTTTCTATATGTTCTGTGATTTTGATATTTAAAACACTTTCCACTATTTTTCCTGGCACTGAAGTCAGGCTAACTAGTCAGTAGTTTCACGGATCGCCTTTGGAGCCCTTTTTAAATATTGGGGTTATATTAGCCACCCTCCAGTCTTCAGGTAGAATGGATGATTTTAATGATAGTTAACAAATTTTTACTAATAGATCTGAAATTTCATTTTTGAGTTCCTTCAGAACCCTGGGGTGTATACCATCCGGTCCTAGTGATTTAGTACTCTTCAGTTTGTCAATCAGGCCTACCACATCTTCTAGGTTCACCATGATTTGGTTGTCCATATGAATCATTACCCATGAAAACCTTCTCCGGAACAGGTATCTCCCCAATATCCTCTTCAGTAAACACCGAAGCAAAGAAATTGTTTAATCTTTCCGAGATGGCCTTATCTTCTCTAAGTGCCCCTTTAACCCCTCGATCATCTAACGGTCCAACTGACTCCCTCGCAGGCTTTCTGCTTTGGATAAATTTTTTAAAGTTTTACTGTGAGTTTTTGCCTCTACGGCCAACTTCTTTTCAAATTCTCTCTTAGCTCATCTTATCAATGTCATTAGTAGGTATGGTGCCTCAAGCTCATAATTGTTTCCACCACATGAAAAATACCTTAGCTGCACAGGAGGGGGATCTTACATTAGGTACCACTGCAGGCAGTCCTCTTGCCCCACATTGTCCATTCCTTCTAAAATGGTCCAGGTCCTTCAAAACCTCAGACAATAAGGTCATCCAGTTGCCATCATTCCCAGTTCTTCTGGTTCTGTTTCAATTTCTGCTTGAATAGGTATCTGTATTGCACCACACCAGGCCACTTTTCCTCTATCTCTGGCTTCATGTGCTTTTTCACTCTTCCTTCCAACATGCACTGCATTAACACGCTCACATTTGCTGCTTTTATGCTCAGCAATGACATCATGTCGCTCTGGTGGGGCTGCTCCTGGTTTACAAAGCACATCAATCTGGCATCCCTCCCAGAATGTTCTTGGCAGGTAGACCGATTTGGTGGGTTGAATCTTTGGCACAAAAATTGCTGTGGTCATCTTGTATTTTCCTATCTCAATGACATTTCACCTGATTTGGCTGAAATCTTCAGGTGCTTCCATAGGGAGTGGACACGCCTCCAGGCACCTTCAAAGCCCCAAAACTTTGGGTGCCATTTTTGTGTAGTCTCTGTCCCTGTCAGCTCTTGGGTACAAGGATATTTAGGGAAGGCCATGGACCATATAAGGCTCCATGTGCACCTGGGGTTTCAAGGCCCTTAGGGTTTTGTCTCTTGTTAGGGGTTCTTCCAGTAACACAAAACAAAACTACTCTTCACAAAGTTGTCATTCAAAATAAAATCTTTATTAAAACTGGTGGCAGGGACAAAAAGTAAACACATCTGGTACACTTCAGGACAATGCTCCAGGACTGTAACAGAATAATGAGTACAAAAAAAAGTCACAGTCTCTTTCCAACTCTCCCTCAAACAGGTCAGCTATTTAGGACTGATAGCACTTCCTACCTGGGTTCTCCCATCACCTGTTGGGCAGATGTTTCTCCAGTGTCCTTCTCTTTTTTTCACTCTCCTATGAGTTTTGGCCTGATTTTTAGCTGAATCAGACTCTTGACTGGTGAATTTTCCCAGACAGATTGCCCTTCTCCTGGTACCTCCCAGTACACTGGTTTGCTAGACTCTTCAAGACAATCACTCTCTCTCTCTCTCTTTCTCTTCTGGATTCTCAGGCAATTCCACTCTGAATTCTTCTCCACTCAAACCTCTCAGGAGCATCTCTGAGGAAGACAAGCACCATGGAGCCCCTCTGTGGGAAATAACTCTCAACATTACTAGGACTCCAGAGCTTAGAATCTTCTTCAACCCAAATTTCAATCTCCATGCTTCACATGGGAGCAGGGGTTTTTATACCCCTAGCTCACCCTCCTTAACACATTGACACTAAATTGACATCACCAGCAGGCAGGGTCTAGTGAGACCTCTACATACTGAGGGCACTCAGATCAGCTGAAGCCATATGGCATTATAGTGAAACAAGAATTTATTTGCATAGGAAAATAAAGAAAATTAGCTTTTGTAAATTATTGCTAACCTCCCTGCCCTGTATCTTAGTTCATTTCTAAATTCTGGCCAGAATGTTGGCATAAGTTCTCAGTTTGAAGTTCATGTGACAATAAATCCTTTAAACATACTTCTTTGCAGTCCAAATGAGTGACAAAGCAGCTGCTGATGCTTTAGAAGACTTGTTTCCAGCTCTCCATGTAGGACCCAAGAGTCTTCTCCAAAATAATACAATTTATCTTTCTATCCTGAGTAAGCTCACAACAAATCTGAAGCTTCCCTCTCACTTAGACTAATGCAAATCATGTACACCATTCATCTAGCTTGAAATAAAACAAAGTGAGGGGATATCTATAAAACCTCCAGTCATCTCAAACTGTGTTCCTTTTGTTAGGAGAAGCCATCTGATCTATAATTAGGTCTCACCTCATGGCTACATCCCTTCTTTTTCTCTCTTTTAAACAAAGGCATCATTGCCTTTTATACTTATTTTAAAAGGCTCATTAGTATTCAATCCCTTGGCCTTCACTGGCTCCAGGTCCTTTTGAATTAAACTAGTTTTTCATGGAAAGTTAGTTATAATACATTTTAGTATTGTTTCCTGCTCAGTAATGTCCACTTTGTGTCTCTGGTGGCCCAGCAAATAATACAGCACTGGCCACCAGCCAAAAGGAGACCCCTGTTGGGATGAGAGAAGGTAATAAGAATTTCCTGTAAGTTTGAAAGACCCTTTTGTTGACTTTCAAAAGAACATCTGGCATTTGCATTCCTTTACAACCAACAAAAGAAAAATTTCAGGGAACTCTTTCAAGTTACTTTCTATTCCTGCTGCAGAAGAAGAAAGAATTTAACTTAATAAATACTTTTAAGTCACTGTGTTACAAATATGCTAAAGAAACATTCCATAAAAGGAAATTAAACAAAATTGAATATAGCTCTCTGACTGAGGATGAAGTGCCATGCTGGGTCAGACCAAGGTCCATTGAGCCAGGCATCCTGTCTCCAACAGTGGTCAATCCAAGTCACAAGTACTTGGCATATCCCTTGAGAAGATCTAATTCCTGTTACTTCCAGGGATAGCAATAGCTTTATTTAGTGTCTCTGGCTAATAATGTGTTGTGTGCTTTTCCTCCAGGAACTTGTTTAAACCTCTTTTAAACCCCGCTATGCTCGTCGCCTTGATTGCATCCTCTGGCAAAGGAATCCACAGCTTGATAGTGTACTGAGTGAAAAAAGTACTTTCTGTGATTTGTTTTGAATCTGCTCATTGTAAGTTTCATGGAGTGTCCCCTTGTTTAAGTATTATTTGAAAGGGTAAATAACCATCCTTTATTTACCCATTCTGCCCCACTCATGATTTTATAAAATTCTATCATGTTCCCCCCCAGCCATCTCATTTCCAAGCTGAAGAGCACTAGCCTGTGTAGTTTCTCATAATAGGAGAGATGTTCCATCCCTTTTATCATTTTTGTTGCCCTCTTCTGTACCTATTCTAGTTCCACTATGCCTTTCTTGAGATGGTGGTGACCAGAACTGAACACAATACTTAAGGTGCAGTCAGACCATGGCTTGCTACAGAAGCAATATGATATTTTCCATGTTATTCTCCATTCCTTTCCTAACATTCTTTTGATTTTTGGACTGCTGCCATGCATTAAGCTGAGAATTTCAATGTATTGTCCACAAGGATTCCAAAGTCCTTTTCCTGGATAGTGACTTCCAATTCAGAACCCAGCATCGTGTACCTACAGCTGGGATTATTTTTCCTTATGTGCATCATTTTTCACTTCTCCACATTAAATTTCATCTGCCCTTCAGTTGCTCAGTCTCACAAGGTCCTTCTGCAGTTCCTCACAATCTGCTGCAGTTTTAACAAATTTGAATAATTTTGTGTCATTTGCAAATCTGATCGCCTCACTCGTCATTCAGATTTCCAGATCATTTATGAATATTTAAACAGGTCACAATATAGATCCCCATTTACTCCTACTCTCTGTTTCTAGCATTTTACCAGTTACCAATCCACAACAGAATATTGCTTCCTATCCCATGACTTTGTAATTTCCTGAGGAGTCTCTCATGAGGGATTTTGTCAAATGCTTTTTGAAAATCCAAATACACTATCAACTGGCTTACCTTTTTCTACATGATTATTTACAACTTCAAAAAAATCTAAAAGACTTTGCTAAAATCATGTTGGCGCTTTCCTATTAAGCCATGTCTATCTATTCAACCAGTGATGTTGTTTTAAGAATAGCTTCTACCATTTTGCCAGGAACTGAAGTCAGGCTCACCAGACTGTAGGTTCCCGGATCACACCGGAGCCCTTTTTAAAACTCTGTGTCACTGGCTACCTTCCAGTCTTCAGGAATCATGGCTGTTTTAAATGATAGTAGCAGGTTAGGAATTTTATATTTTAGTTCTTTTAGAGCTCTGGGGTGTAAGCATATACAAATATCTAGGTTAGGTGAAGGTGCACAAAATCAGTTATTGAGAGAAAAGACCAGTAAAGAATAGGGATGTGAATCGGTACCAGACTCGTTTCCGATATCGAGTTCGTAGAACCACCGTGGGAAACCTATGTTGCCTAGAGATGTGAATCGTGTCCTCGATCGTCTTAACGATCGATTTCGGCTGGGAGGGGGAGGGAATCGTATTGTTGCCATTTGGGTGTTTAAAATATCGTGAAAATCGTTAAAATCGTGAGCCGGCACACTAAAACCCCCTAAAACCCACCCCTGACCCATTAAATTAAATCCCCCACCCCAAATGCCTTAATACTTCATCAACTTTGGGAGGGAAGTACTTACTTGCCCTAAACCAATGGCAGGAAAACCAGCACACTAAAACCCCCTAAAACCCACCCCGACCCTTTAAATTAAATCCCCCACCCTCCCAAACCCCCCCCAAATGCCTTAAATTACCTGGGGGTCCAGCGGCGGTCCAGAACTGGCTCCTGCAATTGAATTGTGTTGTCTTCAGCCGGCGCCACTTTGCAAAATGGCGGCCGCAAAATGGCGGCGGCCATAGACCAACACGATTCGACTGCAGGAGATCGTTCCGGACCACTGCTGGACTTTTGGCAAGTCTTGTGGGGGTCAGGAGGCCCCCCCAAGCTGGCCAAAAGTCCCTGGGGGTCCAGCGGGGGTCCGGAAAACGATCTCCTGCCGCGAATCGTTTTCCGTACGGAAAATGGCGCCGGCAGGAGATCGACTGCAGGAGGTCGTTCAGCGGCGGTCTCTGATGCTAGAATGTATGTTGATTCCTGCAATACCTGCTCACAACAGAAATCCCCGGTCGGTTGACCATGGGGTTTGCTCCAACCACTTCCAGCTCCCGAAGAACCGTAGATGCATCTCTCCATGGACTTACCACCATCCAAGGGTCACACGGTCATATGGGTTACCATCGATAGGTTTTCAAAAATGGCCCATTTTGTTCCATTACCAGGCCTACCTTCTGCTCCCAAATTGGCATGCCTGTTCTTCCTCCACAGATTCCGGCTGCACGGCTTGTCCAAGGACATCATGTCAGACAGAGGTCCACAGTTTGTCGCATGTTACTGGTGCGCTCTCTGCAATAAGTTTGGCATTAACATCAGCTTAATCACAGCGTACCATCTACAGGCCAGCGGACAAGCTGAGAGAAAGAATCGCTCCTTAAAATCCTTTCTTCACACCTATATAAATGACGATCAAGACAACTGGTCCGAACTCCTTCCTTGGGCGGAGTTCTCCCACAACTCCCATATTGCCGCTGCCACAGGTACGTCACCTTTTTCCATCGTTTATAGTAAGCAACCTCAACCACCAATACCCATACGATTATCTGTACCGTCTCCTGTTGTGCAAGCTACTGCAGATGCCCTCAAGGCACCAGACGAATCTTCGCCTATGCCAAGCTGCATCCCGGGCCAAGAAGTCTGTGGACATGCATCATCGCTCTGCTCCTGAGTTTCTCCCTGGCCAGAAAGTCTGGTGAGTACATTCAGCTTAAGATGCCTTCCCAAAGGTTTGCACCAAGATATATCGGACCATTTCCAGTCATTCGTCATGTTGGACCTGTTATGTACGAGCTTCAGATGCCACCAACTTTAGTAATTCACAATATGTTCCATGTGTCACTTTTGAAGCCAGTAATCCTATCCTGGTCTTCATGTAAAATTCCTGAACCATCCCCACTGGTTGCAGAATCTGACACTACTTACAAGGTCCATGAAGTCCTAGATATTCACCATAGGGGCCGCCGATGGGAATACCTCCTTTCCTGGGAGGGGTACAGCCTGGAAGAAAATTTGTGGGAACCAGCTTGTAAAATCCTGGATAAAAACCTCCTCCTCCAGTTTCACCGTGCCCATCCTGGCAACCCCAGACCTCCAAGGGGGGGGGGGCATAAGTGGGGGTACTGTTCTGTGTGCTGGCCACAGCAGGCCCGCGGCCGGCCCTCTTACCCTCTACTGCCGAATTCAGTGTCTGGCTCCATGTCCCTCATGGTGGTAGGCCGCCAGCTCCATCCTAGGGCCACCCCCAGTGCTCCTGATACTGCGACAAGCTCTTGTGCTCCACGATGGGCCTCTCCACATAGCCTGTGGAGAGATGCCGCTGTTCAGCACCACGCCCCTCCCTAGGCATGCGCACATCACTACTGCTTATGAAGGGCCCGTGGCGGGAACTTGGCTGTGGCCCCGGATGATGACGTCGCTGAAGCTCCGGTTTATAAGGCTGGGCTCAGCTCCTGTTAGTCACCTTTGCAACAGGTCTCCACGCTGGTCATGTACTTCGTTGCCTCCTGGTGATTTCTCCATGTTCCTGTTTCCTGTTCCCTTTGTTATTAAAGTTCTGTTGTTAAAGCTGGGAAGCAGCAAACTGTTATTAACGGAGTTGCTGGCTATAGCAATCTGTTATTATTTAGAATAGTTGTGGGTGGATCCTTGGACCAGTGGCAGGTGACCACGCCCTCGGGGGAAATCTCGAGAGGGACCACTGGTCAGGCTTAGTGTAGGAGACAGACTTTTCTTTTATTAGACAATATGTTAAACCACCAGAGGTGGCAGTAGTGAGCTGGAAGCGCCCGGCTGGGCTGTAGTCCCTCAGGTACTGGAACAGCAATCCAAAGGTGGCTGGGCTGTAGAGAAACTAAGAAAGTGAGTAGGCAAGACATGCAGAGTTCAGGAACAAGTCCTTAATGGTAACACTCACACAATAGTCTCTTGAGGCAGCCCAGGAGTTGGTATGCCTTAGGCCCTCGAGGAGCGAGTACCTGGTTCCAGGGAAAGCTCTGAGAGATAGATAGAACTCACTGATGTTATAAGTCAGTAGTCCCCAACCCTGTCCTGGGGGCCCACCAGCCAGTCGGGTTTTCAGGATATCCACAATGAATATGCATGAGAGAACATTTGCATGCACTGCCTCCATAACATGCAAATGTTCTCTCATGCATATTCATTGTGGATATCCTGAAAACCCGACTGGCTGGTGGGCCCCCAGGACAGGGTTGGGGACCACTGTTATAAGCAACAAAGACTTCTTAGTAAGCAGTATGTTAAACCACCAAAGGTGGCAGTAGTGAGATGGAAGCGCTCGACTGGGCTGTAGTCCCTCAGGTATTGGAACAGCGATCCCAAGGTGGCTGAGCTGTAGAGAAACTAAGAAAGTGAGTAGATAGAAACATAGAAACATAGAAACATAGAAATGACGGCAGAAGGAGACCAAATGGCCCATCTAGTCTGCCCCGCAAATTTTCTCTCTCATACTTATCTGTTTCTCTTAGCTCTTGGTTCTATTTCCCTTCCACCCCCACCTTTAATGTAGAGAGCAGTGATGGAGCTGCATCCAAGTGAAATATCTAGCTTGATTAGTTAGGGGTAGAAGCCGCCGCAATAAGCAATCTGCACCCATGTTTATTTGTTTTACCCAGACTGTTATACAGCCCTTATTGGTTGATTTTCTTCTCCCATGCAGAGTTCTGGAACAAGTCCTTGATAACACTCACACCATAGTCTCTTGAAGCAGCCCAGGAGTTGGAATGCAGTAGGCCCTCGGAGCGAGTACCTGATCCCAAGGAAAGCTCAGAGATAGATGGAAACTCACTAATGTTGTAAGCAGCAATGACTTCTTAGCAGAAATGGTATTCAGGAGCTGGTCCAGGACATGGGCCCTCGAAGAACGAGTACCGGTTCCGGACTGCAACCTGAAATGAAAAAGAGAGAGCGAGGCTCCCAAGGAGCGGGTACCTTTAGTGAAGTACGAGGAGGCAGAGTAGCTAGGTTTGCGGAGAGCGAGTCCCATCTGCAACAATACCCGGAGGTAGCGAATCCCATACCTTGCTAACTCGTCTTGTTAGCGAAAACTGAGACCTTAAATATCTGGAGCAGATGACGTCATCTCAGGGGGACGCCCCTGAGGTTCGCGCCAATGCTGGTACATCAGTCGGGCCGCGCGCCCTTAGGCATCTGGTCAACATGGTGGCTTGCAGCATCGAGCTGGTCCGGGGACGCTGGAGGAGGACGGCCTGGAGACACCGCAGCAGCTAGCCTTCCATCAACCCTGAAGGGAGTCGCCAACGAGGCAAGGTGGGCGGAGCAGAGACATCGGACAGCGACGGACACAACACCCTTCAAGATCCTGTTCCTGGTTGTCTCCTTCATCTTGTGTTCCTGCTACCCAGCTTTCCTTATGGACTGATCTTCTTTGGACATGACCTCTGCTTTGCCCAACCACACCATTGATCTTCTCCTGGTCCCGACCTCTGCTTTGCCCGACCATGCCATTGATCTTCTCCTGGACCTGATCTCTGCTTTGCCCGACCACGCCATTGATCTTCTCCTGGACCCGACCTCTGCTTTGCCTGACTATGTTACTGACCATCTCCTAGTCCAGACCTCTGCTTTGCCTGACTACACTATTGATCATCTCCTAGACCAGACCTCAGCCTTGCCTTGCCACTGCTCCTTGATTGCCGCCAGCTCTGACTCCAGCTTGTTCTACAACGCCTCTACTGTCTACATCCTGGACTTGGCTTATTCAGGCTTCGGCCTGTTCTTGCTCAGGCACCCCCATCTGTCTCTGATTCTATTGGCGCCCAGGTCTCTGGGACTCCGCCTCATCCAGTACAGACTCTGCAGTTTTACTGTTGCTGCCTCTGGGCTGACTCCATTCTTCCACCGACGATGTCATACCTAAGCCTGCCTAAGTCCAGATGGCCCCGGAACCCAAAGGCTCAACCTGCGGGGAACGTGTGCTGGTATTGGCGTAGCTCCATACCGTTAGTCAGCCCACTCCGCCTGCCGAAGGTGGGGACTTGTAGGATCCTTCCTACAGGTAGCATCAACTCCACCTCGGCCCAAGGGTCCACCTCCTGCGCAACAGTACATGGGTTAAAAGTACCCATGTACTGTTGCAAACCACTATTAAAAATTGCTTTATAACAACATGCTATAGGCCAAGGATGGCCAACTCCAGTTCTCAAGAGCCACAAACAGACCAGTTTTTTAGGATTTCCACAATGCATATGCATGAGATAGATTTGCATGCATTGCCTGCTGTAGGCATTTTACATGCATGCATTATTAGTAGAGATTGTTTCAGATGATCCTGAATTTGGAACACTCAAAAAATACTGATGTCTTCAATTTTATGGTACTTTTTGATACAGAATAGTTGAATGCAGTTCAATGGGGACTTACCTGTTGTATTCGTCTATATAACAAAATTGTAACAGTCTTAGGAGTTCCCCAGATCCCTTTTTAAACAAAGATCCAGTGAGGCAGGAGCAATTGGAGATTGCTCCCACCTTTTCTACTTTGCAAGGGAAGGCCTGGGGAAGTGGGTAATTTTATTGTTTTGGTGGCTCTCTTTTTTTTTTTGTTGACTTTCTGAAACAAAAGTCAGTGAATAAAAGGATTCTTTTCATTTCATTTTTAACATAAACAAAGCAAAACAGATATTTTGTCACATTATCATTCCATTTTAAATCAAATGCATATTGCTATCAGACAGCATGAACACCTCAAATTTACCGCATATACAGGCCGATTCCGTGTTGAGCACCTGCTCTCCCAACGCGCACCCAGCCACTTCTCCTGGGCATGCAATCCTATATTTAAATGAGGGATCGCGCTAAAAGGAGGCGCTAGGGATGATTACATGCCCCTAGCACATCCTTGGCCCAGGAGAGGTGGCTCTGTCAGCGGGTTCAGGAAACCGATGCTCAATTTTACGCCCTTGGGCAGGCGTTAATTTATGAGGATTTGCCGTACATTTACTTTCAGAATCCCGGGTAAGTAACTAATACCCTCATCAACATGCATTTGCATGTGATGTATGCTATTAGTTTTCAGGGGGTTTGGCCGCGCATTTTCGAGGCACTAAACCCCTTAGAGTATAAGGGGTAATAGACCCCCTTCGAAAACATGCGGCCAAACCCGTGTGTGCACGGCCGAGCGCACTTTACGGAATCGGCCCGAAAGCTCTTTAACTAAACCAGTTTAGTATCAATTCCATTGAATACCTTGAATAACTTTTTTGTCCTTCCCAGTGCAGATGTGCTAGTTTGATTACAGTTTGTGGCAAGAGATCAATCTGGATATGGAAAAATCACCTCAGCAAGATAGAGAAAACCTCAAGCACTATGATAATTTCATTCTTTTAAACATTGCTTTTGGCTAACTGCCTCCCCTGTCCCTTGGAGACTTTTTTTTCCTGCCATGTTCTTGTTGCCCTATGATGACATCAAAGAGATCCAACGACATTCTCAGACGTGCCTTATAGAAATGCATTTGCACTGCATGCAAGCAGCTCTGAAAACATGTAGAGTGCATTCTGCATACATACAACCTACATGAAAATCTGTAGGCGATGCATAAACTGGGAATTAACTATTCTTTCCTACTTGCTTATTTTTAATGACAGAAATACAGTAAACAATTGTAATTCATTGCAATTTTCAGACCTCTACTGACAGATGGTGGATTATCTAAACACAGGAAAGAACGAGGTGACTGCATCCTGTCCTTTCAGTAATTATATGTCTGGGACTGAAGGTTTCATAAAAAAATTCTAGGTATCATTAAAAAGCTTATGGTATACTCATTGCATATCTACCAGCCTAGTGTTTGTGCAATCCCAAGTAATGGCTCCAACACTGTGGCATGATGATATTTCATGATAAACTTCACCATATGAAATCATAAGAACATAAGAAATTGCCATGCTGGGTCAGACCATGGGTCCATCAAGCCCAGCATCCTGTTTCCAACAGAGGCTAAACCAAGCCACAAGAACCTGGCAATTACTCAAACACTAAGAAGATCTCATGCTACTGATGCAATTAATAGCAGTGGCTATTCCCTAAATAAACTTGATTAATAGCCGTTAATGGACTTGTCCTCCAAGAACTTATCCAAACCTTTTTTGAACCCAGCACCACTAACTGCACTAACCACATCCTCTGGCAACAAATTCCAGAGCTTTATTGTGCGTTGAGTGAAAAAAACATTTTCTCCGATTAGTCTTAAATGTGCTACTTGCTAGCTTCATGGAATGCCCCCTAGTCCTTCTATTATTCGAAAGTGTAAATAACTGAGTCACATCTACTCGTTCAAGACCTCTCATGATCTTAAAGACCTCTATCATATTCCCCCTCAGCCATCTCTTCTCCAAGCTGAACAGCCCTAACCCCTTCAGCCTTTCCTCATATGGGAGCTGTTCCATCCCCTTTATCATTTTGGTTGCCCTTCTCTGTACCTTCTCCATCGCAACTATATCTTTTTTGAGATGCGGCGACCAGAATTGTACACAGTATTCAAGGTGCGGTCTCACCATGGAGCGATATAGAAACATTATGACATTTTCCGTTCTATTAACCATTCCATTCCTAATAATTCCTAACATTCTATTTGCTTTTTTGACTGCTGCAGCACACTGAGCCAACAATTTTAAAGTATTATCCACTATGATACCTAGATCTTTTTCCTGGGTGGAAGCTCCTAATATGGAACCAAACATCGTGTAACTACAGCAAGGGTTATTTTTCCCTATATGCAACACCTTGACTTGTCCACATTACATTTCATCTGCCATTTGGATGCCCAATCTTCCAGTCTTGCAAGGTCCTCCTGTAATGTATCACAGTCTGCTTGTGATTTAACTACTCTGAATAATTTTGTATCATCCGCAAATTTGATAACCTCATTCGTCATATTCCTTTCCAGATCATTTATATATATATATATATATATATATATATTAAAAAGCACCGGTCCAAGTACAGATCCCTGAGGCACTCCACTGTACCCTTTTCCACTGAGAAAATTGACCATTTAATCCTACTCTCTGTTTCCTATCTTTTAACCAGTTTGTAATCCACGAAAGGACATCGCCTCCTATCCCATGAAATCATCAAGTTTCATCCACATGATGAAACACTAGAACACAACTCTGAACTTTGCTAAGCAAATCCTGTTCCTGAACAATTTTGGACCATAAAGGAGGGGCCAGCTTCAGGTTTTTTTTTGAGAATGTTACAGGGGAAACATGTAGGGTGTACCTGGAAATGTTGTACTTCTACTGGTCTCAAAGAATATGTGCTCTGTGTTCACCCTGAATTTTCTGGGATAGCACATTTGCTGCAGCCAGCACCAGTGCCTGGAAAACTGCTCTTGGACCTGCAAGATTTTGCAGGCTCTTTATGGCTCTGCAGCCTTGACTGGTTGCTAATCTCTGTTCTCTGCAGTGCATGCACCCATGCATCATGGCCTAGACACTGTGCATCATCAGGACATGGATCCTTATTGCTGGGTTCTTAGCAGGGGCCTAACAAAAGAAAAAGATTGTTAGCAGTCTGGCGGGAATCAGGTCCTCTAGATGCTGGCATAACACAGCAGGCTGGGGTGAAATTGCTGAGACATTGCTGTGGTATTCTCTCCTCCAGCAGTCTTTCTGCTGGTTGGTGCTAGTGCAAATATTTTCATATAATCTCTGCTTCTCAGGACAGGTAGTCTTCAGCTGTGCTTCTCCCATTTTGTGATCATGGGAAACATCCTCAGGGCTCTAGACAATAATACATATTTGTTTGCTTAAGCAGGATTATGGGTGTTTAAGCAATAAGCAGCCAGGCAGCTATTTATTGCTGAAGAGAGCCCCCGTGTGTCTGAAGAGCATATCTTCAAACTGTGATCTTCAATATTTTTCAAGCAGAGGATACTTTGGCAAAAAACATTCGGTGTAAGTCCCAAGTTTACCATTGGACAAAGCAGCCAGCATTGTGGGCAAGAAGGATCCCCTCTAATGTTGTAGCCAGCCTGGGGAGGTCCCTCGTTCCAGTGATGTGATTGACCCCTGCTGCTCAGGCACACTCAGAGTGACTTATGTAACTAAAACCAAATCTGCTCCCCCACACACTCTCTGCCCCAACAGCCTTCTCCCCAACACACGCTTCTCCTCCAACACTTTCTCTCTCCCCTCACCCCCACACACTCTTTTTCTCCAATACACTCTCCCCCAATTCCCTTCCAATCAGTTTCAATCCCACACTCACCTCTCCACCCGCCAGCCTCCACCTCCAAATCTGGCAGGTCCAAGATTCTGTTCTCATCCCTATCCTCTCCAAGCCAGCTCTTCCCCCAGATGGCTGATCATCCCTCGCCTTCTCAGGAGACTTGCTGTCAAGGCTGTGTCTAGAATAGCTGTTCTGTTTGTTTTTTTTTCTAGAACCTCGCAGCTCTCAGTGAGTTTGAGGCACACGGTGCCCAAACTCCCATGCTTTTCTCACAAGATTGAGAATTGTGCAGGAAATCAGGCACTGCGTGGCTCAAATTCACTGAAACCTGTATAACGCAGGTAGAAGGCAGAGATGCTGTTGCCGTCAGCAAGCCTCCAGAATACGTGTGGGGAGAGAGCTCCACACTTTGGATCAAGGGGAGCTGCCACTGTCTCTTTGGGCCTTACAATGAAGAACGTTGATAGACTTTATTTTTCATAAATTGCTGGATATGTAGGGTTAATTCAAAACAACATCATATTTATTATAACTACAAATAGCTGATACCATGTAGTCTTATTTATGAAAACAGAGAAACCTCATACAAAATGGCGGGCTTTGCACATGATAGCCCAGAGTGCCAAGTATGTAGTTGTGCAGCCACAGGTAAATTTCGGACTGTCACTGTTATTTAATCATCGGTTTCTCCACTATATTTTTTTCGATTTTTGCATTTTAAAGTCTGGTTATTTAACCAACTTAAAGGCAGTATAATTGCACTTATCGTAGCAGAAGATATGCAGCAAGTGCATCAAGCTGGCCCTAGCCCGACACGGCTCGTGTTTCTGTCAGCTTCATCAGGGGCCGGAGAGTGCCAAATGATTCCAGAGTCTGCCCAGTGCCCAGCGATCACATCTGCTACTTGGTCACAGCTTTAAACTGACAACACTGACAACATATCTTCTGCTACGATAAGTGCAATTATACTGCCTTTAAGTTGGTTAAATAACCAGACTTTAAAATGCAAAAATCCAAAAAAATATAGCGGAGAAACCGATGATTAAATAACAGTGACAGTCCGAAATTTACCTGCGGCTGCACAACTACATACTTGGCACTCTGGGCTATCATGTGCAAAGCCCGCCATTTTGTATGAGGTTTCTCTGTTTTCATAAATAAGACTACATGGTATCAGCTATTTGTAGTTATAATAAATATGATGTTGTTTTGAATTGACGTAAGGAGCATACATCATATATATATACAGTTCGTTTGTTGTGTTGGATATGTAGGGTTAGCAAGAGGTGCAAACAAAAATGTCTAAAAATGTCTAATATGAATGAAAGGATTCTATACTTGTACTTAAGATCATGTGTATATAAAGGTCACCTAGGTAGTACAATGAATACTATATAGAGGCACGTTTCTTTCTAATGTCATCTTTATTTGCTTTTCAACATATCGAATATTGAAAATAATTATATAAAAGGATTCCATGTCCATCTGTGAGCTGGAAACATAAATTCTATAAAAAAGAGATGGAAGTTCATAAAATTTGGCATGCAGGTACAAAATGTGAATATCATGGACAATTTCAAAAACCAGAATTATTGGGTCAGTATTTGCAGAGATCTGAGCTTCCGAAAAAAAAGAAAATCCCTGTTGCCTTCCATGGAAAATTGAGAAGCTGCAAAATATTTACCAGTATTCCATTGCAAAATCCCCCTTCCTTCCTATTTCCCTCTTCCAGTAGTGTGGCACAGAGCAACACAGGCAGAGCCAGGGAAATAACTGAAGCAGTTGGCAAAGGAATGGCCCCTAACGCTGCCTCCAAAGCCAACTCTTCCACACTTCCAAGTCTCATACACACAAACACACACACATACATCTACAATATTTTCAAACATCTCCTACACATACACACCTAGAAACACCTCCCCCCCCCCCGCCACACACACACACACACACACACACAAACATCTACTGACACATAGGGGCAATGCAATAAGAGGCACATTAAAACTAGCGCTCGTATTGAGCACCCATTCTCCTAACTTGCGCTCAGCCACATCCTCTAGGCACCCGATGCAGTATGAAAATGAGGAGCTGCGTTAAAAAGGACATGCTAGGAAAATATTGGGCGTCCCTAGCGCTCAAATGCATCAGGCGCCCCGAACTGCAATAGGAGCACATCTGTTTTATCCCGCTTCAGGCCAGTTTCGCCCCTTGCTATTATTGTGCTTGTAACGTGTGAGTGTAAGGTGAAGGTGTGCGCACAGAATTTTTTTTTTTTTTTTTTACATTAAGCTATTACATTGTGCCTTTATTTTTAAACACCAAGCAGAAGATTTAAGTGTTGCAACCATACTGAAGTAGCAGGAACCACAGAGGACAGTATCTTTTGCATGAGCTTTTGACTCCTGGATTGACTTAACGCCGGCTCCAGGGCTGGAGTTAAATTTTCCATGTCAAAAAGTGTGCATTGTGTGCCCAGCGATTTTCTGCATTGGGGGGTAATAGCCAATATCCATATCTACATGGAATTTACCTTTGATGAGTGCTATTGGCTACGCATTTGTTTGAGCGAGTGTTTTGACCGCACTAATCTTATTGCATCAGGTGCTAGTCTAGCACATCCAAAACGAGCATCCAAACATGCGCAAACCTGGGCGTCAGGCCCACGCACCCAGGATACTGTATAGGCGCTCTATCCAGTAAAATGGGTTGCGCGGGCCTAACGCTTCACGGACCCTTCTTAGACGCGGTTTATATTTGCATGAAATTATAGTTCAGGATCAAGCGGTAGGTGAGCTGCACTGTGCGTGCGGCAACCGCAGTTGCGCCGGGCACTAAGACAGCTCTTCCTACCGCTCGGTACTGGATAGACCTGTGAATAAGGGGTAAAGCTAGCGCACTGTACTGTATCAGTCCATGTGAAAGGAGCAAAAAAGCAGTAAAAGAGGAAAGAATACCTCAAGGCTCTAAAAGAAGGCACTAGCAATAGTAATATGAACCCTTGATGGCATCCCTAGTAGCAACCTGGCACCAAAAGTAGCATCAGCATCATAAGACACCTTGGAGAGGGAATGAAGCAGAAAAGGTGGCCGGAAAAAACCTAAAGCAGGCACTGATAAAGGGCCAAGCAGCACAAAAAGTGGTTTCAAGACATCAAAGCAACATGATAGATGCAAAGCAGCCTGCCAGACTGGCAACATCAACTTAAGGTGTAAGGTCTAAGGTATGACAGCAAGGCTGAGTGGCACAAAGACCCCCAAAGGTGCTGGGTGGAATTTTGCTTTCTTATAGAATGGGCTTTCTGAAAGAGAATGTGATCACTTGAAGGGCACCTATATAACTGACCTCAGGCTGTTCCAAGGAATGGTGGCAAAAAAAACTACAAGGTGTAAGGTCTGAGCATGGATGCAAGGCTGAGTGTCACAAAGACCCCTTGGTGCTGGGTGGAATTTTGATTTTTTTTTTTTAAAAACAGGCTTTTTGAAGGAGAATGTTATCACATGTAGGACATCTAAATGGTTTCTTTAATGAGTATGGTGTGTTTTTCCTGGAAAGTATTGAGGGTAGCTTTATTTAGAAACCTTTTCCCATATTATTTGGCTGACCTCAGGTTGTTCCATTTCCTGAAAGCATCACAAACATTGGTACCAACACTGATTTCACTGGAAAACAACCAGTTAATTCACATTCGGGCTGATACAGTACAGTGCGCTCTGGCGGAGAGCACTGTTAACCCACATTTGTACGTGATTTTTCAACACGCTAGCTTTACCCCTTATTCAGTAAGGGGTAATAGCATGCCAAAAATGCGCATCCAACCCCCCCAAAACTAATAGCTCCCGCAACATGCAAATGCATGTTGATGGCCCTATTAGTTATGCCCGTGCAACTCAGAAAGTAAAATGTGCAGCCAAGCCGCACATTTTACTTTCAGAAATTAGCGTCTACCCAAAGGTAGGCGTTAATTTCTCTCGGCACCGGGAAAGTGCACAGAAAAGCAGTAAAATCTGCTTTCCTGTACACCCTCCGACTTAATATCATAGCGATATTAAGTCGGAGGTCCCAAAAGTTACAAATAGTTAAAAATTTTAAAAAAAAAATTTAAATGGGCTCGCGGATTGAAAACCGGACGCTCAATTTTGCCGGGCGTCCGGTTTCCAAACCCGTGGCTGTCAGCGGGTTTGAGAACCGATGCCGACAAAATTGAGCATCGGCTGTCAAACCCGCTGACAACCGCCGCTCCTGTCCAAAAAGAGGCGCTAGGGACGCGCTAGTGTCCCTAGCGCCTCTTTTTACTGCGGGCCCTATTTTAAATAAATTAATTTACTGAATCGCGCGAACAGGAGAGTGGCCTGTGTGCGCGCCGGGAGAGCGGGCAAGCGCCCGCTCTCCCACAGTTTTTACTGTATCGGCCTGATTGACTGCATATTCATTTTAAGCATCCTTTTGATTCAAGCCTGAAAATGGACAAGCAGATATCTACCATAGTTAGTTTTACATTTTACTACCTGTGCCTAATTAGGTAGATTAGACCCTTTCTGGATAAAAGTGCCTTAACAATTGTTCAGTCTTTGTATGTTGTATGTCTAGGTTTTCCTAAGAGAGAGATACAAAGGCTTCAGATTATTAAGAGCACTGCAGCTAGGATTGTTCATGGATTAAGAATTAGAGATCATGTTATGCCAATATTGTTCAGTTTACACTAGTTGCCTGTTATGTACAGAATGCAATTTAAGATACTAGTGTTTGTTTAGGAGCTTGCATAATTCAGACTTTCACTATTTGAAGAATTTACTGGAACTATATGTTCCTAGATCATCACAGGAGGTCATTTTTAAATTACCTTCTTTAAAAGATATTAGATTAGAGGGAACAAGAAGATCTTCTTATGCAGGCCCAAACTTGTGAAATCGTTTATCCAAGGAAATCTGGGCAAAGGATAATTACCCAACTTTTACTAGGATGATTAGTTAATGTTGTGGAGATCTTATAGAATTATATTTGACTAGAGATTACTATTGTTTATTCTGTTTACTATTGTTTATTTCTATGGTACAGTTGGAAACATGGGCCCTTGAGCCGGCTTGAGAGCTGGTGGATCCACTGAGGGGAGGCCCTCTAGTGGTTCTCGTAGCTGGGAGGCGGAGCAGGACCAGGATACCTGACAGGAGCTTCACCTATACCAGCCCACGCTCCCGGCAGGTTGAGCCCTTGGGTGCCAGGGCCGGCAGGACTTAGGCGGAGGTCTCCTGGCGGAGGGAAGTCCAGTAGGCAGTCCGAGTCGAGGCTGGAAGAGTTCCAGAAGAACAAAGACGGTCCAGGAGTTGAGGCGGGCAGCAGCGATGCAACATGATAAACCAGGCCAGAAGTCGTGGCAGGCAGAAGACAAGCAGGAAGCAGAGAACATGCCAAGGGTCAGGACAGGCAGAAGGTAGAAGAGTCGAGATACCAGACCGAAGTCAGAACCATGGAGACAACCGAAGGCAGGAACAGGAGAAGGAGCGGAACCACGGGAGCAAGAACACAGGAACTCAGGAACATGTACTGGAACAAGCAGGAACACAGGAATGGAGGCTAGAACAAGCAGGAACACAGGAACGGAGACAGGAACAAGCAACTAGCTACTCACATGAGCTGGCCTGTTGCCAAGGCAAGGAAAGGGTGTCTGGTGTGGCCTTAAATAGGCCCCAGCTGATGATGTCCAATTTGGGGCCGGGCCGAGGTTTCCCGCCGTGGCCCCTTTAAGAGTCGGGATCAGGCGCGCATGCACGCCTAAGGGGATGGAGTCCCTGAAGAGATCGGAGGCGTCTCCCTTGTGGGGAGGATGCCACGGCAAGGCCATGGAGGCCTATACTGGAGCGGGGAAGACAGAAGCTGATGCCGGCGTCTGCCAGTAAGGGAAGGGGGACCCAGCTGCGGCAGCCCGCTTCCGGGGGACCCAGCTGAGGTAGCCCGCTTCCGGGATTCCCAACAGGTATATGTTGATGCTGATAATTTATTATTTTTAATTTTTATGATTGCTGCAAATTATTGGTTTATAATGATTTTATGGCATGTATTGACACATTGATTATTGCTTGATATGTTTTATTGCTTTCATTTTTATGATCATTGTTTGATCAGTTATTTTTTATTTTTTTACTGTCTTTTATCATGCTAATGGTATATGTGTGAAAATGTATTTTAAATAGAATCGTTTGTATTCAGCTTTCTATTATTTATATTCCTGTTATAATTTATTGTATATAGTTGAATGTAGTTTATGTATTGTAACTTTATGTTTTATGATTGTTATCCACCTTGAGCATGAAATATGGGAAGGCAGACTATACATCTAAATAAATAAACCAACCAACTGTCATCCTTTGGCCACTATCATTTCAAGCCAAACTTGAACTAGTGCCCATGGAGAGAGAAGCTCTGTCACCCCTGTACCAACTCACTGAGCAATCTGTTCCTGTACAATGCAAAATAAGGCATAGCTGGCAAAGTAAACAATGACTTTGAATATGACTGTATTGTAAACCAGAACTTCCCAAACTGTGGGTTGGGACCCCAGATAGGGTCACAAAACATTCAGCTGGGGCCACAAGTGCCTCAAATGAAAACAATCGTCAGGCACCAGCCAGCAAGAGGCCTCTGAGTCAGCATGCACTCATAGGTCCTGCCATGACACCATCCTCTAATTAATTTCTGTGGTGACAGGAAGCCCTGCAAGAGAAAGGATCAAGGGTGCTGCAAGGCTTGCACTAGCCCATAGGCTCCATGCTGCTGCCACTTGCTGATCACCATTGGGCTTGGGACCAGCCATAAGGGAAGGGGAGGGCCAAATGTGCATGGACTGATGGAGATTGCCACTGCTCCTCTCTCCTCACTCACCACTGAACCTACCTAAGAGCAAAATGTTGCCCCTTTCAGCAGCCTGCTCTCTTTTCCCACCAGTTGTCATCCATCTTTGGCCCAGGGACCAAAGGAAGATGTTGCCTTTGACCTGAGCGAGGTGAGTGTTTCGAGGAGGGGCTATTTGAAGAAAGAGAGGAGAAGGAAGAGGTGGTTTGAAGGTTGTATAAGGCAGAGAGGGATTGGCTGTGGAGGATGAGGGGGGGGGGGAAGCAGAGGATTAGTTTGGGATTATAAGAAGGGATTGGGGGGTGAAAGAGGATCAGCTGGGGGATAAAAAGGCCTAGAGGTGGTGAGAGAGAGATAGGATGGGCATGGGAGGTGAAAGGAGTGGAGGTTGAGAGAAGGGGTACACTGGAGGGGAGTATGTTCTCGGGAGGTGGATGTTGAGAGGGTATCAGCTGGAGTGTGGGGAGGATACTGATTGATTGTTATAGAGGGACTGCATCCTTGTAAATTTGTTTTAGTCATCTTCTGGGTCATGTGAATTTCCAAGTGCTAAAAGGGATCATACTAGTTAAAAGTTTGGGAAGCCCTGCTGTAGAAACTTGTTTTCTTGGACTTCTTGTAGCACTCAAGTCCGAAATGTGACTTTTGGCTTCCTTCTTTGATTCTGTTGTAACATCTGGTTCTTAGCCCAGTACTAATAGTAGGGTTGTGATAGATCTCTCGAAATAATAAGGGGCTATCACTGGGTCAAGAAGTATGTTCTAAATTATTTGCATGGATCAGATAAGACTTACAGCATTGCTTGTGCTTGCACAGCACTGCCCACTGTTATCAGAGCATGCATGGAGCGCAATCTAAGCTCATAGGTCTTATTTTCATTACTACAAAAACAGTTATTACAACACCAACTATTTCTTTGATTTAAGAAAGAAGAAAAGCAGTAGTAACAGGGCTTTGATAACATGTACCTATTTATAGCTGATTGCCACAGTCTCCTTATTGTTCAGGCCAGGGCACAGTGAACTTAAGGTCAACAAGCCATTGCAAAAGCTAGGCTATTGAAAACTTTGAGAAAAACCTTGAATTCAAATCAGAAGTTTAATGCAAGTTGAATAGCTTGAGAAGTCATAGTGGGATCTATAAGTAGATTTGATTCTTAAGTTTGGTTTTAGCATTATTTTTTTTTACCAGATTTGGCTGTTTGGTGGCGCACAAGTTGGTGTGAGCTCATTATGGAAAGTATTGTATACTTGGGTACTACGAGACTTATGCAATAAACTTTAACATATATGTTAAGGCCCTCTTGTGCACAAAAAATAAAGTGCAATGCATTAATTCCTTAATATACACATTTTAGCGACGAGGAAAAATGTTAGTGCATGCACGCTAAATTAGCATATCCAGGCATGTAAATATAGGGACATTGTATGCAAATTTGGCTTTAGCATGTACAAGGCAAATGATGTGGTATGCTCCCCCCTCCCCCCACCACACACACACACACACACTATTTAATCAATGCTTGCTAATGACCCAAAATTCACCACCTGCTTTTGACCAGGAGTTAACTTGCTAATCTGTATCCTATTGAAAGCCTGAAAAATGAAGGCCATGTACAGCAAATGACACTATACCCATAGGCCATTGAGGATGAATGCATTTGACTACATCTCTCTTTGCCAAACCAAAACAGTCAACCTACACTTTTTTCTGGAATTCTTATACACACCACAAATATATCTTCTCAGACAAAACAGTTACACATTACAGAGGCTCTTTAACCCTTGTGCCATACCTCACAATGTACAAAGCGCATAGGTTTCCTAGTGGTGTGTAAGTGGACACTTTCCAAGGTAATGGCATAATCGTTAGGATCATTTCTGACCTTGATGTTGTTGGTCAGTCCAAGACGCTCTACAGACATTCTGAGACTTCAACATAAACAACAGTTTTTGTTTCTGGCCACCGATTCTCTGTCTAGGGGACTTTCCCAGAACCAAGGACCAGCCAGGACCTCCACCATGTCTATCCTCCTTGCCAATATAAAAAGAAAGTTTTCATATGTTTACCATCAGAACAGGGGAGACAGAGGAGTGGGAGAGAGGGAGATGACAGAGGAGACACACCAACATACAGTTGAGCACTTCAAATATAAATCTGCCTTTATCTACAGGAGACAAATTTATGTACAAGGAATTGGTTACCAGAGGACAGAGGTCTTTGCTGTCACTGACATTGTTATTGCAGACAAAGACTACCGAAGTTATTCAGAGGCTTGAGCCTGAACAACAGTCTGAGCCTCAAAAGCTTCTATGAGACCACCAATTGTTGGATTTTGGGTGCAGAGTTCTTTTTTTTTTTTGTGAATTTTGAAGCACTAGCAGACTGGTCCAGCTAATGCATTGCCTACACTACAGGATGATCATAGAAGGGGGGGGGGTGGGGAGGGTGAACAGATGCTGGCACACTTCTGTGTCAGGGCCAATCAGATTTCTCCCAGGGTTGCCACCTTCCTTGCTGCCTTCTCTCCTCAATCACACTCTTTCACACTACTCTTTGAAGAACCTTACTGACACAGAAGACTGATGGTTACAAAAGCCCACCTAAGTCAATTTTCTGCTTTCCTGTCTGTTCTCCTTTCACCTCATCTCCTTGAATCTAATAGTTCTTCCACTTCTTCCCCCAGCATAATCTCCATAAGGCTTCCCTGTATATCTCTGGAAGCGAGTCGGAGGAGCTAAGAGGAAAAGAGACGTGAGCATGCTCATCTTAGCGTGATCATGCTATCAGCTTCCCATTGGTGACATTATTTAGCTACTGCATACTCAGCTCTCTGTGAATGATAATAGCGTGAATGCTATCAGACATTTTTACCATTCCCATAATTTTTTTTTTGTGCAAGTTTTATTTGCATTGTCTCCACAATGACTCCAGATCAACAGGGACAGAGTGAGCCAAGTCCTGCTTTTTTCCATTGAAAGGACTTATGGTTCTAATTTCTGTAAGAAAACCAGGTCTGCAAGCAGGACTACAAGTTCATATTCAATATAGGATGGTCAGGGCCATCGTTAGGTGGGGGAATCCAGGTGAATGTCCTGGGTCCTTTGCTTCCAGGGGCCCCGAGATGCCACAGTAGCTCTGCCCCAGAAGTCTGACATTAGTTGTGTGTTCCAGTAGGACAGGAGCCGCCCCGAAAAAGGCAGCTATATTGACCTGTGTGGGCTGGAAGAAGAACAAGGAGGCAGCAGAGTCAGCCTGCATGGGCCAGATCAGGAGGTCGGTCTCCTCTCCTCAGAATCTCCTTCACGTTTTCCCCTCTCTCTTCCTCAATAGTTCGAGGGTGGGGAAGGAGAGGGGGACTGCTCTGTTCTTAAAATTTTAAAGGGGGGGGGGGGGCAGAGGCCCAGCTGAATCACCCCAGGACTCATACTCCCCAGAGTCAACCCTGAGAATGGAATATGAGTTTAACTCAGATGTTCACCTTCCTTCTGCTACCCCAGTGAACTGACTGGCCCTTCATCCCCTGAGATTGGCCTTCTTTAGGTCTCCTCAATCAAAGCCACAGACTCCCATTAAATCCCCTCACCCACCAACAAGGTCAGGGCCAGCAACTTATCTCCCACACCAAAGAAAAGCCTCCCTGGGAGCTAGGGACCCCCCCCCCCCCCCCACACACACACACACACACATACTCTAAGACCTTACCAAGGCAATCTAGGGGCCCTCAAACACACACACACACACACATACTCTAAGACCTTACCAAGGCAATCTAGGGGCCCTCAAACACACACACACACACACACACACACACACACTTAGACCCATCTCTTACCTTTTATAGATCTTCAAGAAAAGTTTGAAGGTAGGAAGGAGAGTATGTGTCTCTCCAGCCCGCATCAAATTCAAAATAGTGCCGACTGACTAACCTGATGCTGCACTATGCCTTCCACATGCTGCATGTAGCAGGCATAATGCAGCCTCAGATAGCTACAGAATTTGGCCACTTGATCCACCAGGAGTGGGAGGAGGGAGGTGAGCACTGGCACCTGCCCATGGGGGGCAAGGGTGGTTTTTAAGCTTTGGGTGCTGCTGGGCTTGGGAGAGGGCACATCCATAAGGCTCCAAAAGAGGTCATATATAAAATTGTATCGCCCCCAAGGGATACCAAAAATCTATACATGTAAGCTGTGCTGATACATTTTGAGAGGGCAGCGGTCAAATGTTTTTGTGGGCATAAACATGTTTACCCATGTAAACATGCCATCTGAACATTTTCCTCTCTGTATGTGTCACAAGTGCGCAAGCTGAATGTCAGCATGCACATTTTTGACTGTGCCAATAAGGGTAGGACTTGGATAGGGGTTGGGGGTGGGAACACTGGAGTACATGTTTAGTTTGAAATTAAACTGTTGTAAATCAAATGTACGTGCATCATTTCCTTCCCCCACCTCTTCGTGTCCAGGTAACGCCCTCTTGTTAACATGGTTAAATATAGCCACGTTGTGAGAGTACGTAGTTACATTTGGCTGTTCAGCAGCGGGGCAAATTTCAAACAATGGGTTTAGCTGACTAACTCAGAGGCTAACTGGCTATATTCATTGTAAAATTATCCTCCCCATGGGTAAATTCCTCCTACATACAGATCGATACTGTAACGTGCGGTTGAAGATTTCCCGTCTGTAACGTGCTGTGAGCGCACAATTCGGATGCATAGGGCGATCCAGCGATACAGTCTCCAGTTTCACGCGTCCTTAGCGCTTCTTAAAACCGACACATAACCGTTTCCGCACGCAGCATGTATATGATATGTAAATGAACAAATTAGCTGTTTAATGAAGGAATTAGCTATTCCCCTCCGATACTGTGACGCGCGCTCAGATTATCTCCTTAGTAACCCGCTATTTTGCCGCGGCCTTAACATGTTAGTTTACCGCCTACCCTCTACTAGGTGTTAGTGTGGTGTTCGAACAGCTATATAGCGGAATGTACCATGGACGACCTCTATATATATATATTTGCAGCGTAAAGTGTAAAAAAACAAAAATACTTTTCTGTCACTTTCCGAATCCCCCAGGCGTGCGGTCATCCAGGCGGCGGCGGGAGCCGGCGGGCGGGTGGGCGCGCGTTGGGTCCCGTTCATCCAGGCGGCGGCGGGGGGCGGGTCACTTTCCAAATCCCCTAGGCGTGCGGTCATCCAGGCGGCGGCGGGAGCCGGCGGGCTGGTGGGCGCGCGTTGGGTCCAGGTGGCGGCGGGAGCCGGGGGGCGGGTGGACGCACGTTGGTTTCAGGTGGCCGGCAGGCGGGTGGGTGCCCGTTCATCCGGGCGGCAGCGGCAGGAGCCAGCGGGCAGATGGTCGTGCGTTCGAACAAGGTGGCGGTGTGGGCCGGCGGGCGGGTGGGCGCGTGTTCGATCCAGGCCGCGGGCGGGTGGGCGCGCATTCATCCAGGCGGAGGGAGCCAGCGGCGAAAGCAGCCTCCGGAAGCCCCCGCCAGCAGTGAATGAATGCGCGCCTGTGCGACCCGTGCGATTTTGGCGCTCAAGGCAGTCACATGCCGTGACGTCACGACGCCCGACGTCATGGCATGTGACTGCCTTGAGCGCCGAAATCGCACAGGTCACACAGGCGCGCATTCATTCACTGTCAGTGGGGGCTGCCGGAGGCGGCTTTCGCCTCCGGCTCCCTCCGCCTGGATGAATGCGCGCCCACCCGCCCGCAGCCTGGATCGAACACGCGCCCACCCGCCCGCCGGCCCACACCGCCGCCTTGTTCGAACGCGTGCCCATCCGCCCGCCGGCTCCCGCTGCCGCCGGCGCCGCCGCCCGGATGAACAGGCGCCCGCCCGCCGGCCGCCTGAAACCAACATGCGCCCACCCGCCCCCCGGCTCCCGCCACCGCCTGGACCCAACGCGCGCCCACCCACCCGCCGGCTCCTGCCGCTGCCGCCTGGATGACTGCACGCCTGGGGGATTCAGAAAGTGACAGGTATTTATACATATTTTTGGTTTTTGGTTTTTTACACTTCCTGGTGCCTGTCATTTCAATTGTCAGTTGAAATGACATTTGAAATGACAGGTACCAGCGCACCCAGGTTACTGTATAGGCGCTGTATTAAGCGCCTATACAGTAAAATGGGTTGCGCGGGCCTAACGCTTGCCTAACGCTTCGAAGACGCGGCATGCATTTGCATGCAATTAGAAGAGAGTATAGAGCGCTAGGTGAGGAGAACTGTGCGTGCGGGGAACGAGGGTGCGCCTGGCAATGCCGCACTCTTTCTACCGCGGCCTTAGAGTATCGGCCTGAGAGGTTGGGATCTCTTTGTCACTCTAGGGCAAAAGCTGCAAAGTGCAATCTTATTCATATACAATGTGTTTTGTTACAACCCTTACAGTCTTGGGTTTCAAGTCCCTCACCCCTACATCTGCAATCACAAGGACAAAATTGTATATTGTGTGCAGGTACAACAGAGACGGAGGCAGACTGGCACAATCTGATATAGCAGGCAGCTGACATATACATTGCCAGGTACTACTTTTAAACCATCAGTCTTACTTGTCTGATATCAGTCGGAGAGTAAGTGGTTTGCTTGGTGATGAAGCAATTAAAATACAATAAGTCAGGGAGAGAGGGGAGTGAGTTTGTAGAGGGTATTCATTTTTGACCAACCCCTCCCCACCAAAAACAAACACTAATATTACATAACATGACAAAGTAAAATATTCTTGATAGATAAGAACCATTAGTCACTTAGGGTCTGATTCACTAAGCTATTTTCCCCCATAGACACAGAATGGGAGAAGAGTCATAGAAACATAGAAACAGAAATGACAGCAGAAAAAGACCAATCGGCCCATCCAGTCTGCCCAGCAAGCTCCCACACTTATTTTCCCATATGTATCTGTTTCACCAACCACCAAGTTCAGGGCCCTTGTTGGTAACTGATTCAAATTTCCTTCCATCCCCTGCCATTGATGCAGAGAGTAATGTTGGAGTTGCATCAAAGGTGAGCATAAGGTTTAATGGTTAAGGGTAGTAACCACCGCATCAAGCAAGTTACCCCGATGCTTGTTTACTCAGACTACACAAATCAATGCCTTGTTGGATATTGTCTGAATGTAAATCCTGTTTTCCACATTTCCCCCTGCCGTTGAAGCAGAGAGCAACGCTGTATATGCATTCAAAGTGATGTATCAGGCTTAATTGGTTTAGGGTAGTAACCACCGTAATAAGCAAGCTACCCCCACCCTTATTTGTTTACCCAGATTGTGAAGTTCAGTCCTTGTTGGTTGTTGTCTGAATACAAATCCTCTTTTCCATATTTCCCCTTAGGGGCCGATACAATACAGTGCGCTCAACTGAGTGCACTGTATATCCTGCAGTTGGACGTGGGTTGAATAGTCGCTAAATAATCCCCTTATCCAATAAGGGGATTAGCGCTTCTACAACGCATGTCCAACGCGGAGTGAAACTATTAGCGCTCATCACATGCAAATGCACGTGAATGAGGCTATTAGCTATTCACTCCCAATGCAAAAAAAAAAAAAAATGTGCGTCTAGGACGTACATTTTAGTGATCAGAAATTAACACCTGCCTGGAGAAGGCGTTAATTGCTGAGCACTACAAAAACTAGTACAGAAAAGCAGAAAAAAACTGCTTTTCTGTACTGCCTCCTACTAAATATCGTTGGGATATTAAGTAGGAGGAACAAGACATTAAAAAAATAATGAAAAAAACAAGTTTAAAAAAAGTGCAGGAAGCAGACACTCAGTTGACAAGTGTCCGGTTCCTGAACCCCTGGCACATGCACGGGTTAGGAAAATGGACGCTGATAAATTCAGCGTCCATTCTCCAAACCTGACTACTGGCACCAGAAGGAGTGTATAAATCAATATTAAAGTGTCGGGCACTTAACATTAATTTATTCACTCCTTCACTTATTGCCCATTGGTCGTAATCACTGACATTTGTCAGTGAAAGGACCAAACCCTTTCAGGACAGCCTTCTGAAAGGAGATTGGTCCTTTCACTGACATGTGACAGTAAAGGGACACACGGTGCCCGCTTTCAGCACAACTTTTTTGCATCAGCCCCTTAGTTTGCTCAATTGCCCCTACCTATTGTGTAACCACAGATCACCAGTTTTCTATCTCCCTTGCTCATACCATTGCTCTCTCTATCTGTCCTAAGCATGTCTGCCTGAATTTGGTAATTATTTTGATTACAATTGCCTTTGATTATAGACTATTCCAAGCAGCAAGTTCTCTCTCTCTCTCTCGCAGTAAAGAATATTTCCTCTCACACTCCCTTCCTCTAAATTCATTTTCGGGTAGATTTTAAATAGACCCCGCGAGTAAAATCCAGCCTTTACGCGCGTGATGGGGCCTTGTGCGCCGAGTCTATTTTCCAAAAGACCCGGCCACGTGCATAAAGGCCAGTACATAAGAACATAAGAAATTGCCATGCTGGGTCAGACCAAGGGTCCATCAAGCCCAGCATCCTGTTTCCAACAGAGGCCAAACCAGGTCACAAGAACCTGGCAATTACCCAAACACTAAGAAGATCTCATGCTTCTGAAGCAATTAATAGCAGTGGCTATTAGCAAAGGGGCGGATTTTCAGAGCCCTGCTCGCCTAAATCCGCCCAAAACCGGGCGGATTTAGGCGAGCAGAGCCCTGCGCGCCGGTAAGCCTATTTTACATAGGCCTACCGGCGCGCGCAGAGCCCCGGGACTCGTGTAAGTCCCGGGGTTTTCGGAGGGGGCGTGTCGGGGGGCGTGTCGGGGGTGGGCCGAACCGCGCGGCGTTTTCGGGGCGTGTCGGGAGCGTTCCGGGGGCGGGCCCGGGGGCGTGGCTACGGCCCGGGGTGGCCCGGGGGCGTGGCCGCGCCCTCCGGACCCGCCCCCAGGTCGCGTCCCGGCTCGCAGGAGGCCCGCTGACGCGCGGGGATTTACGCCTCCCTCCGGGAGGCGTAAATCCCCCAACAAAGGTAACGGGGGGGCTTAGACAGGGCCGGGTGGGTGGGTTAGGTAGGGGAAGGGAGGGGAAGGTGAGGGGAGGGCAAAAGGAAGTTCCCTCCGAGGCCGCTCCGATTTCAGAGCGGCCTCGGAGGGAACGGGGGTAGGCTGCGCGGCTCGGCGCGCGCCGGCTATACAAAATCGATAGCCTTGCGCGCGCCGATCCAGGTTTTTAGCAGATACGCGCGGCTCCGCGCGTATCTACTAAAATCCAGCGTACTTTTGTTTGCGCCTGGAGCGCAAACAAAAGTAGGCCTATTCGCGGAGTATGAAAATCCGCCCCAAAGTAAACTTGGTTAATAGCAGTTAATGGACTTCTCCTGCAAGAACTTATCCAAACCTTTTTTGAACACAGCTACACTAATTGCACTAACCATGTGCTCTGGCAATAAATTCCAGAGCTTAATTGTGCGTTGAGTGAAAAAGATTTTTCTCCGATTAGTCTTAAATGTGCTACTTGCTAATTTATTGGCATGCCCCCTGGTCCTTCTATTATCTGAAAGTGTAAATAACCGATTCACATCTACTCGTTCAAGACCACTCATGATTTTAAAGACCTCTATCATATCCCCCCTCGGCCGTCTCTTCTCTAAGCTGAACAGTCCTAACTTCTTCAGCTTTTCCTCATAGGGAAACTGTTCCATTCCCTTTATCATTTTGGTGTTATGGTTTAGCAGTGATTGGGTGGATTCTTGGGTACTGTGGCAGATGACCATGCCCATGGGGAGGAGCCCCGTGGGGAGGCACAGGACTGGGCTAGACTCAGGAAGCACAAACATAGAATTTAACTTTTTTATTATACAGCTTGATGTGTACCACTAGAGGTGGCAGTAGTGAGGTGATCCAGAGGTAGCAGTCCCGGGAGAGGGACTGCTACCTCTGGATCACCCGTGGCCATCTTTAAAAATGGCACGGGCCATCCAGTGCTCCTACCATGTGACAGGGGCCAGCCAATGGCACGGATACCCGGTCACATGGTAAGGGCAAAGGGCCATCGGCGCCATTTTTATTAGTGGCAGTCGATGGCTGAGAGCGGTAGATCGCTCCCTGTGCCCCCACTGGACCACCAGGTAATTTTAAAACATATTTTTTGGGGGGTGAAGCTAAGGGGTCGATTTTTAAAGGGTTTGTGGGGATTTTTTTATCGGGCCATCGGCGCCATTTTTATTAGTGGCATCAAAATGGCACTGATGGCCCGAGAGTGGGAGATCGGTCCCGGGGCTTCCACTGGACCACCAGGTACTCGTAAAAAGTTTTGGGGGGGGGGTTCGGGAGGGTGGGGGAAGGTAAGGGTTTAGTTTTAAAGTGTCGGGGTGGGTTTAGGGGTTGTTTTTGTGTGCCGGTTTTCCCGCCCTCCCCCCAAATCCCCGATTTATGATTTTTCACGATAAATTGGGGGAATTGCTATTGTATCGCACACTCTAATGATTTTTGACGATTTAAAAAATATCGGACGATTTTTAAATTGTCAAAAAAAGATTCACATCCCTATTAAATTTCATCTGCCATTTGGATGCCAGTCTTCCAGTCTTGCAAGGTACTCCAGTAATGTATCACAATCCGCTTGTGATTTAACTACTCTGAATAATTTTGTATCATCCGCAAATTTGATAACCTCACTCGTCGTATTCCTTTCCAGATCATTTATAAATATATTGGAAAGCACCAATCCAAGTACAGATCCCTGAGGCACTCCACTGTTTACCCTTTTCCACTGAGAAAATTGACCATTTAATCCTACTCTCTGTTTCCTGTCTTTTTAACCAGTTTGTAATCCACGAAAGGACATCGCCTCCTATCCCATGACTTTTTAGTTTTCTTAGAAGCCTTTCGTGAGGGACTTTGTCAAATGCCTTCTGAAAATCCAAATACACTACATCTACCAGTTCACCTTTATTCACATGTTTATTAACCCCTTCAAAAAAATGAGGCAGATTTGTTAGGAAGACTTCCCTTGGGTAAATCCAAGTACATGGGAAGAGAACTTTATGAATAGTGCTAAGGCATCTATGGGTTAAAGGGATGTGAAAGAGCATTATTTTGGTATTATATAGGGGTTTAATAGGCAAAAGGAAAAAGATAAAGCACATTCGATTCGTAACATAATTGTCCATTTTGATTCAGAGGACAATGACAACCCATCCCAGACAAGATGCATTTATTTATTTTCACACATTTAAGTAGGGTGGTAAAAATAAAATTGTCAAGTCAATACATTGGCATAATAGAGGGCCAGGATGCGGAAGAATAGATATTACGGACATGATGGAGAATAGCAAATGGACTAGTAATTCGAATAATGAGTAACCAGGACGTGAGAGAGAACTTCATGGATAGTATAATAGTGTCTCGGGTAGAAGGGATGTGAAAGAGAACTATTCTGATATCCAATATGGGCCCACTCGACCAGGTAGGGAACTGGATAGGGTAAATGATATAAAACCTGGGATAGGGTAAATGATATAAAATCTATATAAGTAGTAATAAACATCGAGCATTAGGTGTTTTAATATTCTTATTTGACAGTTCTAGCAGTAAAAGGTAATAGTGTTCAATATACAGGACCAAGGATTTCAATACCCTCTGGAGGTGGCACTGGAAGTGCGGAGACACTTTCACAGAGTGGGCGGGCATGATTTGCAGAAAGAAAATGATTGGCGGATAGCCATTTAAATAGTAGGACAGAGAGCCAAACGCGGTCTGATAGCAAGACAGTAGTTAGAAGACGGTGAGACACCATCACGAGTAAGTAGAAAAAGACAATGCTGTTTTACTGGATTTTGGCTAGTTTATTGACCACATTTTATGTGTTTAATTGCGCTCTCCAGCCCCTGATGCAGATGCAATGCGTCGAAACACTGCCAGTGTTGGGCGGGCATGTGTTCCAACAAGGATTGTTTCGATAAATAATGACAGCAAGCAAGAAGTTTTATGAAATTTTGCAACATAGCTATGATATAAATCAAAAAGATTCTCATCAGGAGGGTTGTTAATTCAAGTACCTTAGAAGGCTTTGAAGAACAATTTAAATTATTTAAGTAGATTTTACTTGCATAAGAAGATAAAAAGAAAAATTGGTTGCTATAAACAGAGCAAAGCGGTACATGTCTTTCCCTTGAGGTTTTTGGGTTTGTTTTTTTTTTATTGGTAATTTCCATTGAGTTTTAAACAAAAGTGGTTATTACTCATTTAAAGAAGTACCGGACATCAGATTTTGGCATAAAATATTGAATCCCTATTGTTTGTTTGTTTATAAGTTCAGACTTAGCCAGCTAAGGTGCACTATTAAAACACTAGGCACAGTCGGCAGTTGTCACTTACCATCTGATGCATTAGCATACCATGATATTACTGCATTGGGTGTTGACTCTTTTTTTTATCATGTGAGCAAAGAAAATGTGTGCTGAAGTTCGGAGAACATTTTCTACTCACATCTTATTACATTGGGGCCCAATTGCATAACAGTGTTGGGAAATTTTTAATGTATGTCTTTGTGCAATTGCTTTTTGCAATTGCTACCGCATTTTTCTGTTTGGTTTCTGTGCTGTTTATACATTCATAATTAAAAAGGGTTTCTTAAAATTATTTTATTCTTCTTCTTGAAAGGGCCCATCAGAAATGACAGACAGAAGTCTCCTCCTCACATGTACATGTGAGGAGGAGACTCCCTCTCCCTCCCAGAAAGTAACTGTCAGTGACTGCCTGTCAGACACCCTCCCTCTGGAGCACACACTTTATTACAGAGACAGCATGGCTGTATCACACTCACACATTACCCGTATGTCAGACAAATATTGACACTGTTACAGACACTCACACTCACACACTCCCTCGTCTTTGCTGTATATGTGCATCAAAAGCCTTGAGAGGAGGCTATCAGCCTGCCCTAATGTAACACACAGCATGGCATCGGAAGCTTGATTGTGCTCTTCATCTTGTAGAAAGTTTGCTAATGTGAAAAAGCTTTGAACCCTGATTGCTTGATAAATATGTACTCCGATTCTTCCAATTTTTGTGGTAAAATGGAGAGGACACCTGGAGAACCCCACCATCAACATCTGGTCCCCAAATGCTTGGGAAAGGTTTTAGCATGACAGAGAGTGTGACCAGCATACATTAGATAATTATATATAGCAGATTATATGGTTTTTATTTTATTGCCTTTGTATAAATATACAGGATTTTCATCCTTAGGACTTACTTTTACCCTTTTCACTTGGCACCAGTTCTTCAGCTTTTGGTTTGACTTATTCAAAAAGGACTTTCCAAATCTGTGCTTGTGGCAAAAAAAATCTTAATTATAAAGCGCACCAGAGTCCATTGTTACAGCAGAAGGAAATCACTGCTTCTCCAATGTTTATGTCATCTTGGTGCCATCTAGTGGATGAGCTGCGGGCACCAAAATATTTCTAAGGGACCTGCCCTAGAATACGACACTGACTATTTTCTGGAAGAAAAGCAATGTAATTTGTTCTTAGGGATAACTGAAGTACTTGTCCTGGCTTTTTCTTGCATAAATACAATGATGATAACTTTGAAACAACTTCGTGTCGTGGCATATATGCATGTAGCCGCACAACAGTATTTTATAACCCGCATGTATCATATATGCACATATTATAAAACATGCATGTACGCATACTTACGCGTGAATACATACAATGTATTAAAAGTGAGTATTTCAATGCATTGGGCATGCATGCTTATCCTACCTATTTTAAGAATATAGATCAATCACAGGCTATTTTATGTATGTCAGCAATAACACCTTGGATTTCATGCATCTCTAAACTATGATCACTAGGAACTGGAAGTGTGTGACAGCTAATATAGAACTCTACGCATGATCTATTTCTTGTGTACTTCTGAGCTCCTGCTGCCTACCAGTACTAGATGGACTTATGTATTAACTCAGTTTGGCAAATTTTATATTTTATTCAGAATTAGCTAACAGTGTCATTTGCACAACCTGGTTAGTTGGCAGCCCTAAGTTACTGCTCATGATACTAGATATTAATTATTAGTGTTTATTGATTGATGGTTCCAGAAGCAGTTTGTTTTCCATAAGTATACCTGATACCAGTTATTCAACATGTAAACCAGCATTACTATCAAATTTTAAGTAATCTTATCTACAATATTGAACACTGAAAGCAGAGCAGCCCTTTTTTACCTTATCTAGCTCTACTTACTAATATAAATGTAAGCAATCGGGATGCTGTTGTGCTGCTCATCATTAGGGAACTTTGCTTGGATCTTGGTGGAAGAGTGTTCTGATTTTGAGCAGAACAGTCTGGTCAACTCTACTCCCTATACAATATTTTAAAACTTAAATTATGTTTAAACTTTTGGATGTTCAACTATGTTTACAAAAACATTAAAATCACTTTCACAGCAAAGTGAGGACCTGCACCAAAAAGAACCCTAGTCCTGTGATCTGTAGAGAAAGACTTCTGAGTAAATATGTCTAATTACAGTTTTGTGCATTATTGTGAGGACAGAATCAGCACATTTAAAAATATAATTTCCCTTGGTCTCCCTATAACTGTACAGGAAAAAGCTTACAAGTAAAATTCTAAGAGCATGTAAGGGGTTAAATATGACCTGGTTTGGAGAGGAGTATGGACCCTGCCTTAAAAGCAGTGTGACAGGGTATGCGCCCTGCTGCAAGTGAAAGAGCCCAGAATGAGTGGAATCTTACAGACTGTGGTTCCTTCTGATGAGGTTATGAAAACATTGCTGACTATCCTCTCTCACTCATAATGATGGGCTTCCTGCCAAGTTGCAGGGTGGAAAGCTTCTGACATGAGAACTCTGTGTTCTGTCTCTCACTCCAGCAGGTTGTTATTTTATTCTGGGTTGTGGATCACACTTGTGCTCCTGCTTACCCGATTATCTCATCCCAGGAAATCTGCAGCCCAAGAACACGAGAATGCTCCAGGCATGCATGCCACGCTCATGCTCCAAAGGACTGATAATAGTTTACATAAAAAAATATTACATTGGATTCATTTATTCTGCTACAGCATAAACAAGCATAATAGAGTACTTACAGTACTAGAGGCTTTACCAGCACACCTGAAGTGGTTTATCGGCCTTGGCTGTAAACAAGGTTTTATATTGCTTATAAATTAAATGTAACTCATTATCAACGATGATTGATCCATAGAGGTTGGGAAAGTAGCCAGCTCAGATAAGATTTACATCTTCTCTATCCCCACCTTCACACATTCAGAACTGAGGGAGTTTGAAATAGCCATTCTGGTTTCATTTTAATCTGCATATACACATACATACAAATAAATGATGCACAAGAAGCAAACTCTTTCTGGTGGATAGGATATTCTAGAACAAGATGTTATGAAATGAGACTCCAAGAGGGTGGATTCAGGAGTAATATAAGAAAACTACTTTCCAAAGAGAGGTAGCTGCATGAAACAGTCTTCCAGAAGAAGACTGTGGAGGTAATCCAAGTAGCACAAAGTAAGAGAAGATAGAATAAGCATACAATATCTCTAGCCATTACGAAGTGACAGAAAGCCTGAAATCAGCTGAGGTCTTTGCCGGGGTTAGACAATTCCAGTCCTTGAGTGCTGCAAGCCAGCTCGGTTTTCTAGATATCCAAACTGAATATTCATGCAATCCATTTCCATGCAATGCCTCTGTTGTATGCAGATGCATCTATTTTAATGTTGTCGATATTCTGGTTGCCTACCCCTGGACTATGCCAGTATTTCCCAAGGCAGATCTATAACAACAAAAATGTTATGTGGCACATCAGCCTCCTTGGGGCAAGAATGTAGACATGAAAGGGCTCATATGGTCAAGGGAAGAGCTAGGGAAGGACTGAAATCCGCACCACTGTCTGTGATAAATTTTAAAACAAAGGGAGAGTGGTGATAGAGCCACACATGAAACAATTCATCAGTTTTCTTTATGTATAAGTACAGGAAAAGGGAGAAGTTGGTGTAGTGCAGGCAGCTGACTCACAGGGTCATTCATCAAAACATGTTATGGCGTTAATGCACGCGATAGCAGTAGCACATGGCGCAAATGTACATTTTGGGAAAGGGTGGGATTAGGGAGGAGTTATGAAAATGAGGGGTAATATTGCACTATGTGATAGCATAACACATGGGGAGGGAGGGAGAGAGAGAGAGAGAGAGAAAGAATGAGAGAGATCCTCTGGGGAGGCTTCACAGTATGCACCTATTTATATGCCTATAGGAGGAGCAGCTAATAGTTCGAGGTGAGGTGTTGATGATGGCTAAGGGGCCAGAATTTCATTCATAGTGAGATGTATGAACAGCGCAGTACACCTTGGTGAAGATTTGATGTCATTTGGAGTGAGGAAAGTCTCACAAAGATGAAATTTTGTACTATGTTTATGAATGAAAATCTGGCCCCCTAAATCCTAAACCACCATCACCTCACCTCGAGGTTTTAGCTGCCCTCCTATAGAGATATAAATACTTGACTATTATGAAGGCCTTGTAGTCAGTTACTCACTCACACACACACACTCTCTCTCTCTCTCTCTCTCTCTCTCTCTCTCTCTCTCTCTCTCTCTCTCTCTCTCTCTCTCTCTCTCTCTCTCTCTCTCTCTCATGTTATAGCATTTTGATGAATCTAGAGGTCAGTTAATTACCTTGGCTGAATGTACAGCTGCCAGGGCTCCTCCTCACGCTCAGTGCAAGCTCTTTCCAGCTCACGGGCCGATACAGTACAGTGCGCTCTGACGGAGCGCACTGTTAACCTGCCATTGGATGCGCGTTTTCCCTTACCCCTTATTCAGTAAGGGGCGGAAAACGCGCGTCCAACCCGCCGAACCTAATAGCGCCCTCAACATGCAAATGCATGTTGATGGCCCTATTAGGTATTCGCGCGCGATTCAGTAAGTAAAATGTGCAGCCAAGCCGCACATTTTACTTTCAGAAATTAGCGCCTACCCAAAGGCGCTAATTTCTTCGGGCACTGGGAAAGTGCACAGAAAAGCAGTAAAAACTGCTTTTCTGTGCACCCTCCAACTTAATATCATGGTGATATTAAGTCGGAGGTCCTGAAGGGTAAAAAAAAGAAAAAAAAATGTTGAAGTTGACCAGCGGCTGTCGGGTCGAAAACTGGATGCTCAATTTTGCCGGCATCTGGTTTCCGAGCCCGTGGCTGTCAGCGGGCTTGAGAACCGACGCCGGCAAAATTGAGCATCGGCTGTCAAACCCGCTGACAGCCGCCGCTCCGGTCCAAAAGGAGGCGCTAGGGACGCGCTAGTGTCCCTAGTGCCTCCTTTTGCCCGTTTTTACTGCCGGACCTAATTTAAATACTGAATTGCGCGCACAGGCGAGTGGCCTGTGCGTGCGCCGGGAGAGCGGGCATTCGCCCGCTCTCCCGTGGACTTTACTGAATCGGCCCGACACTCAGGCTGGGGATCATACAAAGGGAGGGGGGAAGTGAGGAGGATGCTCTATGAGAAGGGAGCTCCTACATGTTTAAGAGTCACTGCTGGTAACTCTTGTTGCTATGAGGTGCTGACAGCAGAGCCCAGGTGCTGCTCCAGATCTGAGCATAAGCAGTATTGAATTTTCCTTAGCATACCTGATCAGGTCTGAAGGTTCATAAACACTGGTGGTCTATGCCATGCAACAGGAAGCATTTTGGGTAGCTTATGTGCTATCATAGGGAGAGTCCCCAGTTTCCAGAAATAGCTCAAGGGTAAATTCTGTGATAAAAATTTGTAAATTCTGCAGCAATTCTGTGCATGAATTTGTATACAATTTACATTATTTCATATGTAAAGCTATTCTACACTATAAAAATATAGTAGTTTTCCAACCTTTCTGGTGTGTCTGGCTATTTTAATTTATTCTATTTTGCTTTTCTTTCATTCTTTTCTCCATTTCAGTTTTTACTAAGAGTGGGAAGTAATAAAATAAAATTTCACTTTTTCATTTGTGGGAGCATTTTTTCCCCATAAATTTCATTTTCTGAAATTTATTAAAAAAAAAAAAAAAAAACCCCAGAAAAAAAAAAAAGGGGCCTACTGAGGCCTCTCATGAACCCCACCCATCCCTTCCACTTAGAAAAATGCCAGTCAGGATCCTCCCCAGCCCCCACTTACCTGGTCTTGGGAGAATCCACAGAGGAGACCTAGGCCCAGGCTGAAGCCTGGCCCTTGCATAGGGCCTAAACCAAGGTCGCAGTGACTTACCACGGCCTCGGCCTATGCAAGGCCGAGGCTTCGGCCTGGGCGCATTGGGACCAACCTGGTCCTGACACCTAGACCCAAGACGAAGACTCAGTCTTGCATAGGCCTAGACCACCACCCTATGCAAACCCCAGGCTAGGAGGCCTGGGTCCAGACCCAGGCCCAATGCCAGGACCTGGTCTGATGGCCAGTTCACAACACCAGGGCCTTGGCCGAGGGTCAGACTCAGGCCCAGCACCCAGCCCTCAGAGATCTTCTTCTGACGTCTTCTTTCCTCACTGTTAAAATTACATCTGCTCAGGAGGTGCCTGAGTTAATTAACTGGCGGAGGGTGACAGGAGGTGCCTGAGTTAATGTCCCCAGTGGAGGGTGACATTTTGATGTTCGGCAGCTCAGTTAGCTTCTGTACATCAAAATGGCACCCTCCATTGGAGAGGTTGTGCTGCAGTTAATTAACTCCAGTGCCTCCTGAGCAGACATCATCATTTCAATAGTGAAGAAAGAAGAATAAGAATATAGGAAGATCTCAGAGGTCTGGGCTCCAGGCCTAGGCATTAGGCCTGCACCACAACATTGGGTCCTCATCAGATCAAGTAAGTAGGGACAATTTTTGGGGTCTCAGCCCAGGCCCCAGCAGCTGGCCAGGCCCTTTGCCAAGACTTTGGCATCATACTCGGGCCTAGGCCATGGCTCCTGTGTTGGACTAAGTTCTATGCCTAGTCAAAGCCCGATGGATCTTTTTATTTGTTGTTGTTTTGGTTTTCAAAACAAAATGTCATAACCACCAAAAATTTTGTTGGATTTTGCTTTGAGAATAAAATATTAAATTTTGTCTCATTTCCTATTTTGTTTTTCCCAATTGCCCATTCTGAGTTTTTACCTCTTTTATTTTTACTTACTTTCAATTTCTTTCTTTCTTCATGTTCTTCTGTCTCTTATTATCGTACCTGGGAACTCTCCGGATTTAGCTTAGAGACTGGAAATTTAGACCAATTACTGGGTCTCCGGGCAGGAGCATAAAATTTTTGGGAGGTGCACCACTCTGTTTTCTCTTGCTTTACTTCTGGCCCATGTCATGGTGAAGCAGGGTGTACGCGATAACAATTTTCAGCAACAGCAGCAGCACAGACATCCCAAGGTGAAGAGGCTGCTGTTGCGACCGTCGTTGCTCGACGTCTTCACTCCGCCCTCTTTACTTCTATGACAACTCCCTCTGGGTCTGATGGACGGTTGGCTGTTGTGGCATATCCATGCCCTCTGGTGTCCCCGGACCGGCTCGACACTGCAACTCCGCCATCTTGTCCTGATGCCTAGGGCGCGCGCGCGTCCTGACTCATACAGCAAGGGCGCGAACCTCAGGGGCATCCCCCTGAGATGACATCATCTGCTTCCAATATTTAAAGGTTATTGAAAATCCTAACAAACTGAGTTAGCAAGGGAATTGCTTCGGCTATGCTTCCCAAGCTACTCTGCCTCCTAGGACTTACCAGAGGTACCCGCTCCTCGGGGGCCTCGTTCTTTTCTTTATTTTCAGATTACAGATAGGAGCCGGTACTCGCTCCTCAAGGGCCCATGTTCCTGAACACTCTGAAGATTCTCTACTGCCTTGAAGCTATTACTGCTACAAACAAATGTGAGTTACCAATGCTCTCTCAGAGCTTTCCCTGGAACCAGGTTCTCACTCCTCAAGGGACTAATCCTTTCCAGCTTCTGAGCTTACTTGAGACCTTACGTGAGTTTTGCATCTAGTTCTGTTCATGAACTCTGCCTACTCTGCCTACTCACTTTCTATAGTTTCTTAACAGCTCAGCAATCCTGGGATTGTTGTTCCAGTACCTGAGGGACTACAGTCCTGCCGGGCATATCAGTTCACTACTGCCACCTCTAGTGGTTTCTAATAACCTGGTTAATAAAAGAACTATGTGTGTCTGTCTCCATACTCAAGCCTAGCCAGTGGTCCCTCGGGGTATCCTCCCGGGGGGGGGTAGTCATCTGCCATCGGCCCAGGGATCCACCCACTACTATATCAGATTCATTACAGATTGCTACTCCTTAGCAAGACGATATCTGAGACACTACAAGATTGCTGACTCCTCTCTCTCCAGGAGCCCGCTACACAGAGCCTTCTCTACAGATTGCTCCTCCTATCTGACTGCTCCTCCCATTAAGCATCAGATTTCTAACTCCGCAGTCTAACTAACAGAGATATAACAGATTGCTAACTCGAGCAGCAGATCCATAACAGATTGCTAACTCCCTAGCAGATCTCTAACAGCTGCAAGGGACTAGGAAGGCACTGTCGGTATACAGGAGGTCCTTGAGTAGTCATGGAGCATGAACCAGAAGGAGGTGTTAGAGTGCAACATGGGGGGGAGGGGAGGGAGGGAAAGAGAGATAATGACTCTCTTTATATATATATCTACCACTGTAAGAGAGGCACTTTCAACTTAGGGTGGGGTTTGTGGGTGGGGATGGTGTTACATTGGTCTGCCCAGGGCACTATGGGTTGTCCATCCCTCTCTCATCATCATCTATACCACTCTCAGTCCTATCATTACTCTGGAAGGCTTCTTGGATTTTCTTCTCCTGGTTTCCATCCCTAGGAACTGTCTTACTAAGCCCCCATCATGTGCCTGTTGGTTAGGGGTACAGTTTCTCTAATGTGGCTCCTAGGTGAATCTCATATGTCACCGACCTAACTCTCCTGAATCCTCTCCATCATAACCACTATGTCTGACTTCCAGTGGATACTCAGGGGTCCCTACAAGTTCTCAATGGGGATTCCTGTCAAACTCCCAATGAGGTTGGTCTTACTGTTCCCCTTCTTCTTGATTGAGGTGGAGGGGGTTCAGCTCTAGCTTTAGGTTCCTAGTGGAAATACCAACTGTCCAAATGGCAGGAGATGGTTTCTGTGACTGTTTTTACTGGTCCTTCACCCTACTCTGGCTTTACCCAGTAAACAGGCAGGTTGATCAGTTTTTCCTCAATGACATCGGGGGTAGACCTCCACCTATTAACAATTTTATATCTTCCAGTCAGCCTCCAGTTCTCTAAGAGTACTCTGTCCCCTGCCATCAAGTAATTCTGCTTCACCTTCTGGTCATATCAGTGCTTGTTTCTCTGGCTCAGTTTGTAGGCAGAATTTGCAGCCAACCTATAGGCTGCTCCCAACTGTTCTTTTAGCCTCTTCACAAAGCTTTGAAAAGTCTGAGGCAATGACCCATCTACTGAAACCCCAAAACACAAATCAATTGGCAACCGAGCCTCTCACCCAAACATCAGAAAATAGGGTGAAAACCCTGTAGCATCACTATAAGTGCAGTTGTAAGCACGCACCAAATAGTTTACAAACTGGCTCCAGTTCGTCTTTTGAGCTGGCTTCAATGTCCCCAACATGTTTAGGAGTGTCCTTTTAAACATCTCAGGCTGGGGGTCTCCCTGGGGATGATAGGGAGAGGTGTGTGACTTCCTAATCCCAGCCATCTGCAACATCTCTTTAATGAGTCTGCTTTCAAAATCCCTCCCCTGGTGGGAGTGTGTCCAGGCTGGGAGCCACAAAGAATTTCTCACATAATACCTGAGCAAAAATTCTCTGCGCTCTGGTCCTTGTTGGGGTATGCCTGTGCATACCTGGTGAAATGGTCTGTCACAATCAGAATGTTCTCTTTACATCGGGAGTCCATTTCTAAAGTCAAGAAGACTATACACACCATAGGACCTTGACAAGTAATGTTTACCATCTCTGATGCTCTGTGCTGTGGGGTCTTTCTTTTTTACAACTAGTACATTGTCTACAATGTTTTTCAACATCTTGTGCTTGTTTAGGCCAATAGAATCGTCTCTCACCGGTTGTAGGACCCTCTCTGCCTCCATGTGCCCCATGTTATCATGGAGAGACTGTAGCACAGTTCTGTTGAATTTTTGTGGTAAACACAGTTGTTCGGGATGACCCAAATTGGTATCTTTCCTTTCTCTATACAGTACCTGATTCTGTTCAAATAGATGATTCTACTCTCTGATTAATAACCGAGTGTCTGGGTGGCTCTGATGGACTGCTTGTGCCCCCAGATTTCTCTCCTTGACCCTGAGCATATCGCCAATTAAGGGGTAGTTTCTCTCAGTTTTACTCAGAATGTGGCTTGCATAGGCCACAGGTCTTAGTCCTTCTAGATGTGACTGATATAAAACTGTCCCTAAGCCCTTCATGCAAGCATCTATATGGAGTTCATACAGTTTGCCTGGGTCAGCAAAAGCAAGTACTGGTGCATTACACAGACACTGTATGATCCTTCTAAAGACAACCTCACATTCTTGAGGTCAGAGCCAAAGAACTCATTCTTGAAGTCAGAGCTAAAGGACTCTGATACCTTGTAATATTTACTCTTGTCAGACACCCTAAGCTTCTGCTTCTTGTTCATGAGTGGATACCATGCATCAGCCCCAACAATGGATTTACAATCTTTGAATAATCTTTCACAAACTGACTGCAATAACCACTAAATCCAAGAAAGGAACCTAACTATCTGAGATTGGCTGGATGGTGGTGAGGGCAGCTATTGTATCAGGGTCTGTGGCTACTTCCTCCTGAGAAACAATATGCCCAACATACTTAACCTCAGCTTAACAAAATTTGCATGATAATTTTAGGCCACACTGTGCCAACCGATCAAGTACCTTGAGTGTCCTTTCTTCTTGCTCCTCTAGAGTTTTTCCAAAGACTATCAGGTCATCCAAGTATACTAGCACTTTTAATAGAATCATATCCCTCACAGTCTTCTCCATTAACCTCTGAAACATAGCTGGGGCATCCGAGACTCCCTGGGAGAGTCGGTTAAATTGGTAAAACTCTAGTGGACATATAAATGTGGTTTTCCCCTTGTGAACCTCATTCATAAGTATTTGGTAATACCCACTGTGTAGGTCTAGGACAATTGCCTTCCAGTCAAAGAATCAAGGGCAACCTTCCTGGGTGGGTTCCTAGTCAAGGTGGGATAGAGCCAGGATACCGCACACCATGCTGTAAGGCCACAGGGCAGTGCAAGACACCAGGTTGAATCTGGGACAGAGAGATACTAAGAGCTGGCTGCAATGCAAACCACTGGGGTACGTTATACATACACTGGCTCAACCTCGAGATGGCTAGATTTTCAGATTGTACTTCAATCAGGTCAGATTGGCATCCAGATTGGTTCTGAAGGAATATAGAAGTAACTGTTTAATCCCCAACTCCAGATCAAGTATAACCAATGTACCTAATGTTTCCTCATACCTTTTACCTGAACCACCACGTAGCAAACTCATAGCAATACCAAACTATACCATAGGAATACCAGACAATAGTGTTCCAAATCTACAGCAGTAATATAGGAATACCACAGTATTACTTATATAGAATGCCAAACTGAGAGCATTCTACTACGTTTTGCCACTCGTGAGACATGAGCAGTTGCATTCATCTGCCTGCCAGCGTGCCCGGCCACAATGAGATGCTGCTGAGCAACACACACGGCAAGACACCACCATACTTATTACCCCTGAACCTTTCCCTAGGCGCATGCACACCCGATGTCAGTAGTCTTAAAGGGTTCACAGTGGGAAAACCTGCAGTGCCCTCGGATGACATCATGACCTGCTGCCCTATAAAATGGCTCTCCTGAAATCTCTTCCTTGCTTCAGCAAGAAGGTCATTTAGTTCCTAGGCTTCTGCCTGGCTCCAGTCTTCAGCCTTACTCCAGCCTTGTTCCAGTCTTCAGCCTTGTTCCAGCCATCAGCTTGCTCCAGTCTTCAGCTTTGCCTCCGCCTTGTTCCACATCCATCTTCAGCTTCAGCCTCAGCCTTGCTCTATGTCCATCTCCAGCTTCAGCCTGGTCATTCAACCTTGTCTGGTCCCTATCCTGGTTCAGCTCTTCAGATCTGACCATCATCACAGCTTTTTGGAATTTGTCATAGCTTGGCTCCTGCCAAGACTTGTTTGCCCGTTGTCGGCACAAACCTTAGGGCTCTGCCCATGAGTTTGCATCAGTTGCACCATAGCAAGAAGAGCTCACGCTCACATCTTTCGCAACATATTGCTGAGGCCATGAACTTGGTGGACAGACCATTGCTTCACTGACCTCTCAGATGCAGGAGCAAAAGACTGAATTAACTGGTCTCTTGAACAGGTTCATGTAGCAAGCCCAGCAGCAACTTGGTTAAATAAATGGATTGTTACAGACCTTGTCCCATTGTCTACATATGATTCAAGCCCAATTTCCAGCTTCTGCCCCAGTTCCAGTGAACTCAGTACTGGCCCTTATCTGGACCATGGAATCCAACTTCCATCACCTCAGAGGTATAGTGGTGAATCTAAGGGGTGCAGAGGTTCTTCAATATTTGCAGGATGTAATTCCATTTACAGCTGGCTTGTTTTTTTTCTGACCATGTCAAGATTACATATATCCTCTCCCTGTTGGATGGTCCTGCTCTCGTCTACCCTTCTCTCTTGTGGGAAAAGATGACTTACTTCTCAGGAATTTGAATAACCAACCCGGATGCATTTCATCTTTTGCTACAGAAATTCTTCATATTCAGCAAGGATATCACTTGGTTGGAGAGAAAACAGTATAATTTCATACCCTAGCTTCTGAATTTGGTTGGGATCACGTCAGCCAAACCACCATTTTTTGGCAAGGGTTATCCAGGAAAATAAAAGATGAGCTAGTAGCTCGGAACCTTCCCCAGCCCTTGAAGCACTTAGTACCCTGGATATTCGAATAGATCTGAGATTTCAGGAACAAGCCTGAGAGAAGAAGACCTCCCATCTGGTCACTCCTGTGGCTCCCAAACCCCTGAGTCACTGGAAGTCCATGCTATAACCACCAAAGGTGGTGACCCTTGAAGAATCCATACAATTGGGTAGCACCAGATTCTTGCTCAAAAAAAAACAAAAGCGGAGACAGCATAACCTTTGTCTCCACTGTGTAGCACAAGGACATTTTGTCAGCTGGTGCTCTGAGAGACCAGGAAACTCTGAAGAAAACAAGTCTAGTCAGGAGGGCAGTTTTTCACCATTCTGCTCCTTCTCCACAATTGATGGTACCAGTGTCCCTTACTTTTGGAAAATACTCAATTCAAACTGAGGTTTTAATTGATACCAGAGCCAGGGTCAAATTATTCAAGATTCCCTGTTATGTCAATGTGGCTGTCCTACTACCAATTTGACTATTCTTGTATTATTTCTTCCATTTACGGAGAACCTTTACCTGGTTATATGACTGCAACCACTTTGCCCATCTCTATGCAGATAGGGTATCTATCTAAAGCATTCAGTCCACTTGAACTTGGGTTACCCTGGCTTAGACTCCATCAACCATCCATTGACTGGAATACCTACAGATCACTTACTGGGGGTCCATCCTGTCGGAACTAGAAATTAACTTATACTATAGCCTGAGAGAGAGAATAAAGGCCACACTACAGCTGTGTCTGAAAGCTGATAAGAACTCAGAGGGAGGGAACATCACTTTTTCCACAAGCGTTTGTAATGTATAAGGGGAGACAGCAAAAAAAGAGAGGGAGAAAGAGAGCCCTGGATGTGATGGTACGGCTGATCTTTTGGAAATGTAAGCTTTTTATATCTATGTAGCAATTATCTACCATTACTTCTTCTATTTGATCTGATTTTATTTGTTCTATCCTCCTACTGCTCAAATAAATGTACTTTCTTACCTGGAACCGTGCCGAACTAAATCCAAGTTTATGTGGCTCTCTGTATAGGGGATAAGCTCCTGGGTTCAAGTCCCCAGGTATAATCCCAGTAATTATGTGTGGCCATTTGTGTAGGGGATAAGCCCCTGGGTTCAAGCCCCCAGGTATAATCCCAGTAATTGTGTGTGTTTATTTGAGATTAGCCCCCTAGGTCAGAGCCCCTGGGCAGGATATCAGTGTGCATGATCTAAACCCATAACAACTGTGCTACTTCAGCTCCAGCTATTGCATTCATGCCACTTCAGTATACATCCTGATCCAGCCTAGTAATGAGAAACGTCCTGAAGCTCTAGCACTGTGCAATGTTCCTGTCCACTCCAAAACTTAGGGTCCCACAAAATAGAAGGTGGTCTGTCAAAGCCAGAAGGCAAATAGAAAGCAAGAGAGACCAGTCGCCTTAGGTAAGGATTATTTATTTGCACATATATCTTGATAAAAGGGCCCAACTCTGGTTGACTTTCACACAAGGCTGCTTCAGGGGCTACAAAATAAACAAACATTGAGGTAAGTATAAATAAATAAATAGATAAATAAATAAATACATAAATAAAAACACAAGTATTAGCATAACTAATAAAACATATAAACCACAGGACATGTATAAGAAAATATGATTAAGAGATAGTAGAAAAAATTAATATATTTAATGACATAAATGTACAATGAAAATATAAATGAATAAAAACAAATAAGCCATTAATGCATATAAGTACATAGATATCCATAGAAAGTAAAATATGCACATAAAGATAAATATAAAATGTACAGAATGAGAAAAAAACAAAAAAACAAAGAACTGGAGAGGAGGAGCAGATATTGTACCTTCAGGAGTGATAATGTTATGTTTTGATTTTCCAAGATGTTAATTGTTACTACTATGGCTGCTATGCAGCCTCCTCACCACCAGAGGCCCCTCATGAGCACGCTCCCTTGGCTGGCCCAGTCTGTCCTGCCTATCTGCTCCATGTCTCGAACTCCCTACTTAACCTCGCCTAGCCCATGCCTCGGTGCTTCGGCATCGAGTTCCCTTGGGCTCCCTGCTTTAGCCTCCCGTTACTTCCTGTGCACCTCCGGGCTTCTTGCTACCTGTCTTGCTCTGTGGCCTTGGGCCTCTGCTCTTCCTGTCCTGTAGCCTTTCACCTTGCCTACTTCGTGGTTCCTCTCTGTTCCTGATTCCCTCCCTGTTGCTGTCCTACTCCCCGCTGCCTTCGAGCCTTTGTGGTTCATGTTCAGTGTATTCTTGTCTTGGTTTGTCTAGTCCAGTCAGTATCTGTCCTGCTTGCCCTGGTTCTCTCATCCAGCTCACACTTACCTACATTCAGTCTCATGCTTACCTGCACGCCATCCTGATTCCACCCATACCTGCCTTCAGTTCCTATGTACAGACCTCGCTTACCTGCATTCACATCCACACCTACCCCCACGCTGTTCCAGTGTTCCCCGAAGTTCACCCTTATCCCCACTTACCTTGTTCCAGAGACTCCATCTCAGCCAGCATTCAGCACCAGAGACTCTTCCCAGCCAAGCACCAGAGACACCTTCCAGCCAGCTCCTAGCACCAGAGACTCCTCTCAGCCAGCATCTGGTACCAGAGACTCCTCTCAGCCAGCACCAGAGACTCCTCTCAGCCAAAATCCAGCACCAGAGACTCCTATCATCTTGCACCCGGATCCAGAGACTCTAACCAGCCTTACCAGAGATTCTGCTGTGACTCCTATTCTCCTGTCCTGAGTCACCCTTGCATGTGGTGTTCACCACACCTGGCTATCACCCAACCGTAACATAAATATGGTAGAATGTGCTGAACTAATATAAGAAAAAAATAACTTAAATAAAAAAATATCAATTATAAAGGAATCAAGAGACATTACTAAAGTTCTACAATATAAAACCTAGGGGCCGGATTTTAAAAGGGTTACGCACTTAAGTTAAGCGCGTAACCCTTAAAAAAAAACCCTGCGCGTGCTGAGCCTATTTTGCATAGGCTCGGCGGCGCGCACAAGTCCCGGGACACATGTAAGTCCCGGGGCTTTACTAGGGAGGCATGTCGGGGGGCATGTCAGGAGGTGCGCGATGTTCGGGGCGTTCCGGGGGCATGGTGCCAGCCTGGGGGCATTCTGGGGGGCGTGACCGAGGCCTCCGGACCAGCCCCTGGGTTGGGTGATGGTGCGGCAGCGGGCCACCGGCGCGCGCGAGTTACGCCTGCTTCGAGCAGGCGTAACTTGTGCGATAAAGGTAGGGGGGTTTAGATAGGGCTGGGGGGAGTGGGTTAGGTAGGGGAAGGGAGGGGAAGGTACGGGGGGGTGGAAGGAAAGTTCCCTCCGAGGCCGCTCCGATTGCGGCCTGGGAGGGAACGGGCAGCGCGCGCAGGGCTCGGCGCACGCAAGTTGCACAAATGTGCACCCTCTTGTGCGCGCCGATCCCGGATTTTATAAGATACGCTCGGCTACTCGCGTATCTTATAAAATCCGGCGTACTTTTGTTTGCGCCTGGTGCGCGAACAAAAGTACGCGCACATGCTGTTTTTTTAAAATGTACCCCTTGGAGTATAGTGCTCAGGTAGGAGGATAACAACTAGCCACATTTTGTGCAATATAACTCAACGGTATAATTTTAAGCAAAATTACAGTGTGTAGTCAAATAGAACTAATTAATCGCGAGGGTAAACATCCCACATAGATGGATAATCATAATATCAAGTTATTGAAAGATAAATTGTAAACTGTGTATGCATGGTTGAATACAGATGTATTTTACTCACTGAAATCACTGCAGATTAAACTTCAACAGTGTGCTGTGTACATCAGTATCTCGGTTCAATTACTAAACTTAACATACAATAATTGCAGTGATCAATGTAGCGCGACAGTCAGTATAAAGTCAATGTACAAATGTTGAATGGATAGATCTAAAAAAACCACCATTTTTATACGATTACTCAAATTAACAGATCGCATATTTTCTTATAAACAGTAAGGGCCTCATTTTCTAAAGTATCGCAGGCCTGCAATACTTTAGGAAATGAGGGGCGGGGGGCCGAAACGGGGAGCGGGCCTGCACTAGCCGGCAGCGATCGCACCGTCGCGGTGCGATCACTGCCGGTTTCGCACCCAATAGCGCCACCATAGGAGGTGTAGCTATTGGGAGTGAAATAGGACGCGAAAAGGGCCTTACCTTTTCGTCGTCCGCGGCGACTTCGCGGAGTCGGCCCCGGTGACGCCCCGACTCCTCCTCTTCCGGGGCCGACTCCACCCCCACTTTGGTATCACATGCGAAAAGGGACAGTTCGCGTGCGAAACGTCCCTTACCACATGCGATACATTTAGAAAATAAGGCCCTAAGACATCATTGTAGAGAGAGAAAAAAAGGGGGGGGGGGGGGGGTGAACCATGCAGAATTGTTAATTAAGGTGTACCGCATCCAAGTATATATTCTTAATATGGTATCTATTGTGACTGTGGACCCTTGAGCAGAGTCAAATAAGGTCCTACCTGAGAGAAGACTTCCTTGGCTCTCGTCGTCAGGAAGCGGATCTCAGTTCCATACTGGGTTAGAGGTCAACAGCAGACACGCAGATCCAGAAAACAATCCAGGGTTGAGGCAGGTGGCTAGCAGCGGAATCCAGTAACAATCCAAGGGTCAGGACAGGCAGCAACAGGCAAATCCAGGAAACAGTCCACGGTCAAGACAGGCAGCGACCAGAGGAATCCGACAAACAATCCAAAGGTTGAGACGGGCAGCAAACAGGCAAATCCAGGAAACAGGTTGAGACAGGTGGCGAACGGTAGAATCCAGCAAACAATCCAAGGGTTGAGGCCAAGAGACAGTCCAGGAAGGGAGGAGCAGGACAGGAACAGCGAGGAACAGGAACCAGGGACGCGGAGCAAGCTCAACGCAGCCAGCAGCTTCAGGAGACCTGTTGCAGAAGCAAGACTGGAGAGCAGGGAATGAGTTCAAATAGTCCCTGCTGGATGATGTCAGCGAGGATCCGCGGGAACTTTTCCCGCCGCGTTTCCTTTAAGGTCCGATGTGGGGTGCGCTTAGGCTGCAGTCAGCCTTTGAGGACTGGCGGCGTTCCCATTGCCCCTGAGGAATCGTGGCGGTGTCTTCCTGCCACTGCGAGAGAGAGGGCAGCTTGGTTCCGAGGCCCCGATGGGTAAGGGAGGCTGGCCGCGTGGTGCCGCGGCCAGTCCGTAACAATATCAAAGCGAAAAAATAGCAGAATATATATAAAAAAATAAATAAAAACAATTATAGCTTGGTATTGTTCACTCGGGTCCTGGCGTGTTTAATGCAAAGAGTTTGCCATTTGCAAAATAACTTATTTATGTCATCTCAATTTACTGCTCATTACTATATGAGGACTTCCCCTTCTTTTTATAAAAACTATTAATTTATTTTTAAGAAAATGGGTATGAATGTCTTGAAAACTTTACTTACGTTGTGCAGAATAGCGATGTTATCCACCATACCACTGCCTTTAGTAAGAGTGAGCTGAAAACTGGAAGTGTTTAAATACTCCCGTGTCAGCACTTCTGATTGACATCTAAGAAAAAATACTGTGGTTGCCTGTGCTAGCGATCTGGCTGCATGGAATGTGGCTACATAGAATGTGTGGCATTAAGTAACTTTATGTGGCATCCAATGGAAACACTTATATTTCTTATAATAATTACTAGAATAAGATTAAAAAAAAAAGGTGTTAACTACTTTCCCTGCTCTTCTAAATGAATTGTGTGCGTCCTATTATAAATCTTTATACGTATTATAATTATCAATACAATAACCTGAGCACTCATACATGAAATTTTATGAAATAATTTTAAAAAGAAAACATTTAAAAATTTAAAAAATGGTATGATTGTTTGATATATATGAATAAAGTATAAAATATTAAGGAATAAACAAAATGATAAATTATAAAAAAAACACTAATCTATCTCCTGATTCAACCCTGATGGATGGTACATATTGTATTTAAAAATTAATTCTTGTTCCAGTTTATGTAAAATCATATCAATATTACCTCATCTCCAGTTTAATAAAGGTTTAATCAGCACTACAAATTTGAAATCATTGAAAACATGACCAGCTGAGATTGCATGTTGAACCAAAGGCTTCTCTATTTTTCTTTTGATTGCACTTCTATGTTCAAAAGCTCTTTTATTGAATTGCCTGTTGTTTTGCCAATATAGAATTTGTTACAGGAGAAGCGAGCGGCATATTCAACGCTGCTGCTCTTACAACTGGTAAAACAGGTGAGTACAAATGGTTTAGAATCATCATTAAATACTATTTTGTCTGCTTTTAGATTGGCATCACATACAGAGCATGACCCACACGTGTAATGACCACGTGGTTTGTTGTCTATTTTAGGTTCTTGTGGTAAGACTGATGGTACAAGTAAATCTTTAAGATTACTGCTGCATTTGTGGGTTATCATTACATCTACGTCTTTAAAGCAATGTTTTAAAGACGTATTTCCAATATCGCGAGATTTCTGAGTGAATGAAAGGTGGCAAACAGCTTTATTATTTTTTTCTTTCTGTTGTTATCCTCCTACCTGAGCACTCTATTCCAAGGTTTTATATTGTAGCACTTTAGTGATTTGTCTCTTGATTCCTTTATAATTGATATTTTTTATTTATTTTATTTTTTTCTTATATTAGTTCAGCACATTCTACCATATTTACATCTTGGAAAATCAGAACATAACATTATCACTCCTAAAGGTACAATATCTGTTCCTCCTCTCCAGTTCTTTGTTTGGTTTTTTGTTTTTTTTCTCATTGTGTATATTTTATATTTATCTTTATATGCGTATTTTACTTTATATAGATATTTATGTACTTATATGCATTAATGGCTTATTTGTATTTATTCATTTATATTTTTCATTGTATATTTATGTATTTAAATGTACACATTTTTTCTACTATCTCTTAATCATATTTTTATACATCTCCTGTGGTTTATATGTTTTATTATTTATGCTGATACTTGTGTTTTATTTATGTTTTTATTTATTTATTTATACTTACCACAATGTTTGATTATATTTGTAGCCTCTTAAGCAACCTTGTGTGAAACTCAGCCAGAGTTGGGCTCTTTTATCAAGATATATGTGCAAGTAAATAATCCTTACCTAAGGCAACTGGTCTGTCTTGCTTTCTATTTGCCTTTTCACTCCAAAAACATTCATTATTGTGGGGGTAGCGGCCACTGCCAACCGAACAGAGGTTGTCCCCTTGCAACACGATGAACTTGGAACCTACAAGTCATGTCCGCATTCTTCTGAAGGAACCCTGTCTGTAGAACGGAATCAACCAACAGATGTTTCTCCAGCCCAGTCCCAAAACCAAAGAATTCTTATCTTAGATGTTATGTTGAAACCTCCGAGTTCCTTGATGGTAAAAATGTACTTTCAATGTCTTCCCAGAAGCTGAAGAAAAAGGCTTGGAAAGGGGTCTTAGAGGAGGGGGTACTGCTACATTTTGCTGCTTGTGGGACACAAGCGGCTGAACTCACCTGCCTGCTTTCAGGCCTGGCCACAATGAGAGGCCATTGAGCAACAAACACGGCAGGATGCCACCATACTTACCATCCGTGGACTTTTCCCCCAAAGTCAGTAGTCTTAAATGGCCTGTGGTGGGAAAAACTACAGCATCCTTGGATGATGTCATGACCTGCTGCCCTATAAAGGGGCTCTCCTGACATCTCTTCCTTGCTTCAGCAAGAAGGTTGTTTGGTTCCTAGTCTTCTGCCTGGCTCCAGTCTTCAGCCTTGCTCCAGCTTTGCCCCAGTCTTCAGCCTTGCTCCTGCCTTGCGCCTTACCTCAGCCTTGCTCCACATCCATCTTCTGCTTCAGCCTCAGCCTTGCACCACATCTAATTCCAGCTTCAGCCTGGTCCTTCAGCCTTGACTGGTCCTTAGCCTCATCTAGATCTTTGCATCTGACCATCATCATAGCTTTTTGGACTTGTCATAGCCTAGCTCATGCCAAGACTCATTCACCTGCTGTTGGTACAAAGCTTAGGGCTCAGCACACAAGATTGCATCAATTGTGCAATGGCAAGAAGGGTTCACACTCATATCATTCGTAACACATTCTCACAGGAAGTTTAGTGTATTAAATCCAAAGTATTACCATGTCTGACACTCAGACCTAAGGGAAAAATCCCAGGATGGCTTTTATGGCCAATTCCCAGTTAGTGTAGCTGGGTTTAAAAAAGGTTTGGATAAGTTCTTGGAGGAGAGGTCCATTACCTGCTATTAATCACATTGACTTAGAAAATAGCCACAGCTATTACTAGCAGCAGTAGTGTGGGATATTTAGTTTTGGGGTACTTGCCAGGAACCTGTAGCCTGGTTTGGTCACTGTTGGAAACAGGATGTTGGGCTTGATGGACCCTTGGTCTGACCTACTATGGCACATTCTTATGTTCTTATGTTGCTAGCAGTAATTTGTTATGGGTTTGATAGTTGCTTAGTTTTGCTTAGTTGCTTAGTTTTGATTGTACATATTATATTATTACCCTTATCATAAGGCTTGGGGGTAACTGCTGTGTGCGACAGTTACTACCCTTAAGAGAAACACAGGGATATCCTGAATTGAGTGGCAGCAACTACCATAAGAAGCTACTGGGCAGACTGGTTGGACCATCTGGTCCTTTTCTGCCAACATTACTATGTTACTGTGTAAGATACCATGGGAATACCATACTACATAGTGCCAGATCTAGTGCACTACTATTGGAATACCATAGTAGCACCAGACCACAATGTGCAAAGCGTACATATTTCCACAACAATACCAAAATATTGCTAGAATATAGTGTGCCAAATTCACAATGCTAGCATTCCTCAACTGGACACGGATAGAAGTATGATGCCCAGTACTGGTACCGTCATTCAATCTAGTAGCTAATGCAAAGATGACTACCATTGCTGCTAACATACTTAAGGCTACTACTTATATAAATGATCCCACTGTTACCCTCCTTCAACCTGATACCTATAGAAGTGAGATTCACAGTGCTGGTAGAATTCCTCAGATTGGCACCTATAGATAGGTGGTACTCCATGCTGCTACCATTACTACTAAAATCCTTCAGTCTAGCACATATAGAGGCATGATACACAGCAATGGTAACCATCATTGAGCTCGGAAAACAGTGGAAAAGTTTTCCTGACAGCTCTCTTGTGAGATATGATAAAATTTATAGCCTGAACATGTTGATCTATTTTTCAAAGCTCATGAATCAGCAGCTCTCTGAACATTCACAGAGGCAGGTTTCACAATAGGTGATGATGGCACGTTCTATATAATCAGGAATATGATAAACTTGTTTGTTATCTGCTGCCCAGCACTTGCAAGGTTTGTTTGGATACAGACTAAACCACTTGCCAAGTCTGATTAAAAGGGAAAGACCATATTAAAAGCCTGGATGAGATCGGATGGAAATTGCTGCTGAATACTTGAACACAATGTTCTGAATCTAATTTGAAACCATGTTGCAATTTTCTCCTTACTTTGTTGAAACCTTCTTCCTTAAGCAGAGGCTTATTGTACTTGTGAGACCAAGAGCAGCTGCCATGATGGTTTGCTTTCACTGACAATGGCATATTTGACCTGCCCAGCTGGGAACAGGACTGAGTTCACCTACACCTTGCTCTTCAGCAATCCAAAGGTTCCCAGTTCTCTCTTGGCCTGGATATTTCATTTATTTATTTGTATTTATTTGTAGCTTTTATATACTGACATTCGTTTAGTAACATTACATCGGTTTACAATTAACATAACGTCTAGAAACGGTGCTTTACAAATGAACAATTGAGCTAATTAGAATAATAACAAAACTCATTACATCTAAAGAACATTTGAAGAAATTAGAAAAGTGCAAACTGGTTAAGTGTCCTCCTTGATTTCTGTGCCAATCAACAGAGCCAATCGCTCTCCTTTGGATCTCAATTCATGATAAAAATGTTAATATGCCACTCACCACTGCACAAGAAAATCAGATATACAATGGTTAAGAGTGCACAAATCTATGCATATTATAACCAGAAAATAGGCTTATTAATATTACATTGTACCAAACATCCAACACGTTAATAACCTTGCAAAAAAGAAAGATACTACTCTGGGTGAGTACATTTGTACTGACTCTAGGCATATTTCTGCCTGGAGGGTTTGAGATTTCTCTACAGAGGTTTTGCAACTCATATTATTCCTGTGATGGAATAGTCTGTTTAACTTGAGCATGTTGATTTATATATATATATTTAGAATATGGCAGCAATACCTTCTTCAGTTTCTAGTTGCTCAACTATATTGCAGAATAATAATTATTTTTTTCCAGAAATGTAAACACCAGGGTTTTTTTTGTGTCAGACTGAAGTACATATTGATTGGATTAAGTCTACTCTCAGCTCTATTGAGCATAAAATAAACTAATGGGATTAAAAAAATAATTTAGTTGCTCAGAATAATCAGTGTGGCCACTTTATTTTCTCTGCATCGGAGATTATTGTGAAAATGTTACCTAGTGTCTATCCCGGAGATGGCAGTAGGGATATCAATTCATTTGAATCGAATGGATAATCTGAAACAGCCCACTTGGTTACCTGAAATGAATGTACAGTCCAAATGTAAAATCCAAAAAGTTTGGGGGTTTATCTCTTTGGTACAGCCATTTAAGAAAATGGCACTGTCTGGTCCTGGTCATTTTGACATCAGCTCCTGGACGGGGTGCCATTTTTGAAAAGTTGCAGCAGGGCAGAAGCAATTAAGGATCGCTTATGCCCCTTTCTTCTGTCAAAACCCCCATGGAAGGACTAAGTGGGGGCTGGGGAGTGGCCCAGCTGATTTTGTGGGGGAGGGGCTGTGTGCCCGGCTTACTTGGCTCAGCCCAGCCAGGTAGACCTGATCCCCCAACATCCTGGTAGGGGTGGAAGAGCTGGGGAAGCCCCAGGAATGCCCCCCGGGAAATAGTGATGGGGCCCAGGGAGGCCTCATTATTTTTTTGTTACTATTTTTATTTTGGTTTGGAAAATGAACTGAACCAAAATAAACATTAAAAGAAATTGAAAAAAAAAAAAAAAGATGACCTCCCCGTCCCCTGCAAGTGAAAAAGAAACCGAACATTTAAAATATGTACGCACATGCCTACTGCGTATCGTACTTCATCATACCTAAAAAATGTTTGCTTACTCCCATAGTTATATATGTAACCCAGGGTTCTCCTTTGGAAAAAAGGCTCACACTTAGTATTAGGGATGAGTCCCTGATTCACTCATGTCCAGCCTTGGTGTGGATTCTCTGATGAGGGGAGGAGAAGGCTAACCTCCAAGCTGTTGTCTGTCTTTATGTGTAGTGTATTAAATATGTGAACCATCAAATATAATCAGTGACAACCAGGTATTATCCGATATGTTACATGTTTCGTCTTTTCTTCAGGGGCATTTTTAACATTTACAAAGAAATCTTCTGCTCTTAATAGCTTGGCATGATAAACCTTTCAATGTGCAGGAGGTTACTTTGTAGATGCTAAAAAATCCCCTGAAGAAGAAATGAAACGTGTAACATAAGAACATAAGAAATTGCCATGCTGGGTCAGACCAAGGGTCCATCAAGCCCAGCATCCTGTTTCCAACAGAGGTTAAACCAGGCCACAAGAACCTGGCAAGTACCCAAATACTAAGAAGATCCCATTATACTGATGCCAGTAATAGCAAAGGCCATTCCCTAAGTCAACTTGATTAATAGCAGATAATGGACTTCTCCAAGATCTTATCCAAACCTTTCTAAAACCCAGCTACACTAACTGCACTAACCCCATCCTCTGGTAATAAAATTCCAGAGCTTAATTGTGCATTGAGGGGTAGATTTTAAAACCCCTGCACGCGTAAATCCGGCACGCCTATTTTGCATAGGCCGCTGGCGTGCGCAAAGCCCCGGGACGCGCATAAGTCCCGGGGCTTCCTAAAAGGGGTGGAGGGGGCGTGTCCGGGGCATGTCCTGGGGCAGGGGGCGGTCTGGGGTGGGTCCGGGGGCGTGGCAACCATTCGGGGGCGGGCCAGGAGGGCGGTCCCGAGTTCCCCGGCACTGCGGCCTGTGCCGGGGGATGCCGGAGTGGTGCACGCAAGTTACGCCTGCTTCAAGCAGGCGTAACTTGCCCAACAAAGGAAGGGGGGGGATTTAGGTAGGGCTGGGAGGTGGGATAGATAGGGGAAGGGAGGGGAAGGTGGGGGGACGTGGAAGGAAAGTTCCCTCCGAGGCCGCTCCGATTTCGGAGCGACCTCGGAGGGAACGGAGGCAGGCTGTGCGGCTCGGCGCGCGCAGGCTGCCGATTTTGCACAGCCTTGCGCGCGCCAACCCTGGATTTTATAAGATACGCGCAGCTACACAAAAAAAGACACTCAAAATCTATACTGGAATCCCATCGTAACATAACCATAATAACACCAAGGACTAGAGATGTGAATCGTGTCCTCGATCGTCTTAACGATCGATTTCGGCTGGGAGGGGGAGGGAATCGTATTGTTGCCGTTTGGGGGGGGGTAAATATCGTGAAAAATTGTTAAATCGTGAGCCAGCACATTAAAACCTCCTAAAACCCACCCCCGACCCTTTAAATTAAATCTCCCACCCTCCCGAACCCCCCCCAAATGACTTAAATAACCTGGGTGTCCAGCGGCGGTCCGGAACGGCAGCGGTCCGGAACGGGCTCCTGCTATTGAATCTTGTTGTCTTCAGCCGGCGCCATTTTCCAAAATGGCGCCGAAAAATGGTGGCGGCCATAGAACAACACGATTCCACGGCAGGAGGTCCTTCCAGACCCCCGCTGGACTTTTGGCAAGTCTTGTGGGGGTCAGGAGGCCCCCCCCAAGCTGGCCAAAAGTTCCTGGAGGTCCAGCGGGGGTCAGGGAACGATTTCCCGCCGCGAATCGTTTCCCGTACGGAAAATGGCGCCGGCAGGAGATCGACTGCAGGAGGTCGTTCAGCGAGGCGCCGGAACCCTCGCTGAATGACCTCCTGCAGTCGATCTCCTGCCGGCACCATTTTCTGTACGGAAAACGATTCGCGGCGGGAAATCGTTCCCTGACCCCCGCTGGACCTCCAGGAACTTTTGGTCAGCTTGGGGGGGGCCTCCTGACCCCCACAAGACTTGCCAAAAGTCCAGCGGGGGTCCGGAAGGACCTCCTGCCATGGAATCGTGTTGTTCTATGGCCGCCGCCATTTTTCGGCGCCATTTTGGAAAATGGCGCCGGCTGAAGACAACAAGATTCAATAGCAGGAGCCCGTTCCGGACCGCTGCCGTTCTGGACCGCCGCTGGACACCCAGGTTATTTAAGTCATTGGGGGGGGGGGTTCGGGAGGGTGGGAGATTTAATTTAAAGGGTCGGGGGTGAGTTTTAGGGGGTTTTAGTGTGCCGGCTCACGATTCTAACGATTTATAACGATAAATCGTTAGAATCTCTATTGTATTGTGTTCCATAACGGTTTAAGACGATATTAAAATTATCGGACGATAATTTTAATCGTCGAAAAACGATTCACATCCCTACCAAGGACTCAAACAACAATAACCCTACCTGTCAATAAGCAAGGGTAAATATTACACTGGGTCCTAGGATAACAATACACCACCTACTGAGGAAACAAAACAAACCCGATTGCTATAGATCCCTATACAGACACTGCATGCTAGCAGAATCTCTCATCATGGTCACACACACAGAGCAGAGACAGACCCTCACCAAATACAGAATACAAAATAAAGGAGCACAAATTAGAAAAAACTGAAATGGAAACCCCAAAAAGCCAGACTCTGTGTATTAACAATGGAAAAACAGAACCACCATTCCTCATAAAACAATAAAATCAAGAAACACAAAGCATCAGTTATAATAGAAAACCATACTAATAAAAGAATATTTTAAAACTACTGATAAATAGAATTTCTATTAATTAAAATCATATACATTTTTTACAATTTCCCAAACACTAATAAAATATTTCAAAACAGCACATATATCAAATAACACACAATAATTAAAACTAATAAGGATTTTAAAAAGCCCCTGCTGTGTCCATACATGGGAGCTCTTGATTTCCAGTCACCCTGATATTGTAGAGGATTAGGAGGTTATCCTCTCTCTCTCATACATACTCACATGTCCATTCTCTCTCACGCATACACTGTCACATACATACACATTCATGCTCTTATACCCAACCATAACCTCTCGCTCCCACAGACACTGACACACTCTCAGGCTGTAAGATACTCTCTCCCCCTCCACACACACACACCCCACATACACACACACATTCTTACTCCCCTGGATTTTCTCATACACACTCATGCTCTCACTCTCACTGGCTCCCTCACAACCTCAGAGCCTCTCTCATTCCTCTGCTGCCACTCACTGCTGCTGCGTGGCTATTGGGGAGGTGCTGATGATTGCTGCTACTGGCACTGAAGCCCATTCTGCTGCCTCCTCTGTGCAGGCCCCGTGGGCTTCCAGTTCCTCCATGCTGATCTCGTACATTGTGAGATCCACATAGAGAAAGTGCTACTCTTGCACATTCCCAAAGATTACATATGCCAATCAGTAAAAAGTAATTTATTTTTTTTTACATCTGCTGTCTGATCTTAGTTTTCTAATTGGTTGGTCACAGGCTTTTTTTTCCCACCTTCCCTTTCTTATTTTTTTGCCAATTCCTTTTATATTGCCTTTTTTTCTATTTCTTTTCTCTCCATCTATCTTCTTTCCTCAAACACACAGTCAGGTTCTCATTCTCACATACTCTCTCTCTCTCTCTCTCTCACACACACACACAAACACAGGCTCTCTCTCACTCCCACATGCTGTCTTGCTCAAGTACAGGCTCTCACTGTCACATGCTCTCTCTCATACAATCATTCATACACACAGTCTCTCACTGGCACATGCTGTCTGAGTCTCACACACACAGGCTCTCTCAATCCCACATGCTGTCTTGCTCAAGCATAGGCTCTCACTGTCACATGCTGTCTCTCTCACATACACAGAGGCTCTCACATGCTGTCTCTGCAAACATTCAGGTCTTCACTCCCCCACAAAATCTCTCAACTCATCTCATACACGCACACATACACACTCTACAAACCCTCAGCCTCTCGCTCACCTCTGGGCCTCCTCTTCACGGGCTGCTGCAGGATGGGCTCTGCAGTGGCCCTGGTCTCGGGCTGCACTGCTCCTCTACTGCACGCAGCTGATGCTCCTCCTCCTCCTTCCTTCCCGTGCGGCTCTGGCAACATTTTTCTTCCGGGGCCACACAGGCAGGAAGGAGGAGGAGCACCTGCATGTTTAGACGTGACTGTTTTCTTCGGGCTGTGGTGACGGGAGCTCCACCATGGCCCTGCTGATCTTCTTGCTGTGTGTATCCGGCACACAGCACAGCAGTAGTTCACCGCTCAGCCACGACGTGCTAATTGTCTTTTCGGGTTGTGCCTCCTCCCTTTTGGGATTGGAGGAGGCAGAACTCCAGCCTCGCCCCGCCTCCCCGCAGCAGTGGCAGCCAATGAACGGCAGCCGGGGAGAGTGGCGCCGCGGACTGGCAAAAACCCCCCAACGGCCCGGTCCTGGTCCATGGATCGGTGGTTGGGGACCCCTGCTCTAGTCCTTCTATTATCCGAAAGTGTAAATACCGATTCACATCTACTCGTTCAAGACCTCTCATTATTTTAAAGATCTCTATCATATCCTCCCTCAGCCGTCTCTTCTCCAAGCTGAACAGCCCTAACCTTTTCAGCCTTTCCTCATAGGGAAGCTGTTCCATCCCTTTTAAAATTTTGGTCTCCCTTCTCTGTTCCTTCTCCATCGCAACTATATTTTTTTTGAGATGCAGCGACAAGAATTGTACACAGTATTCAAGGTGTAGTCTCACCATGGAGCGATACAGAGGCATTATGACATTTTCTATTTTGTTAACCATTCCCTTCTTAATAATTCCTAACATTCTGTTTGCTTTTTCGACTGCTGCAGCACACTGAGCTGATGATTTCAAAATATTATCCACTATGATGCCTAGATCTTTTTCCTGGGTGGTAGCTCCTAATATGGAACCTAACATCGTGTAACTGCAGCAAGGATTATTTTTTCCTATATGCAACACCTTGCACTTATCCACATTAAATTTCATCTGCCATTTGGATGCCCAATCTTCCAGTCTTGCAAGGTCCTCCTGCAATTTATCACAATCCGCTTGTAATTTAACTACTCTGAATAATTTTGTATCATCTGCAAATTTGATAACCTCACTCGTTGTATTCCTTTCCAGATCATTTATAAATATATTGAAAAGCACCAGTCCAAGTATAGATCCCTGAGGCACTTCACTGTTTACATTTTTCCACTGAGAAAATTGACCATTTAATCCTACTCTCTGTTTCCTGTCTTTTTAACCAGTTTGTAATCCATGAAAGGACATCTCCTATCCCATGACTTTTTAGTTGTCTTAGAAGCCTCTCATGAGGGACTTTGTCAAACGCCTTCTGAAAATCCAAATACACTACATCCACTGGTTCACATTTATCCACATGTTTATTAACCCCCTTCAAAAAAATGAAGCAGATTTGTCAGGCAAGACTTCCCTTGGGTAAATCCATGTTGACTATGTTCCATTAAAACCATGTCTTTCTATATGCTCTGTGATTTTGATCTTTAGTATAGTTTCCACTATTTTTCCCTGCACTGAAGTCAGGCTCACTAGTCTATAGCTTCCCGGATCGCCACTGGAGCACTTTTTAAATATTGGTGTTACATTGGCCACCCTGTAGTCTTCAGTTTGTTGCGGCCATCGGTCGCAGACAGCTGCGACCTCTCTGCAGACCAAGGGTCCATCTAACCCAGCATCCTGTTTCCAACAGTGGCCAATCCAGGCCATAAGAACATAAGAAAATGCCATACTGGGTCAGACAAAGGGTCCATCAAGCCCAGCATCCTGTTTCCAACAGTGGCCAATCCAGGCCATAAGAACCTGGCAAGTACCCAAAGACTAAGTCTATTCCATGTTACCATTGCTAATGGCAGTGGCTATTCTCTAAGTGAACTTAATAGCAGGTAATGGACTTCTCCTCCATGAACTCATCCAATCCTTTTTTAAACACAGCTATACTAACTGCACTAACCACATCCTCTGGCAACAAATTCCAGAGTTTAATTGTGTGTTGAGTAAAAAAGAACTTTCTCCAATTAGTTTTAAATGTGCCCCATGCTAACTTCATGGAGTGCCCCCTGGTCTTTCTATTATCCGAAAGAGTAAATAACTGATTCACATCTACCCATTCTAGACCTCTCATGATTTTAAACATCTCTATCATATCCCCTGTTAGCCGTCTCTTCTCCAAGCTGAAAAGTCCTAACCTCTTTAGTCTTTCCTCATAGGGTAGCTGTTCCATTCCCCTTATCATTCTGGTAGTCCTTCTCTGTACGTTCTCCATCGCAATTATATCTTTTTGAGATGCAGCGACCAGAATTGTACACAGTATTCAAGGTGTGGTCTCACCATGGAGCGATACAGAGGCATTATGATATTTTCCATTTTATTCACCATTCCCTTTCTAATAATTTCCAACATTCTGTTTGCTTTTTTGACTTGCGCAGCACACTGAACCAATGATTTCAATGTGTTATGACTATGACGCCTAGATCTCTTTCTTGGGTTGTAGCACCTAATATGGAACCCAACATTGTGTATTTATAGCATGGGTTATTTTTCCCTATATGCATCACCTTGCACTTATCCACATTAAATTTCATCTTCCATTTGGATGCCCAATTTTCCAGTCTCACAAGGTCTTCCTGCAATTTATCACAATCTGCTTGTGATTTAACTACTCTGACCAATTTTGTGTCATCTGCAAATTTGATTATCTCACTCGTTGCATTTCTTTCCAGATCATTTATAAATATATTGAAAAGTAAGGGTCCCAATACAGATCCCTGAGGCACTCTGTATCGCTCCATGGTGAGACTACACCTTGAATTATTTATTTATTTATTTATTTATTTAGAGTTTTTTATATACCGACAACCGTTTGCACATCATATCAGTTTACAGATAACTTGAAACATTTGGCAGTGCCATTACATGGAACAATAACTATGCGTACAGAAAACTTAACAAGATAACATGGAAACCGGGTAACTATTTACAGGGTTCAATAGTATATCAACCATGAACTGGTTGGGAAAGAGTCCATAATCTGAGTAAGCAGCTGGGTGGGCAGAAGAAAATTAAGGGGTTTCCAATTGAATAATGTGTACATTTCTGGTCGCCGCACCTCAAAAAAGATATAGTTGTGATGGAGAAGGTACAGAGAAGGGTGACCAAAATGATAAAGGGAATGGAACAGCTCCCCTATGAGGAAAGACTAAAGAGGTTAGGACTTTTCAGTTTGGAGAAGAGATGGCTGAGGGAGGATATGATAGATGTGTTTAAAATTATGAGAGGTCTAGAACGGGTTAATGTGAATCAGTTATTTACTCTTTCGGATAATAGAAAGACTAGGAGGCACTCCATGAAGTTAGCATGTGGCACATTTAAAACTAATCGGAGAAAGTTCTTTTTCCCTCAATGCACAATTAAACTCTGGAATGTGTTGCCAGAGGATGTGGTTAGTGCAGTTAGTGTAGCTGTGTTTAAAAAAGGATTGGATAAGTTCTTGGAGGAGAAGTCGATTACCTGCTATTAATTAAGTTGACTTAGAAAAAATAGCCACTGCTATTACTAGCAACAGTAGCATGGAATAGACTTAGTTTTTCGGTACTTGCCAGGTTCTTATGGCCTGGATTGGCCACTGTTGGAAACAAGATGCTGGGCTTGATGGACCTTTGGTCTGACCCAGCATGGCATGTTCTTATGGTCCTATCACTATACTCTTACCCAATACACATGGGATTTCTACCCATATAGATTCTACTGAGCATTTAGTTTCTTGTATGATCTTTATCCTGTTGGACTCTATACTCTCCTGGACATAAGTGCCACACCCCCACCAAGTTGATCCTCCCTATCATTGTGATATAATTTGTACCCTGATATAGCACTGTCCCATTGGTTATCCTCCTTCCACCAGGTCTCTGTGATGCCAATTATGTCCATCTCATCATTTACTGCTATACACTCTAACTCTCCCATCTTACTTCTTAGACTTCTGGCATTGGCATACAGACATTTCAAAGTGTGTTTTTTGTTTAACAACATGCTTTTCAGTTGTTAGGGATAATTTAGAAATCTTTAGCTCAGGTGATTCTTTACATATAGGCACATGGACTACGTTTGCTTTTATTGGAACCTCTCTGTTGGGGTGCCCTAACTCTCCTGTTTCATTACTATCCTTCAACAGAGATGCGTATCGTACCGGAAATCATTTCCAGTTTCGTTTTCATAGAAACGCGGGAAATTTTGTTTCCCGTGGTTCAGACTCTTTTTTTTTTCGGCTATCCCGATCCGAAAAAAAACCCCCACCCCGATCCTTCAGATTTAATTATTTACAATCCGCCACCCTCCCGACCCCCCAAAAACATGCCTAAAGCCCCTGGTGGTCCAGCAGGGGTCCCGGGAGTGATTACCAGCTTTTGGGCCGTCGGCTGCCAGTAAACAAAATGGCGCCGGTGGCCCTTTGCCTTTACCATATGACAGGGGCTATTGGTGACATTGGCTGGCTCCTGTCACATGGTAGGAGCAATGGACGGCCGGCACCATCTTAAAAAATGGCACGGGGCATCCATTGCTCCTACCATGTGACAGCTGCTACACATATGATAGATGACTACACATACAGCACTATATGAGGTAAACAGTAAACACAAATACCTAAGTATAGGGATCAGATGTCACAGTTGTTTATCAGAAGTCAGACAAGTACAGTAGATAAAGTTCCCTGTCACAAAGAGTTTACAATCTTTGCAGAAGGAGATTCAATATGCTGCAGACACCAGATTAAAAATGTCAAAGGATCCAGAAAAATGCAGCAGATGAAAATGTCATACTCCATAAAATCCAGAATATAGCAGCTGAAAATGTCAGCAATCTCTGCGAAATGTAAAATGCCTGATGATTACAACAAAATGTAAAATGCAGCATTTGAAATTAAATGCTGGAGGCACATGCAGATAGTAAAGATTCTGGAGGGTCTAGTGAAATGCAGTCTAAAAAGGCCTGAATATAGTGGAGACTTCTGCAAACATAGAACCCAATGCCTGAAAATACTGGAGACACAGGACTGGAGCAAGGAATTCTGCTGTCCTCAGAATCCTCAAAATTTGGCACTCATAGTCCTCAGTCATCACAACCACTACCGCCCAACACCTTTTCTGCCTCCCAAAGTAACAAAGAGTCCCTGCTTTCTTCTGTTCTTCATGCATGGTGCTATTAGACGCATCATCTTCATTCCCTCCCTCCCTCCCTGAGCACGGGGATTGTGAGCCAGCCCTGCTTCTCCTTGCTCCCAAATAGGTTTCCATGTCGTACAGAAAAATATGTGTATGTGTATTGGACACATGGTTATAAACACACAAAAAGGTTGAATTAGCCCAAGTTTGAAACTTGGGAGCAGCAATGCCAGTCATCAAAGTTTCAGCTCTGGCTACCGTCTATTCGCACCCATGCTGGAGTTGGAAGAGCAGCCGTAGAGGCTGGAAGCATATGTTGGATCACAGAAATCACATGCAAGGAAGGACAGATGTTGTTACAGTCAATGTCAATTGCAGCCGCCCAGCTGCAGTGGAAGAGATGTGAAACAGGGTTGGGGAGGGAAAGATAAATACTTAGGGAGAACAAGAGGAAGTGGAGGCACACACACAGAGCAGCAGCGGGAGAAAGGAGGAGAATAGTGTCAGTGGTGGCGGTCCATGGGTTTTTTTTTTGTTTTTTTTAATGCCCTTTGCAACTTGCTGCCCTTGGCAACCACATGTGCTGCGTAACAGATTGTGCCAGCCCTTGTGAAGACTCCAAAAAAAGTGTAGAATGCCTAAATTGGAAATCCTGAATTTTTGAATGGCCTGAGCATGTTTCCCTCTTATCCTTCAAAATTCTAAGATCACAGACAAGGCTGAGGATAATAGGGTAGGTTCTGCTTACCTGATGAGATTTCGCAACATGTAAGAAATATAATAACAATAATTGGAGAACAGCATGTTACAAGGTTTCCAAAATGCTAGAATGAAAAAAAGCATGAAAACATATTTCTATTTTTTAGAAAAAGCTCTTTGGCTGCACAGTATTTACTATCTTGTTTATTAAAATTAAATGCTTGACACAGGCTCATGACCTGCCTGGGAAATTATTTCTGCTCATGTCCACAGGGCAACACTGACATCTTGTGGCTGATGGCAGTATACAAAAGGCTCCTTGTTTTATTACATTTTATGAGTTTAGCAAATTATTTTCCCCACCAACTCTATCCTAGGAGCTCATGAACTTGTTGGATCTCAGAAGCTAAACAGTGTTAATAACTGCCTGGGGATCACCAAGGACAAATAGGTGCTGTGGACCACAGAAAGTATTAGCAAATCAGTGCAGTAAATGCAGCAAAGAAAAAGGTCACAGGCACTATGGTGAAGCTGTGATCACCTAACCAGAAATGGGTAGAAAAAGGATAGAACAGGCATCTCTTCTTGGACTGGCATAAGAATTATCTAAAAAATGTTTTAAAATTAAAATGTCCCAGGAAGTTATCAATGGGGTTTTTTTGGGTTATTATTGTATACATTGTAAATAAAAAAAAAGCTAAGTCAGCTGTATTTCCTTAAAAGTCCAACAATGTATGGCTCTATATCAGACTGTGACGAATCCTACAAATCACTCAAAATCAACTGACGTTTTATCAGTCCTCTGACTGCTTCAGGGGTAAAAAATGTATAGAAAAATACTTAACTTAAGAAGTGTTGCAAATTGGATGTCATAAACTCAAACAAATTTTAGAGAGACAATATATTTCACTTATATGATATTTATTGAAAAAACCCACATATATACCTATATAGACAATTAAAACTAAGCTAGCACACTCACACATTCATACCACCAAATAAAACAATGATTGTTCTTTTGAGATGTTAAATTGAAATAAACATGTCTTATTTCCACAATACAAGTGTGTATCAGATTGAAAACTTAACAATATCAAGTTTAAGACTTCTACGATGTCAAATCACAGTAATGGATACTTGTCTTTGTATTCAATTTCATATAACCTTATAAGTAATCACTATGGTATATCAATGATCATAACAATATATCAAATATATCCGCATTCATTTGGTCAAAATCATCTGCTCGTTTATGTCCGACAAATTGGAAGTCGGCATATCACCCTGTCATTGAAAGCTGAAGCTATATTATGTCCTTAAAACTCCTTGACATCCGACATAACATGAAGCCACCATGGTGCAAAACATCAATTAGCCATGGAGTTGCCTATTGCCATGCGGAAAACTAACCTGTAACCCGCAATAAAAAAACTTACAACGTCATATAAGTATAGCAGACATATATTTTGATTCAAACTGTAATGACAAATAAACTGAAACAATGTGATTATTGTAAATAAAAATCAAAACAAATATCCTATGTCATTTCTCTTATTGTAACTGAAAATAAAAAGACATTTGAAAATTTAAAATACTGTCACACTTCTACGCTCAGTAACAAGATACACCAATCTATCATCTCCAAAAACAAGATAGATCTAAATCAGAATTTAAACCAACAGAAGAGGTCATATTTCATGAAATGTGTGGCAAAATGAGTGAGAAAGCACACCTACCTATAAGGCCCTTGTAATAGTTAGCTATTTATGCTACTATTAGAGGCCCATTTAGTAACTCGAGGTGAGCTTTAGGTATTAGTGTAGGGGGTTAGGGCCCACCTTGACATGCAGAGTGAGATGTACGAACAGAACAGTACACTCTTGTGAAGATTTGATGTCCTTTGGAGTGAGGAAACTCAAACAAAGATGAGATTTGTACAATGTTCTCTCAACCTAGCTTGATGTTACCCAGGTAGATAGTCCATCAATCAAGTTGAGAAAACATTGCACAAATCTCATCTTTGAACATAAGAACATAAGAAATTGTCATGCTGGGTCAGACCAAGGGTCCATCAAGCCCAGCATCCTGTTTCCAACAGAGGCCAAAACCAGGCCACAAGAACCTGGCAATTACCCAAACACTAAGAAGATCCCATGCTACTGATGCAATTAATAGCAGTGGCTATTCCCTAAGTAAAATTGATTAATAGCCATTAATGGACTTCTCCTCCAAGAACTTATCCAAACCTTTTTTGAACCCAGCTACACTAACTGCACTAACCACATCCTCTGGCAAGAAATTCCAGAGCTTTATTGTGCGTTGAGTGAAAAAGAATTTTCTCCGATTAGTCTTAAATGTGCTACTTGCTAACTTCATGGAATGCCCCCAGTCCTTCTATTATTCGAAAGTGAAAAGAACTGAGTCACATCTACTCGTTCAAGACCTCTCATGATCTTAAAGACCTCTATCATATCCCCCCTCAGCCGTCTCTTCTCCAAGCTGAACAGCCCTAATCTCTTCAGCCTTTCTTCATAGGGAAGCTGTTCCATCCCCTTTCTCATTTTGGTTGCCCTTCTCTGTACCTTCTCCATCGCAACTATATCTTTTTTGAGATGCAGCGACCAGAATTGTACACAGTATTCAAGGTGTGGTCTCACCATGGAGCGATATAGAGGCATTATGACATTTTCTGTTCTATTAACCATTCCCTTCCTAATAATTCCTAACATTCTATTTGCTTTTTTGACTGCTGCAGCACACTGAGCTGACGATTTTAAAGTATTATCCACTATGATGCCTAGATCTTTTTCCTGGGTGGTAGCTCCTAATATGGAACCTAACATCGTGTAACTACAGCAACGGTTATTTTTCCCTATATGCAACACCTTGCACTGTCCACATTAAATTTCATCTGCCATTTGGATGCCCAATCTTCAAGTCTTGCAAGGTCCTCCTGCAATGTATCACAGTCTGCTTGTGATTTAACTACTCTGAATAATTTTGTATCATCTGCAAATTTGATAACCTCACTCGTCGTATTCCTTTCCAGATCATTTATATATATATTGAAAAGCACCAGTCCCAAGTACAGATCCCTGAGGCACTCCACTGTTTACCCTTTTCCACTGAGAAAATAGACCATTTAATCCTACTCTCTGTTTCCTGTCTTTTAACCAGCTTGTAATCCACGAAAGGACATCACCTCCTATCCCATGACTTTTTAGTTTTCGTAGAAACCTACTCTCTGTTTCCTGTCTTTTTAACCAGTTTGTAATCCATGAAAGGACATCTCCTATCCCATGACTTTTTAGTTGTCTTAGAAGCCTCTCATGAGGGACTTTGTCAAACGCCTTCTGAAAATCCAAATACACTACATCTACCGGTTCACCTTTATCCACATGTTCATTAACCTATTCAAAAAATGAAGCAGATTTGTTAGGCAAGACTTCCCTTGGGTAAATCCATGTTGACTATGTTCCATTAAATCATGTCTTTCTATATGCTTTACAATTTTGTTCTTGAGAATAGTTTCCACTATTTTTCCAGGCACTGAAGTCAGGCTCACTGGTCTATAGTTACCTGGATCACCCCTGGAGCCTTTTTTAAATATTGGGGTTACATTGGCCACCCTCCAGTCTTCAGGTACAATGGATGATTTTAATGATAGGTTACAAATTTTAACTAATAGATCAGAAATTTCATTTTTTAGTTCCTTCAGGACCCTAGGATGCATACCATTTGAGGTCAGGCCCTTGTAGTGAAGTAAGGGCTGGACAGTGGACAGACAGGCCCAGCGTTTGAGGTCAGGCCCTTGTAGTGACGTAAGGGCTGGATGGGTAGGCACAGCATTTCAGGTCAGGCCCTTGTAGTGACATAAGGCCTGGACAGTGGACAGACAGGCACAATGGTTGAGGTCAGGTACATGTGCTGATATTATCTGGAGCATATGATGCAGTTGGAGCTGCTGTAAGGCTTTAAATTGCTTTTATTCATCTTGGCATTCACAGGGAAAATTTGGAAACCCAAGCAAATGTATGTTTATTTTCAAAAACACTAGCATTTCCATCAACTCTGGTGCCGAGCTTGAGCAATGAGGGCTCATGATTTATTCATTTTATTTATTTATTTATTTATTTATTTGTTTTTGTATACCGAAATTCAATCAAGAAATCACTTTGGTTCACATGACAACTGAACAGTAAATAAGACACGGGCTGCTTATTTTTACAGTATAACTTAGAACAGTTAACAAGAAACTAACTATATTATATGTGCCTAGGTAAAATTGGTGGTTTGCATGTTAGAAACATGGCTTAGGAGTGGATTACATTCATAGTTTAGGAACTGGTTACGAAGAACTGTTTTAACAGGTGATATCCCCTGTCATTGAAAATACACGTTCACTGGGCACACTGGTTGGTGTACATGACAGATTTCGCTGAGCCACTTTGGCTAGGTGTGGCCAGAAAGTTGACTTGTGTGCCCAATATTTATTTATTTATTTATTTTATTTCTTTTCCTATACCGATGCTCAAGACTAGGTCTTATCGTACCGGTTTACAATGTAACTGAGGGGAAACCAATTAACATCAAGGTAGAAAGTAAAGTTACATTAAACAGGGAGCATAAAACCTGGGCAATGGAAGACAGTACAGAGTTTAAACTAAGAAACAATTAGAGAGAGATAAATATATAAATCAACAAAAACTGTAAGATACAAAAACATAGGTTTATCCTAGGCAGTTATTAGCCTGGTATGTCCAGAGGGAGAAGGAAAGGGTGAGGTTAGGTGGGGGGAAGGGATTGGGGAGGGGTGGGGGAGTGAGAGTCAGTGATGGTTGAGGAGATCCTTCAGCGGTAGGCTTCTGCGAAAAGCCAGGTTTTCAATTTCTTTCTGAAAGTTGAATGGCATTGTTCTTGGCGTAAGTCTTGTGGAAGTGAATTCCAATGTAGTGGACCTGCTGTTGAAAGAGCTCGCTTGTGAATAGTGTTGTGGACCGATGATTTGTTGGGGGGGGCCTTGAGCGAACCTTTGTAGGCAGTTCTGATCGGTCTTGCGGAAGTATGTAATTCAAGTGGGAAGGTGAGTTGGAGAGTGGATTGCTGGTAGACTGATTTGTGGATGATGGTGAGAGCCTTGAAAAGTATTCTATATTGGATGGGCAGCCAGTGTAGAATTTTTAGTATTGGTGTGATATGGTCCTTGCGACGAGTGTTTGTAAGGATCCTAGCCGCTGCGTTTTGCAGCATCTGAAGAGGTTTGGTGGACGAAGCGGGCAGACCAAGTAATAGAGCATTACAATAGTCGATCTTTGAAAACAGTATGGCTTGAAGCACCGAACGGAAATCCTTGAAGTGTAAGAGCGGTCTAAGTTGCTTCAGGACCTGTAGCTTGAAGAAGCATTCTTTGGTTGTGGCGTTAATGAATTTTTTGAAATTCATTCTAGAGTCAAGGGTGGCCCCAAGATCTCTGACCTGGTTTGCTAATGGGATGCTAGCATTATTTGCGAGGGGGTTGTTGTCACAAGGGGAGATAACCAGTAGTTCCGTTTTGGAAGTATTTAGGACCAAATTGAGACTCGAGAGCAGAAGGTTGATGGCGTGTAAGCAGTTGTTCCAGAAATTTAGAGTAGAGATGGGGTCTGAGATGGGGATTATGATTTGTACATCGTCCGCGTATATAAAGTGGGTGAGATTGAGACTATTGAGTAGCTGGCATAAAGGGAGTAGATATATATTGAACAGGGTAGGGGAAAGAGACGAACCCTAAGTTCGTCTCTAAGTTGCTTCAGGACCTGTAGCTTGAAGAAGCATTCTTTGGTTGTGGCGTTAATGAATTTTTTGAAATTCATTCTAGAGTCAAGGGTGGCCCCAAGATCTCTGACCTGGTTTGCTAATGGGATGCTAGCATTATTTGCGAGGGGGTTGTTGTCACAAGGGGAGATAACCAGTAGTTCCGTTTTGGAAGTATTTAGGACCAAATTGAGACTCGAGAGCAGAAGGTTGATGGCGTGTAAGCAGTTGTTCCAGAAATTTAGAGTAGAGATGGGGTCTGAGATGGGGATTATGATTTGTACATCGTCCGCGTATATAAAGTGGGTGAGATTGAGACTATTGAGTAGCTGGCATAAAGGGAGTAGATATATATTGAACAGGGTAGGGGAAAGAGACGAACCCTGAGGTACACCTTGGTTTGATGGAATGGAGTGAGATTCTTTGTCATTTATTTTGACTTTGTAGTGTCTGTTGTTCAGAAAGGATGTGAACCAGAGCAGTGCAGAGCTGGATATGCCTATTTCCATTAAGCGGTTAATGAGGATATTGTGGTTTACCGTGTCGAACGCGGCAGAGATGTCGAGAAGGGCTAGCAGGTAAGATTGTCCCTTGTCAAGGCCCATCAGGATGTTGTCCGTTAGAGAAAGAAGGAGGGATTCTGTGTTTAGGCGTTTCCTGAATCCGAATTGAGAGGGGTAGAGAATATTGTGGGAGTCAAGGTAGTCTGTGAGTCGGATGTTGACAAGCTTTTCCATTAGCTTGGCTATAAAAGGTAGGTTTGCAATGGGGCGGAAGTTTGCAGGGTCGGCTGGGTCCAGGTTGGGTTTTTTAAGTAAGGGTTTAAGTGAAGCAATTTTTAAGGAGTCCGGGACCGATCCTTGATTGAGGGAGCAATTTATGATGTCTGCCAGCGGTTTAGCAATGGTGTTAGGGATGGTGAGAAGTAGTTTGGTCGGTATTTGGTCCAGAGGATGAGTGGAAGGTTTCATTTTCTTGATTATTGATTCAATTTCCAGGGAGGATGTCTGTTCAAGAATTTCTAGTGACGGTCTGTGGATATTTGGTGGAGGGTTATTAGTTGCGAGGCTTAATGGTTGCGAAGGGTTTGGAGCCATGTTAGTTGAAGCCAGGGGGGCAAGAAGGTTTTTGATTTTGTTATCAAAAAAGATAGCCAACTCTGTAGATTTGTTCTGGGCTTCTTCTTCTGGGATGGTGAGGGGCATAGGTGTGGTAAGGGCAGCTACATATGAGAACAGAGTTTTAGGGTCATATAAGAAGCCGTGTATTTTTTTGGCGTAGAAATCCCAATATGCCAGCGGATCTGTCTGCATGTCCTCTATGGGATCTGTGAGATACCGTGTCACTGACATTTGTGCTGGTGTCTCCTTTCCTTGGGTGGGCTGAGAGTCCTTCTTGCCAGCTGCTTTCGCTCTAGCCTGTTCCAGAACAGATGCTTTTTTAGGGGCAACATGACTTTGGATTACTGAAGTGGAGGAGGAAGTACTAGCTGTTGCTGACAGAGTGTTGCTCCTGCTTGGGCTAGCACTACTCTCTGAAGTGCCCGCAGTTTCCTCCTCTGTTTCATGTCTCATCTGTCTCTGCCTATGGCGCTCCTATTCACAGACTTTTACTAAGAGCAGGTCCTTCACAAATGTGAGACAATCGGACTGTAGGGCGAGTTTCCCTTTCACACGGGGATCACAGACTGTGGCGAGCATGTATGTGTGATCTTTTGTTAAAGGTCTTAATCTCTCTTGCAACTGCTTCTGCAAAAAGTCCAGACAATGCAGCACCTCTGCTGTCATTCTCTCTTCCTGTTTAAAGCCCTCCAAATTTTCCTCTAGATAATTAACTATAGGGATTAGAGATGAGAATCAGAACCAGAATCAGTTCCGGTTTCGGTTTCGGGGACCATCGGGAAATTTGTTTCCCGTGGTCTGATCGGTTTTTTTCATATCGGCTGCGCCCGAGCTGATAAACAAAAAACCCACCCCGACCCTTTAAATCTGATTCTTTACCATCCCCCGCCCTCCCGACCCCCCAGAAACCTTTTTAAAGTATCTGGTGGTCCAGCGGGGGTTCCGGGAGCGATCTCCTGCTCTTGGGCTGTTTGCTGCCAGTAAACAAAATGGCACCAATGGTCCTTTGCCCTTACCATGTGACAGGGGCTATCTGTGCCATTGGCCAGCCCCTGTCACATGGTAGGAGCAATGGACGGCTGGCGCCATCTTTAAAAATGGCACGGGATATCCATTGCTCCCACCATGTGACAAGGGCCGGTCAATGGCACAGATAGCCCCTGTCACATGGTAAGGGTAAAGGGCCATCGGCGCCATTTTGATATGTGGCAGCCGATGGCCCAAGAGCGAGAGATCACTCCCATGACCCCTGCTGGACCACCAGGTACCTTAAACAATTTTTGGGGGGGTCGGGAAGGTGGGGGATTTGACCTAATTAAATTTAAAGGGTCAGGGTGGGTTTGGGGGTTGTTTCTGTGTGCCCTTTCTTCCCGCCTCCCCCCCCAAAAAATGATAAGAGAACCCCACAAAAGATTTTGTGGAGTTTTCCTATTGGGTTCGGGGGCCTCCTGAATTCTGACGAGTTTGAAAATATCGTCCAATATTTTCAATTGACAGAAAAACGATTCACATCCCTAGGGATGATGTCAGCCAAGGTGGCACTTCTGGAACTAAGCTCCTCCATGGCATCCTTGAAGGGCTGCAGGATTTTTAACAGCTGACTCATGACTAACCAATCATGATGCCCTATGGGACTCTGTAAAACTATGTCCATTGCCGCAGAAAGCTCATAAAAGGGTGTCTGCTGCTCCACTAACCTCTGCAGCATCATAAAGGTGGAATTCCACTGGGTGCCAATGTCTTGAATGAGATGCTTGTGAGGCATCTCCAAATCAGTCTGCTTTTGTCGGAGAACCTGTTCCACCTTCACACACAGATGCACAGATGCACAGATGCACAGACGTACACTACAATTGAGACTGCTGTATGTGCACACAACAACATTTTAGCTCCAGAAAATTCCTACTGGGGATTTGGATTAAAAGAACACTGCTGTATCAATATATTTGAGTCTGGAAAACTACCCCCAGATGCACAGTGCAGTGCCTTGATATACACTAGAACTGAGACTGCTGTATGTGCACACAACAAAATTTTAACTCCAGAAGATGCCCACTGGGCATTTGGATTAAAAGAACACTGCTGTACCAATATATGTGAGTCTGGAAAACTACACGCAGATGCAGTGCAGTGCCTTGATGTACACTACAACTGAAACTGATAAGTGTGCACAAAAAATGAAACTGCAGAGAAAAGACTGGAAGCCTGAGCAAGCACAATTCCTAGTGCTGCTGCTTCTTGTTTGAAAATATCAACTCCCAGACAGTCACTGCAACTCTCACACTATCTCCCACCCACACTACCCATACCCTGCCTGCAACCTACTCCAGGGGGGTAAGATCAGCAGCAAAATGCCACTACTGGCAGCTTGTCTCAGTGGGAGAGACAGAGAGACAGTCTGAGTTCAATAAAAAAAAGTGCAGTAAAAAAAATCCTGGCTGGCACAGCAGCAAAAACGAACAAATATCTTTTTCAATGGAAAATTCTATCAAAGTAGCAAGCATGAATAGCAATTGAAAACAGATTTGAGACACTCGGAGAGAGCTCAAAAGCAACGTATAGTATGCCACGTGCTTAACATATAAATAGTACAGGAGGAAAAGCATCACAGAGCACTGAGAGCGGCGATTGGCTGCATTAGAAAAATGCTTAGCTCTGATATGTTGCCATTCTGGTCTCATTGCCAACCTGTCTGACCCACTCTATGACAGGGCTGTGAGGTCACTTATGACTCACAGGAAAGGGCTGGTTTTTGCTATGGATACTCCCACATGGCCTTGTCCTATTTCAAATGGACGCTAAGAAATCACTGCGAACCAAAAGAATGAAACTAATATGATATGTTTCATTCGTGGGGGATCACCTTGCATTTCGCGAACCCACATATTAAACGAACAGGGACTTATGCGTTGCGCATTGCACATTCATTGAAAACGAATGCACATCCCTAACCCAAAAGTTCAACTTGCGGGGGAGGCAGATGGTATAGGTGAAGCTTCAGCCTGGCCTGCTTCAAGGTGCATTCTCCAGCTGTCAGCATTGGCCTCATGGGTGAGCCCACAAGGCAGTGTCAACTATGCCATAGCACTAAGGGCTTACCTCATGCCACTCCTTACAATTTGATTTTTGCAATACAGATGTGATTTGGCTGTAATTTAATAGATCTAATGGTTCAGTTTTTGTTTTTTGGGGAATTGATGATACAATAGCTTGTTTAAGTGTACTTGGGTCTGTTCCTAATGAAAGGGTTAGATTTACAATATGTGCCAAATGTAATGTTTTCACAAACTAGTTTAAACAATGCAGTCAGGCAGGGATTCAGTTCACTGGAAGGTTTCATTTTTGTTAAAATTTGAGTAATAGTTAAAGTGTCTACTGTGGAAAATGAATCCCATGACTGTAAAGGGATTGTATTATTAACTTTAGGAACTGGTAGGTGAGATAATTCGTTAGATATATTTTTTACTTTTTCCAAAAAAGAGGAAACTAGTTTGTTGCAAAAATCATTATTGACATGCAGGTCGATGCAATATTGTGTGCAAAAAAACATGCATTGGAAATGGGCACCCATTTTTCCAACACATGCTCATCTTCCTCTCCTGGGCCCCTGATTCAGTATTCAAATAAAACCGAAATGGAAAGGACATTAAAAAAAATCACACAGTGTTCCAAAAAAGCGCATCCATAACGCTACCCATTTTTTTTTAATTTATGAATTTTCACAATACAATTACAAGTATAATCTTGTTATTTGAAATTACAGAACAAATATCGAAAATAATATTTCAATTCTGAAAATAATCACAAGAATCATACATTTATACTAATGTTCTAACCACAGGAAAATTAAGAGAATCCTTTCCTACCAGAAAGTGAGCAAACCTAATTTGTAATTAACCACATATGTAAGGTACAATGAAATCCCCATCTATTCTATTTGACCGTAAATCTTAATTCCCGAGAAGGTTTTTCAGCTGTACTGGATCCATAAAGAAGTAGTCTTTCCCCCCATATTTGACTATGCATCTACAGGGGTATTTTAAAAGGAAGAAACCCCCATTGTCTGTTACCTCCTTTTTTAAGGCTAAACATTTTTTCCTACGTATTTGAGTACTTTTTACTAGGTCGGGGAAGATCCAAATTTTCTGCCCATAAAATGTTTTGGTTCTGTTTCGAAAAAAAAAATTTCATGATATTATCTTTGTCAGTTATAAAGGCAAACTGAATTAACAGAGTGCCTCTACTTTTAATCTCAATATCCTCTTGGGATTTCTGTAACAAATCTGAAACATTAATTGATTTTCTACAGAACGTTCCTTCTCAGACCCTTCCTCTTCTCTATTGGTATTGTTTGTTTATAATCTAATTCTTCTTGCCCTTTTTTTCTTTACCCCAACATAAAAAGCCCTGACAATCACAGGATGACTCTGATCTGGTATATTAAGAATTTTTTTTTTAATTGAAATATAACATTTTAAACAAATGAAATAATCAAGAATTCCAAGGTAAACAAAATCTCACATTATTATCAAATCTCATTTCTAAGGATATCCAGCCCACATCTAGGGGGAGTGAGAGGGTGGGACAGATATATTGATACATTTCTAATTACAACCAATTTCTTATACAGCCACCGTATCTACTGATGTCTTGTCCCTTAGGAATCACTCTAAATGCAATGGATCAGTAAACACAGATATATTAAGAATTTTTGTTACATAAGATTTAAATAATTCGATTGGACCAATATATCTGGAGATGGGAAAATTAGTTACCCTTAGATTTAATGCTCTAACAGTATTCTTCAAACTTTCAATCTTTCTTTGTAATTCCATTTCGCTTTTTATCTGATGTTCTTGAATTTTTTCTATTCCCATAAATCGATTATCTATTTCACTAATCTTCCTCTGCTGATCTTCCATCTTACTAATATTCTCCTTTAAAGAGGTATTTACTTGCCTAATGTCTTCAGTTAAATTAACAATAGATGCATCCAACTTTACCATATAATTCCTTATTGTCTCTAAAGTTATATTACCAGGTTTTAAAGGAACAGTTCTAATCGGATCTGATTTTATAGAATCAGCAATTTTAACCTTAGGTGTACTTGCTTCTCTGGGATTTATTTGAGTTCTACCAACCACACTAGCTTCAAATTCTATAGATACTTGGGAATCTATCTCTGTGTGTAATGTCCCCTTAACTTCTTCCTCCTGCTTTCTTCCTTGACTTTCAGAAACCTCTCAGATTAATCCCGGCTCTCTTAGAGGGACAAACCCTTCGTAGCTGGGTGGAGATGGAGTATCCGGTGCCCCCGGACTTAAAGATGTTTCAATGACCATATGGGGGGAGGGATTTTGCTCTGAATCCTCCCCCAAAGCGATCTGTACCTCGGGGTTGTTTGAGGGGTTCCCAACCAATCTGACACATTTCGTTGTCCAGGCTCAACATTGGCAACATTGGAGATAGACCTCAATTTTGCCTTTCTCTTTGTATAGGGCATAGTCTTTTAAGAAATAATTTAAATAGAACACTGGATGCGTACAATAGCTTAGTCGGTTAATCTTGTACCATAATCCAGACTGTAGAGATTCTCTTATAAAGGAGAAAATTGGACCATCAAGCTTAATTATTGTATTTGCCTACCTGAGGTAAGATTTTAGTAAGTTCAATCAATTCCAGATCAATTACAGGCCAAGCCAGGCTACGCCTGTCATAACCGTGCGCCCCTTAGGTGCGCACGGCTTTGGCAGTGTGCCGGTGGTGTCAGCGCACCGCAAATAGAGGTGATTTTATAGTCCCGCTTCTGGTTTTGGGTTCCACACCTCTAAGCTCGTCACCGCTGCAACACCCCATTGGGGCCAGAGGATTCACTCTCTTACCCCCGGATTGGGTCAACAGCACAGGCAAGAAACGTCTTGAGTACCAACTTTCTCCTCAGGGAAATTTGGAGATAGAGGTGATTTTATAGCCCCGTTTCCAGTTCCAGGTTCTGCCCCTCTCAGCTTTTCACCACCGCAACACCCTGTCAGGGCCAGAGGATTCGCTCTCTTACCCCTGGATTGGGTCAACAGCACAGGCAAGAAACGTCTTGGGTACCAACTTTCTCCTCAGGTAAATTTGGAGATAGAGGTGATTTTATAGTCCCGCTTCTGATTCCAGGTTCTGCCCCCTCAGCTCGTCACCGCTGTGACACCCCATCGGGGCCAGAGAATTCGCTCTTTTACCCTCAGAAAGTTGGTGCTCAACACGTTTCTTGCCTGCGCTGTTAACGCTACCCATTTTATTGCATCGGACGTCCATACTGCATCACGCATGCGCCATGTGGATACAAGTACATTCTGTCAAAAAGGCATACATTCTGTCAAATGGAATATGGGGAATGTTTATTTTAAAAATTATATTTAGAAATTGAACTGTGCACCCTCAACGTACATCATGATGTGGGGTCATAATCCTGCCAGCAGGGGATATAAATCAGTTTTGAGTCTACCTGTCCTTTTGTGCTCACTTCAAATTCGATCTGTGCTCAATACAGACTGGTGTGGACTGGTGCCTGGCATTCGGATTATTCAACTTTGCAGGAAGATCGACATTGCTTCATTTTCAATAGGTAAGATGTTTTTGCTTTGTCCTTGCTTGTTTTTCCTAAGTGTACAACTTGTTCATTTGTTTTTATTTTATGTTACTTGTGTTTCTTGCTGTAACCCAGTGGTTAAGATAAAGAAGAGGGGAGGGTATCATTTTTTTTTTTTGTTAAATATAATAGCTGAGAAAATGCTTTAAAACTAAAATGTATGGTAAAGTTGGTTGTCACAGTATAGGGTTTCAGGGTTCACATCCCCAGCTCTCAGTAAAAGCTGTCAGCTGACTGGGGCTGTTCTAGCCCATGCTGGAACCTAGGAGCTCTGGAAACTGTTAGTGTACCGTATCCATGGTAACCCAAGTGCTTCATGCTAAGCTGACAGGACAGTGAGAGAGAGCAAAAGGTGTTATACCTGATCTCTGTTCTGAGACTGCTCTAAGGTGCCAATAAAAAACATCATTAAGCACAGAGAGAGCCCGATTATATTAGAGAATGAAAGAATGTGAGTGATTTAGTGAAAGTGTGTATAGAGATTTGAACCAAAGGTATGGTTTAGGCTCAGGATAGGAGAGTTAATTTCTAAATGATGATTGACCCGCATGAATAAATGTCAATCTTTATAGAACTGAGAATGAATGAGAGAGAAAGTGTGAGTGAAACATATCATATTCGCTAAGCTCCCATTCTTACTAGGGTGAAACTGAGAAGTAACCCTGATTTAAATATGTGACAGCTAACTATGGGTGAAAGGAACATTTTTTCCCCTGGAAAAGCACAAATAAATATTAAATAAAGGAAAATATTCTCTGTGAAGGTAAATACCTTTGTCAGATGATTAATTCCTTAGCCCAGATAATCCAAATTGATTTCAGATGGTAACTGTGATCAGGCATAACCATATCTAAGGTATTAATAATATATAAAACTAGGGTGTAACAACCTTGGGCTTTAAACTAAAAAGGCGACTTTATCTTGAAAGTAACCTGCATAGCTTGTCAGGTTAAATTTATGTCAGGAAGAAATATCTTATAGGATTATCTGATTTAAGATGCTCCACAATATTACATTACAGCGTGAAACTGAAAATTTCTCTTTATCTAAGAAAATCCTTGAGGACACCAAGGAGAGTTCACAATTGGCAGAGAAGAGAAACAGAATACCAACTGAGCTTGAAATTGTGACTTACTGTGGTTGTAAGGTTAAAAACAAATTCAGTGCAACGGAGCCGATGACAGAGAGATATTACCAAAAAGAGCATACACGCAGGATACTTACCAGTCCACTTCAGCGAGCACCGTAAAGTGAATGAATGCGCATTCTTATGACCAAGAGGGCAAGTGGGCATGAGAGAGGTTTTATTTTTGTTCTCTCTCCTCAAGTCTTTGAATTCCTCTGTGCTATAGCTAGAGTAGGGAGATTCAAATTTTTTTTTTCCTATTCCACATACGTATAGCTAACCCAGTTCCAATGAATTTACAATGACATACATTAAGGGAACTTCTATAGTACACTATAGGAAGAGAAGCAGGTTCAGTGTAGTGAAGGAACACGCTATCGTTTTAATTACAGAATAGAGAGGCAATTCAGAAGACAACGCTCTCAAAACAGACCGGTTGCGGTTCTTCAGTGTCAGTCAGAGCCCTTTTAATCACTCTAGCCACGTCTGCTAACAGTGATCTGTCAAACTATGCACGCTGACAGCAATAGAGGGGATGAAGATTTCTTTCCACTTTCAAACTAAGGGCTGGATTTACTAATGCCGCAAGGCATTGGTGGGCGGGGGGGGAGGAGAAACAGGGGGGCGATCCTGCGATAGCTAGCAGCGATCGCACCTCCGCAGTGCGATCGCTGCCTGTGTCGCGCCAAATAACTACACCATAAAGGGTGTAGTTATTCGGCGCGAAACTGACAGCAATAAAGGTGCTTACCTTTCGCTGTCGGCGCAGTCTTTGCAGCGTCAGCCCCTGTGCCGCCCTGACTCCTCCTCTTCTGTGGCTGATGCCGCCTCGACTCCGCGTGCGAAATGGCCCTTATCGTGTAGAGATGAGCTTTGTTTTTCTGGCTCGGGTCGGGTTTCGGTTTGGGCGCTTCGTGGGAAAACTCATTTTACCATGGATCATTTTTTCACAAAAACGAAACTGGAACCCGAACCCGAAACCGGAAAAACGAATTAAAAAAAACCAAACACGAATCTGGAAAAAAAAACGCGAATTGGGGAAAAAAAAAACCCCAACCCTTAAATTTTACTTTCTTACACCCCCCACCATCCTGATCCCTCCCCAAGACTTACTAAAAGTCCCTGGTGGTTCAGCGGGGTCCCGCGAGCGATCTCTCCCTCCATGCCATCAGGCTGTCGGGCCTGCTATGACTTAAAATGGCGCCGATAGCCTTGCCCTTACGATGTCACAGGGGCTACCGGTGCCATTTTGAATACTGGCAGCCAAAGGCCTGAGTGCAGAAGATTGCTCTGGATCCCCACTGGACCTCCAGGGACTTTTAGTAAGTCTTGGGGAGGGATCGGGATGGTGGTGGGGGAGGGGGGTGTAAGAAAGTAAAATTTAAGGGTTAGGGTGGGTTTTTTGGGTTTTTTAAAATAAATGTGCCCCTCTCCCCACACTATCCCGAAAAACAAATTTTCCCCGAAGCTCGGGGAAAATCCATTTCGTGGTTCAGGTCCCCCCCGAACCACAACGAATTAGGCAATTTTGTTGAAATTGCCTAATTCGTAATAAATGAATGCACATCTCTATTATCGTGTGTGATCCGCTTGGTAAATGACCCCCTAAGTGTACACTCACCGCAAAAGTCTAGCAAGACTGGAACTAACAACATTACAGAGAAAAGCAGAGAGAGACAGAGAAAGAAAGAGAGCAAAGAGACACTAAAGGAGCAAATATAAACAATAATTTCAAAGATATAAGAAAAGAGCACATTTATGATTTACAGAGACTGGAAAGTTCATGAAAAGAGCCAGTGTGAAAAGACAAGATTAAACATAGACATATAGAGACAGACAAACACCCCCCCCCCCCCAACACACACACACCTTTCCTTTACCTACCTGCAACCTGGGAATGGTGATCTTGTCCTGCGTTACCTGAAAGACATTTCTTTACATAATGCTAGTTTATATAGTCTTTTCTAGAGAAAATACTACAGATAATAACAAAATATACTCTGATTAGTTTATTATAGAGTTAGGAGAACTGGTTCTCAAAAGGGTCAGTGAGTTCTATAAGAAATAGAGAAACATTGTGCCAGTGTTGCTAATTCATACTGTAAGCGCAAAGCATTCACAAATTGCTGTTTTTTTCTAACGCAATTAATTTAATCAATTGATAATTTTTGATAATTAAGTTTAACATTCATATTGATTCCTTCTGAATATATTTTTCTTTACGTCTCTGTCTTCCCTCTCTACCCCTGGGAGACTATCTGGGTGGGTTCTGCCCCATATTTTCTTGGAGAATACAAAGCAGGAAGAAGAGGAATATTATTTCTCCTCTCTCAATTGGTACGTTTATAACATCTGATAGTGACCCTCTTATTAACATATGAAACCCTATTAAGTGAAAATGTTCACTCAGCCACCGAAGCAGGAGCATCACTACCACAAAGTGTCCGATTGGTGCGATTGCATTCAGAAACTGGTCACATTCCACTACTTTCAATTGCCTTTTCTTCCAAAATATGGACTGATGGCTGTGGTGAATAGACGCACAAGCTCTGGATGCTGACAATAGGAGCCGGACTTGGGCATCCATTCTGGGCTGGCCCTGGAAGCCCAAGCTCTGGACACCACCAAAAGGAGCCAAACTCGGGCCAGGGACCTGTAAATGGAAGCAGAAATTATGGACGTCCTTCCATAAAATGTTGGTTTTTCCATTTGTTCATGTTTTGCGTGTGACCTGTTCCTTTGTACTTCCATCAGCTGCATCTTATCCTATGGGTTCATTATTTCCATGTGGCCTGTGCCTTTGGCCTTACATTAACTAATTTTTGCCTGTCTGTTTGAACTATCCATGAGGCCTGTTTCTTTGTTCTTCCATTGACTGCATGTTTTCCTATCTGTCCATGCTATACCTGTGTCAGGTTAGTCTGAATCATTTGTTGGAAGTAATATTAACATCGATTAATGGATAGTAAGTATTCCTACTTGTTGTTTTGCAAACACCTTTCTTATAGGTATGCTATGTTTTTATTTGCATTCACAGTTCAGATGAGCAGAGACTGTCATTGTCATGGCCAACGTTGGAGAATCTGGGAAGGAACTGCAGAAAAGAACAGCAGAAAAGTGAAAGTTGGCTCAGGTGGAGAGGAAGGCTGGAGGGCAGGAAGAGCAGGCAGGCCCTGCTCTTCCTGCCCTCTACCTATAGCCAAGCACCACCAAAGCGAGTACATGATGTGCGGTTCTCAGATACAGAGAAGGAACTCCTGTGCTGGCATGTCTATGAGAACTACAAAGTGCTCTTCAGATCGAAGGCTTCCTCAGCCATGAAGAAAAGAATTTGGGAAAGGATTGCACTTTATGTTACCTCACTGGCAGTCAAGACAAAAGATGTTAAACAAATCCAGCACCATTGTGACACATGCAGGGATGTTAAAGAGAATGCTGCCAAAATCGAGGCATCACGCCACAGGACTAGGGGAAGTCTAGCCTTCACTTGTTTTGACCCCCATAGAGGATCTCATCATGTGAACTCTGCATCCTGAAGTAGTGGATGGAGTACATACACCATGTGGGTGTGACACAGGCTAGAGAGAAGTTATGGTTTTTGAAAAGGCCATTATGTTTGCATTTGATGTTTCTTTTTTGGGTGCTTGGGTGGTTAACAGTTGAGAACTAAATAATAGGGATGTGAATCGGGCTTCAGACGATTGAAAATATCGGATGATATTTTAAAAATCGTCAGAAATCAGGGGCTCCCCCAAAACGATAGGAAAACCCCACAATATTGATTGTGGGGGTTCTCATAGTTTTGGGGGAGGGCGGGAAATCGGCACACAAAAATAACCCCTAAACCCACCCCAACCCTTTAAAACTAATCCCTTAGCTTCCCCCACCCTCCCGACCCCCCAAAAAACTTTTTACAGGTACCTGGTGGTCCAGTGGGGGTCCCTGGAGCGATCTCCCGCTCCTGGGCCGTCGGCTGCCACTAATCAAAATGGCGCCGATGGCCCTTTGCCCTTACCATGTGACAAGGTATCCGTGCCATTGGCTGGACTCTGTCACATGGTAGGAGCACTGGATGGCCGGCACCATCTTGTGCTCCTACCATGTGACAGGGGCTGACCAATGGCACCGGTAACCCCTGTGACATAGTAAGAGCAAAGGCTATCGGCGCCATTTTGAATACTGGCAGCTGATGGTCCGAGTGCAGGAGGTCGCTCCCGGAACCCCCGCTGGACTTTTGGCAAGTCTTGTGGGGGCCAGGAGGGTCCCCCAAGACTTGCCAAAAGCCCCTGGTGGTTCGCGATCGGGCCCGATGAAAAAAAAACCACATGTGAATTGGAACAGGAATCCGAACCGATTCCGGTTCCGATTCACATCTCTACTAAATAATGACCTGCAACTTGTGTTTCTCTATCCTTTTCCACAGATCAAGTAGTCAACAACGTAGATTCACAATTGGAAGCTGACATGAAAGGAGAGAGACACAGTCTCCTCCCACTCTGGAATTCATTTTTCCGATGCCAATACAAGGATCCCCCCCATCTTGAAAGCCTGCTTATAGAGGAAAGCCAGCCAGAGTACCTGTGAACACTGAGACTGTAGGAGGTAGTACCAGAAACTCTGGTATTGGACACAACAGTGGCCCTAGAGAAAGTGGAAAAGGAGGTGGATGACATGCCAATCATTATTAGCCCTGATGGGCTGGGCGCAGACTTGGTGGTCAATCTGCAGTCACATAACTCTGTTGCCCAGGGTTGGAGTTCTGTACACTCAGTTCTACTATAAATATGTCAGGAGAATGCAGAAGCAGTGTCTACGATGGCCAGCCTGATGGGAGAACTTTTCAGCGCCATTTGGGATATAGCCAGTGCCTTGAGGTCGGGGAATCCACACATGAGTTTCATCAGTTTGCCTAACAAAATGTTTTTGTTGTGTGTAAGCAATGATTTATGTCTCTTATTTATGGGCTCTGGTTTAGACCAAGGCCAAGACGTCAGTCTTGCGCAGACTTAGGGCAAGGACATAGCGACGTACCACGTCCTTCCTTGGGCCTCAGCAAGATCGAGTCTTCTGCCTGGATCTAGGTCTCGCCAGTGGACACCCACTGGATTGGATAAGTGGAGACCGGTGGGAACCTGGGGAAACCATGGCCATGGCATGGGTGGTGGATAAGGGAGACCTTCTGAGAGTACGGTTGATTATTTTGGTTCCTTTTTTTGTGTTTATTTTTATTTTTTAGTTATTTGCTTTTTCACACTATTGAAGATGAGTAAAACAGTGCACAAACCAGCATTCCTGGGAAAAAAAACACTGCAGAAAATGAATCATAAAAAAGAAAAAGACCTTTTTTCGCCCTGTATACATAACACATATCTCTATCAGTAAGCTTTCTTAGAAAGCTGACCTTTACCTCTTTTAGCTTATGTTTTCTTACTGGTGCAATTTTTTTTTTTATATCAAGTAATGTTTTTACATTTGTTGGTTTGATCCTTATTATGAAATGATTGTAAGTCACTTCTAGCCTCTCAGGACTGGGATGCACTGGTTCGCCGAGCTTTTTAGTTTAGTGGCACTCCTGGAACAGGAGTCACTTCTTTGTGGCAGACACTCCCCTTCACCATCATTTTTTTCCTTCCTTTTTTCTTCTCCAACCACCCCTTGACATTATTACCTTTTCCCTTCATCACTCAGTATCATAATCATGCTTCTTCCCTATTATGATCTCCTGCCCTCTCCCTCGTATTATTGCTCCGCACATAGAAGTATTCGAGCAATGAAATGGCATGGAAGAGCAGAGTCCAGGATTCAACATGACAAACACCAACTAATTATCCAAAAGTAAATATATTTATGGCAAATCATATTTTTTTGGTAATAATTTAAAAAAATTAAATAAACTGCTTATTTTAAAACAAAACAAATTGGAAATTGAAATTAAAAAATATGTAAATGAAAGGAGGGGATGGGATGGAGGGTGGGACGGGGTTGTGTCTCTGGGGGATGAGGAGGAATGTCACTTCTGGGGGGATGGTGGCTGGCTTGGTTGTTTGCCGGGCCATGATCACAAGAGACTGAGTTCCCGCCATACCTTAGAGCAGTTTAATCATCTACCCCTGGCCATGTACCAGCTCTGCTAAGTTGGCCACCATATGCCACAGTAGCCTTTCCACTGACTCCATAGTACAGGTCAACCGCACCAGTAGAGCAAGCACAGCATCCAAGTGCGCCCTGATGAAAGCAGGTACTCCTTCCTCCCAGGACCTTCCTCAGATGCTGTGGCTTGTTCCCGGAAATGGAGCATCAACAAATGGAGCATCAACAAAGGGCACTTCTTCATTGTCGATGTTGATGACCTCCTCGGCCTCCAGGGCCATGGGAGGAAGAAATGGGGGGGGGGGGATGTGGGAGAGGAGGGGTGTGGGCAATGCTGCTGGCAGCGGAGGTGGTGATGGTGGCAGAGGCGATGGTCCTTTGCTGCCCACCCCCTGTGATTTCCCCCACAGGTGGAGGTGATTATGATGGTGGCGCTGGTGGCATTCCTCTGATCCTCCTCCTCATCATCATCATTATCAGAGCTGGACATGTCTTAAATGAGAAATTCCAAAGCCTTAATAACATTCCCTGGGTGGGCAGGGATAGCGGAGTGAGGGCTGGGGGGAGATAGTTTTCAAGATTTGGCAATTGTACCCAGCAGACACAAAGCAAATTCATTGTAAACCGATCATTACCACACTGTAATGCTCCCACCCTCACCTGCCCACACAGTTCAGTTATTAGTCTGAAACCAGCGATGAACAGTCTGGTCATTTCCTGCATTTTGGTCTTCTGCATCATCTGCTTTGGATCATCATTCCTGCCACAATCAAGTTTTTTTGACCACAGCTACACTCACCATCCTGCTGTTCGTGCAGGGCACGGAGGGCCTGGAGCCATTTCCACTCTTCTCTCCTCAGCTTCAGGGCCCTCTTCTTCAATTCCTCCATCTGCCGGGTACAATTAAAACAAACATGACTAAGCAAACAAATGATGCTTGGCCTGCTGCTCCCACCACCCTGCCCTTTGACCTTAAAAAGTCTCTGCTAGTTTTCAAATCTAGACAAATGTTCATATTTTACCTATTTGTACCTGGAGTTAAAAGAATTGTACAAAGGCCTAACAAGTGTCTGACAATGATCCCTTTAACTTACCTCCCGTGAAAAGGAGGCCTGGGCATTAAAGTTGGCCCTGAGTGCCAACCAAGCCGCATCAGCCCGGTCTTGGTTCCGGCGGCACCCAGAGTGAAAATACAGGAGACACTCAACTTTAATTATTAAATTGGCGAGCAGACGGATGTCCACATTGCAAAAATTGGGCATCTGCCCACGAGGAATGTTGCCGATGAATCAGACTCCACATGAAATGGACGTCTGGGCATGAGTGTGCAGCAGAACAGATATGCAAGATCATGTGCACAAAGGAACACCCAAATCTCAGCTACTTGGATATCCATATGATGTGTGTCATAGACTAAATGTACGCCCGATACTTGTGCGTCCATCACAAGACCCTCAACTGGACATGCAGCCTGGGTGTTTTTTCAAAGGCACCAGACTTGGGCATCCATTGTGTGTGTCACAAGGACCCTTAATGGATGCACAACACCATGATGTCTTTGAAAGGCATAGAACTTGGGCATCCATTAGTGGGGGCGCCACAAGAACCCTTAACAGACATAAAAGATGGGGAAGTTTTACAAAGGTGTCACACCTAAGGCATGCCAGCAATTGGAGTTGGTAAGAGAACGAGAAGGCGCAGGCCAGTGATTGTAATTGGTGAGAGGGCAAGGGGGCACAGGCCAGTGATGGCTGTTGTTGAGATGGCGAAAGGGCACATGCCTGCGAAGGGAGTTGTTGAGAGGGTGAGGGGTGAATATATGCAGGCCAGCGATGGGAGCTGGTGAGAGGGCGAGGGTGCGTACATCTGTGAGGATGCTAAGGACATAGGGATCACAGATCCCTATTAATGCACAGGACAGAACAAATAATAAGAACAAATGATATTTTATTAATAGGAAAAAAAGGTAAGAAAACAAAAAAAAAAATTTGGGGTGCCAGGTCCATCACTCCATCAGTGCCGATTGAAACTCCTGAAAAAAAATAGAAAACAATTAGATGTTCACACAATAGCGGCTTCTTTATGCCATACATCATCAATATCTGCCAAAAAGTAAGAGGGATTTTTGGTATTATTGATAAGAACTTACACGAGAAATAATCAGCAATGACCTTTTGGTGAGCCTCAGAGCCCTGCACTGTGGTGTCCACCTCTCTGCTGGTTGTAGTGGTGGATCTGGCGGCAAGTTAGCAGCTACATCCTCTTCCAGCCTGAAGTGCAACGCAATGTTATGTAGCATGCAGCAGGCCATAACAATACATGCGACCTTTTCAGCACTGTACTGCAGGCACCACCAGACCGGTCGAAGCATCAAAATCGGTTTTCAGCATGCCGAATGTCTGACTGATGACAGACCTCATGCTGGTATGTGCCTCGTTGCACTGTCTAGTGGCCGCAGTGCGTGGGGAAAGGAGTGCGTGGGGAAAGGAGTGACGTAAGCAACCATGGCTTATAGCCATAGCCTCCATCACCTATAAAAGGGGTAACCAACATTGCATCAAAAACAATATCATGGCACCAGCAAACACATACACTACTCCAGTTGCCTAATACATATACATAGCTAGCTCATTTAAAACCCACCACCATACTAATACAGTACAACCGAAAAACTTTCAGAAATCAACAGTACGCAGAAGCACACATCATGTTGGTGAGAAAATGATCTTGCATTGGGTCCGCATTGCTCTATCCCACCAGGCTTTTTATAACCCCTCCCCATATCCACATTTCCGGCCCATAGCAACTTTTACTTACCGAACAGCCAGCCATCGCCATATTTCTCTTCGGGGAAATCAGTTCCAAGCGACAAATGGACAAGGATGAAGGAATCATGGCAGCTCCCAGGAAATTGTGATACACATCAGGATTCAAAGATGTGCATCACACACAACCTGCGCATTCATGGAATGGTAGTGCTTGCAGTTGAGGAATGCACTCTGCTGTTGTGACTTCGGGTCAGTGCGATATGGGTGCAGTGTATTGCGCCCAACACATTGGGCAACCCAGCTATTTTGAAGAACTCTTGGCGGATCTCCTGGATTTGCGCTGGGTCCTGTGGATATGAGATATACTACTTCATGTGCTTCTCCATCGCCCTCAAGACTTGTTCCAAGTGCCATGAGAATGAGGACTGATTGATTCCTCTGAGTCCATCTGTATTTTGTAAACTTCTGGTTGCAAAAAAATACAAAGCGCACAGAAGTTTCACCAATCCAGGGACGAGGGAGGTCAATGTCCTCATGCAGGTCTTCATAAAGGGTAAAAATTGCCTGTGAGCTGAAACGGTATCTTTACACTACTTCAGTCTTGGGCAATCCAAGGAGGGTTACCCGTGGCCAAATGATACACTGTCTGCAGTAGCTGTGGGCTGTATCTAGTAACATAAGAACAGACTAACATAAGACATGGAACACAGCCATCAGAACTGTGGCTTATCCAAGTCACAAGTACCTGGCAAGTACACTAGCATTGAATAGATCACAAGCTAATATTCCATTTTGATTAATATGGACTTTTCCTCTAGGAACTTATTCAAACATTTGATAAACCCTGTTACACTAAATACTTATGCTCTGGGAATGAATTCCAGAGGTTAATTATTCATTGAGTGAAAAAATGTATTTCTACCATTTGTTTTGCTAACCTGCACCTGTGCAGCTGTTTTTGTTTCCATGAACAATCACTCTCCATTGTCTGGCAGTCCTTAATCTAGCTTGCTCACGCAAGAGAAAAGTCAGCAGTTCAAAGAAGTGCGGAATTCCATGGTTTAAATGGCAGCGAAGCCTTCATCTACTATTACTAGCCCTTGTATAATAACACCAGGGATAGGGCTGACACAAAACATAAAAAATGCATTATGGACACACTAGTTTTGGATGTACGTTACCTCATGGGTAGTGAGTAATAGCTAATGAAGTTATTTAAATGGAATTTTAATACAATTGGTGCTATTTGGGAAGCGCTGGTTTGCACGTTCATTATGAACGCATTAATACCTTTATGGCATAGGGCTCTCATTTTATGCATCCAAAACGCTTGTCCAATCATAGGTTAACTGGTGCACTAACCTGAGCACATGATATTGCATCGGCCTGATGGTTAGGAAGATTTCACTTGATAGATGTTAATGTTTTAACTATGTTAAATAATATAGCAGGATTACCATTGGCTGATTCAATATTTGAGGAATAATATAATTTTTTTTACCATATCTATTTGTTTTCTTTATTTAGATAAATAGACCATAAAGGCTATTTTACAGACCACTATCAGATTCTTACACCAATGAAAATTTGTACTGCCTTAGTCTGTTTCAGATGCATTCCAATGAGAGAATAAATCATCAATATACCTGACCCATAGCAGATCACTAGAGAAATATGATGATGTATAAATATGTTTTGCTTCATACTCTTCCATAATCAACTTCGCAACAGATGGCACTGCCGCTGACCCCATTCTAATCCCATGTGTTTGGAGGTAAAACATTTCCCTCAAAGATAAAAAATTATTTCTCAAAACTAGTTCTGCTTGTGACCACAGAAAATGTGATGGAATCCGCTGTTCATATCCGGGTTTAGAAAAGACTTGCTCGGTTGTTCATATTGCCAAGTCATGTAAAATGTTCGTGTACAGAGAAACCACACCTATTGTCACTAGTATGCTTTATTTGGGCAGAAGCAATAGTAGTTCTGATATGCTTAATACTTGCATGGTGTCCTGAACAAGTGATTTCACCAAATTTATATGTAGTCTCAAGAATGTATCTAAGAAAATAGCCAATGGCTCCAAGAGGGATCTGTTGCTAGAAACAATCCATCTTGCTGGGGATCCTAAACAGTCTTGTGCACCTTGGTGAGTTCATACAAGGCAGGTGTCCACGATGGGACACCAGAAGAAATGACCATTCTCCAGATGTTAACAAAGGAGTACAATCAAGAGACAATAGATGCCATTTCAAGTTAGACATATTACCCAAGTAGGACTTGAAAAGCACACTTTGGTTTATATTGTTTTGCTGGATGATCTTTGAGTATGTTAAGCCCATCAGTCGCAGACGGCTGCGACCTCTCATGCTCACCTCCTTTTTCCCTGCACCATCATTCCTAGGAAGAATGGCGGCCTCCGCCAGCCAGCGCTGACCTACCCAGCGTCCCCGGAAAGGCATGGGCGCTGCCGACCGCCATCTTATCTCCGGAATCACTTAAGGCACGCACATGCGCGTGCAAGGGCCTCCTTTGTACACGTCATGGCGGGAACCTCGGGGGCGTCCCCTTCGGATGACGTCAACTCGCTGTTGTACTTAAGCAGACCAGCCCTCTGCTACTATGAATTAGCAAGGAGTTCCCTCGTTGCTGAATCCACTCTACTCTTGGACTTCCAGTTCCAGACTTCACTCTTGGTTTTGAACGCTCTGGGTACCTGCTCCTCGGGCGCCCTTTCGCGTTCCTGGCTATCCGCTCCTCGGAGATCCTTCCTGCCTTGGGAATCCATCTGATCCACATCTTGGGACATTTCCTGGAACTTCCATTTGTGAGTACCTTACTACAGACTTCAACGATACTAAGCTTTACTGAGGTTTGTCTGCGGTGTACCCTGTACCATGGGCCACTACTGTTTCCTCTTCAGTGAAGTTGTTCCAGTAAACTCTGAGCTGCAGGGTATTGCTGCACCAGCTACAAGATCCACTTCCGGGTTCCTGCACCTCAGTTGCCTCATCATCACCATCTTCAGTACAGACTCCTCGGTGTACCCCGCTCTGCGGGCCACTACCGGATCTGCACTTCTGAGGTAATCTCTACTCGCCTGAAGGGACTTCTTGACATACCCTGCTCTGCGGGCCACTACCGGATCATCACATCAGTGGTATCACCCTGGGTATACCCCACTGCTCAGAACTGTACTTATCTACACATCCCGCTCTGCAGGCTTGCATCTCCTTCCTTCATAATAAAGTCTCCTTCATACAGCAGTGTCCTACATCACTGAGACCATGCCTACCGACTATGAAGCTCACAGGGCTCCTCCCTGTGGGTGGATTCATCTCTCATCTTGGCCCAGGGTTCACATCTTTACAAAAACATAACAGATTGCTAATCCCATGGACCCAGCTCAGGTCTCAGCCATTCAGGCCATCTCTGGCCTGGCCCAACATCTTGCTGAGCAATAAAGGACAATAGAGACTTTGGCTAATGCCTTCAATCAACTAAATTCTCGGCTGAATTCTACCTTGATGCCTGACAAGGCCACTTCCTCTCCACATGTGTTGCCTGCACGACTCTCCATGCCCATGCCAGCCCCCACTCATTTTACAGGTGATCCCTTGTTATGTAGGGGTTTTCTGAATCAGTGCTGTATGCACTTCTCACTACAACCTACCTACTTCCCAGACATAGTGTCCAAAATTACATACATACTGTCTCTTTTAGATGGGAAAACCCTGGCCTGGGGTTCACCTCTCTGGGAGCGCAATGATCCAATTCTCAATGATTTGACAGGTTTCCTTGCTCTCTTTCATTCTGTATTTGACTACCCCACTCGCAAGACTGTCGCTGGATCTGCACCCATGCATCTACAACAAAGTAACAAACTTTTGACTGATTATGTTATTGAGCTTAAGACCTTGTCCTCGGAGCTACATTGGGACCTGGGTTGCCTGCGGGCTATTTTCCTGGAAGGTCTTAACTCTCGTATCAAAGACGAATTAGCAGCACGTGAACTCCCTGATACTCTGGACTTTCTCATTGACCTTGCAGGGCAAATTGATCGTCGTTTGCGTGAGCGGTCTCAAGAGATAAAGGGTCCCAAAAGGTTGCCATCAGGGGTTCCACACTCTTGTCCAGTGCCTGCTACTCAAACCACTTCAGCACCCAGTATCGAGTAGGAAGAACCCATGCAACTAGGCCGCAGCCACCTGTCAGCTAAGGAGAGGCGTTACAGAAAGAGATTAGGCCTCTGTATGTACTGTGGACAAACTAGCCTCGCTGTTCCCTCCTGTCCTATCTGTCCGGGAAACTCGCAGACCTAGGATCCGCCGAAGGACTCCTCCTAGGTCTAACTTCTCCATCTCCTCCACTGACACTTCCAGTCTCTATTATCTTGGATACTCTCAAATTTCACACACTAGCCTTAGTGGACTCCGGTGCCTCTGGGAACTTCATACTCAGACAACTCATAGAGCACCTACAAATCCCCACTGTTCAGACACCTACCCCACTGCTATTGTCATCTATACATGGCGAGCCATTACATGGTGAGGTCTCTTATTCTACTCAACCTATACATCTCCGCACGGGGTCTCTTCACTCAGAGACCATTTCTTTCCTAGTCCTGGATAAGGCTATACATCCGGTGGTACTCGGACTGCCATGGCTACAAATGCACTCACCCCAATTTGATTGGAGTACCCTAGAACTGTCCCAATGGGGAACCACTTGCCATGGAAAATGCTTAGAAAAAGTAACTCCTATGCCTTGCCTGACCACTACCACCTCCCTTCTGGGCCTACCTCAACAGTACTCGTCTTATCAAGATGTATTCTCTAAGAAGGCGGCAGATACTCTACCACCTCACCAGTTCTTTGACTGTGCCATCAATTTAATGCCCAATTCCGAGCCTCCCAGAGGAAGGGTATACCCACTTTCTCTATCTGAGACCAAGGCTATGTCGGCCTATATTCAAGAGAATTTGGTGAAGGGTTTTATTCAGCTTTCCAAGTCTCCTGCCAGAGCCGGATTCTTTTTTGTGGGTAAGAAGGATAGATCCCTTCGTCCATGTATAGACTACCGTGGCTTAAATGAGATCACCATGAAGGACCGCTATCCATTGCCACTGATCTCTGAACTCTTCGATAGGCTCCAAGGAGCCAAAATATTTACAAAGCTGGACGTCAGAGGGACATATAATTTGGTCCAAATATGCCAGGGTGATGAATGGAAGATGGGGTTTAATACCCGTGACTGCCATTTTGAATATTTGGTCATGCCCCGGCTTTATTTCAAAACATGATGAATGAAATCTTCAGGGACATGCTGTACAGCTGTGTAGTAGTATACCTAGACGACATACTGTTTTTTCTCAAAACTTCCAGAGCCATCAATTGGACATCACTAATGTTCTACAGAGACTGAGAGATAACCACCTGTATGCCAAATTAGAGAAATGCTCATTTCACCAAGAGTCCATTCCTTTTTTAGGCTCTGTGGTATCCAGCCAGGGGATCCAGATGGATCCGCAGAAAACCCAGAGTATTTGGGACTGGCCCCAACCTACTGGTCTTAAGGCTCTGCAACGATTCCTTGGATTCACTAACTTCTACAGATCATTCATTCATCACTATTCCACCTTGACCACGCCTCTTACTGCCATGACGAAAAAGGGAGCCATCTTGTTTCCGGAATCACCTAAGGCACGTGCGCGCTCAAGGGCCTCTTTTGTACACGTCATGGCGGGAACCTCGGGGACGTCCCCTCTGGATGACATCAGCTCACTGTTGTACTTAAGCTGACCAGCCCTCTGCTACTATGAGTTAGCAAGGAGTTCCCTCATTAATGAATCCAGACTTGGTCACTCTGGGTACCCGCTCCTTGGGGGCCCTTCTCCGTTCCTGACTATCCGCTCCTCGGAGGGCCTTCCTGCCTTGGGAATCCATCTGACCCACTTCTTGGGACATTTCTTGGAACTTCCACTTGTGAGTACTTTACTACAGACTTCAACAATACCAAGCTTTACTGAAGTTTCTCTGCAGTGTACCCCGTGCCTCAGGCCACTACCATTTCCTAGGGATGTGCATCCGTTTTCCACATATTTGTAATCCGCAACTTATTTTGTCCTATCTGTTAAATACGTGGGGAGGCGAAACGCATCGCGACTCCCCACATATTAAACAGATTTCTGTTTTATTCGGTCTCCTAAATAAAAATTTAAACCCCCCCCCACCCTCCTGAACCCCCAAGACTTACCAAAACTCCCTGGTGGTCCAGCGGCGAGTCCAAAAGCCATCCCTGCATTCTCACACCCTCGTTTGCCGGTTTCATCATGGCGCCGATAGCCTGTGTCACAGGGGCTACCGGTGCCATTGGTCAGTCCCTGTCACATGGTCACCGGTGCCATCTTGTGCTCCTACCATGTGACAGGGGCTGACCAATGGCACCGGTAGCCCCTGTGACATAGTATGGGCAAAGGCTATCGGCGCCATTTTGAGTCCTGGCATCGGACGGCCGGCGTGCACGAGGTCGCTCCGGGACCCCCGTTGGACCCACAGGGACTTTTGGCCAGCTTGGGAGGGCCTCCTGACCCCCACAAGACGTGCCAAAAGTCCAGCAGGGGTCCAGGAGCGATCTCGTGCACACCGGCTGTCCGATGCCAATACTCAAAATGGCGCCAATCGCCTTTGCCCTCACTATTTCACACATAGTGAGACGCAAAGGCAAAGGGCAAAGGCGATTGCGTCTCAAAATGGCGCCGAATATGTGCCGCATACACTTTTCGATACAAGCCCTGTTGTTCCCTGATGATTTAACTAAAATGACCTACATCCTTTCCTTACTGGATGGAACAGCCCTAGCATGGGCCATCCCCTCTGGGAGTGTGCAAACCCCCTGCTGAACAACTTACAACGGTTTATTGAACAATTCAAGGTGATCTGGCTGAATGACCATCCTGGTCTCAGACTTGCTCCAGATGTGGTAGGGTTCCAGACTATGGCAGACTATGCCATTGAATTTAGAGCCCTGGTCTCAGAGCTTAACTGGCAGGGAGATAGCCTTCTGGCTATTTTATTGGAAGACATATCACCTAGGATGAAGGATGAGCTGGTGGCTCTGGAGCTTCCCACCTCATTGGAGGCACTTATCGACCTTACAGGGAAAATAGATAGGCACCTTTGGGTGAGAGCTCAAGAATATTGCTTGGCATCAAGGAACTTCATTTAGGCACCACCCTCCCAATCTCCGCCTATGCCTGATGCTGTCATGCCAGTGATTCTTCCACCAGAAGAGCCCATGCAACTGGGCCAGTCTCACTTGGCCCCCAAGGAAAGGACCAATTCAGGCAACTTGGCCTCTGCTTATATTGTGTGGCTCAAGGCCACATCTTGTCTCAATGTTCTGAGAGGAGAGGGAGGCTGCAATAGCCAGAGCTATTTGTGTGCGTAACCCTAGGGCTTACCACCTTGACACCCCAGCTTCTCCTGCCTATCGTCTTAAAACAATTTTCTACATGTTGCTCCACACAGGCCTTGGTGGACTCCAGCTCCGGAGGAATCTTCATACAACAAGAGTTTGTCGAACAATACCAAAACCCTACCATTCACACAACGCCACCCTTAGCACTCTCAAATGTCTATGAAGACCCACTGCCAGGATGGGTGACTAAGTCCACGGTACCCCTTATGTCATACTTTAGACCCTCACATATGGAGATTATCACCTTCCATGTCCTACCCAGAGCAGTGAGCCTGGTTAAACTGGGCATGCCATGACTTCAGTGCCATTAGCCACAGTTTGACTGGACCATGGCAGAACACATCCATTGAGGGCCAGCATGTACCGAATCCTGTATGAACTCTCAAAGGTCCTCTCACCCGATAATTGCAGCCTCCATTCTTTCGAGACCTTCGGCATCAGGCAAGGAATCCAAAGGATCTCAGACCACTCTGCGGAATATCCAGAGAAACACTCTCAAAATGGTCTAAGAACAGCTAAAGGAACAATTAGAGCAAGAGAAATGCGCATGAGAAAACATGGAAAAGAAAAACTGTCTTGTCAAACAGAAGCTTAAGGTGCTCCTCAGAGACAAAGATGAAGAAATACGAATCTTGCACACCCCACTTCAACAGGAAAGGGAAGCTATCCTTTACCCAAGTAGTTATGATGAAATTGTTCCTTCATGTGACGGCTAGTCGAAACAATGGTATATAAAAGCCTAATAAATAAATAAATAAATAAATAAATAAGTACGTACGTACTGGTAAGTCTATTGCTCTACTTCACTCCCAGGAGTTGCACGAAATCTGGGAGAAAACGAATCGTTTCATAGAACTGACCAGCCAAGCCAAGCAACCCTTATGATTCCAGAGGAACATTTGTTGCCAATACCTCTGCAAACTCAAGGCCTCAGGAGGGGGACTTAAGAGGGGAGATACTGTTGCATTTGGCAGTTTATGGACCCATGTCATAGACCGCTGCTCTTACCTCCAGGCCTGAGCCATCTCTTCCTGTCTTCCTGTGTCTCTTCCAGTATTGCGCCTTGTGTTCCATCTTCAGGTCCTCATCTTGGTCAGTCTTCAGTTCCTTGGTGGCTTCTGTGTCTCCTGCCCTTCCGTGCTGCTCCTTGCCTCCCTGCCTGTCTTCCTGTCCTGTCCCGATGGATCTCTGGTTGTGAACCTGGCTTGTTTGATACGACTATGCCTGTACTCCACCTGCTACTGACTACAGCTTGACCTATGACTATGCCTGAACTCAGCCTGCCTTGTCCTTTGTCTGATCTCTGTCCTCGCCTGAATACTGCCTGCTCTGATTGCTGCCTGTCTCAGATTATGCCTGTACTCAGCCTGCCTGGAACCTGGCCTGTGATTTGTCTTCCTCCACAGATCTCCACCTCAGAACAGAGGGCTCAACCTAAAGGGAACGAAGGCTGGTATAGATGAAGCGTCAGTTGGGCCTCTGCCACAACCAGCTTCACCAAACAACAGTGGGGACCTAGAAGGGCTCCTTCCTGCAAATTGTGCCAACTCTACCTCGGTCCAAGGGTCCATGCCGCCGCACAGACAGCTATTCTACCCCACTCCACCCTTAGTCTTGAGACTCAGAAGGGAAAACACCCCACCCAAGTCCTCTGGTTTAGTAGGGTGTTCAGTTACAATCTATAGAAAAGCTGGCCAATGGCCACTTTACTTTAGACACTGGCTTCCATGCAAACATCGGCATGCAAACCAAGAATTTCCAGAAAAAGCAGGTGAGAAACACCTCTTTTAGGTTTGTCGGCCTTATTCAGAAAATAACTTTTAGAAGATTTTTTGTATTAAATAAGGCCCTTTGACTCTTGTTTACAGGAGAGGAATTGGAGAAGTGAAGAAGGGGAGAAGGGAGGGTGAATGGTAGATGGAGATAGCTGTTATTTATTTCTCAGTCTTAATAGACAGATTGATCCCTTTATTACTCAAGAAATGATCCTCATCCATTATAATTAAATATTGATTAGCTTGCCACACTCCTTACAAAATTATGCATTAATTATATAATGAGTAGGACCGCGTAATGTCACAGGGTAGCACACAAACACATATATAATTAAATATAAGACACAAATAGCATGAAACAGTCTCTTTCTCTTTTGCTCCCCCAATATGTGTCTGTTTGACTAATGTGTAGCAAATACTCCATTTCTTGTACTTTTTGCTTCTAAGGTCAAAGTTGCCAAGTATCTCTACTCTTCTTTGGAAATCTGGTGGACCAATGAAAAGGGCTGCATGAAAATGCAATGGTGATTTTCTAAATAAAAAAGGTTCCAGGTACGGTTATGCCAGCCTCTACCTACCACTTTTCTCAACGGCAGAAAAGGAAGAAATTCAAAATGTTTCCAGGTTGCTGACCTGGCATAACCTGGTAGAAAATCACCATTGATAACATGTAGTATTTAAATCTGCTTTTTAAAGTTCCTTGGCAGAATATCTGGTGGATGATTTGATCACTGATTATTTGCATGGTTGAGTTCTGTGCATTTATATGAATCTAATGCAACTTGACACATGAGACAGACCACTGAGTGTAGCTACTTATGTTAAGTAGGACAAATGGATAAGACTACACACAACTAGAAAATTAAAATATCTTTAGATGAAAGAAGGGAGGGCTAAGAATAAGACCCACAGAAGGAAGTTTAGACTCAAGAAACAGAACAAGATATTTCAAGAATGCGGGGTGCTATAATACTATTGCATTACGTGAGTTTCTGGGAATCCATTCCACATTAGCAATCTGAAGCCCAAAACATTTAATTTGATTTTGTTTCATTGGCGGGAGGTTTTCAACTGTGATAGGGGCTTTTTTGTTTGTCTGTTTGTTTTTATTGATTTTGCGAAATAATGCATGCTGTTTGCTGAAATGAATGAAAAAAAAAAATCTGAATTTCAGCAGGATTATTTTTCACTTCATTTGAAAATGAAACAAAGCAAAGGTATTTCATTGCGTTTTTCATTTTGTTTTCAAACAAATGCACATCCCTATTTAGGATTTGTTTAGTTTAGGTATAATATGTGTTATATGGCATGCACAACATTCCTACGACCATGTGATATATATTTCCTCTGTAAAATTTTGTTAACTCTGCCATTCATGTGACTCCTATGCACATCCACACAACATAACTTGCTGTTCAGTTGATTCTGTGCCCTTTATGCAACTGTGACATGGAAGACTTACTTTAGCTATGGCCAAATTGTCAACTGTTTTTTTCAAATCGTTGTACAAACTATAAATCTTTGTTGATGTAAAGCCCATAGCCTCACCAGAATTATGGTGGTATAATCCCTTCCTTGGAAAAAGGGTGTAGAAGTCCATTCCTTTGCACCCCTGGGGTTGGGAGACTTAAGAAAGAGTTGGAGAGGGCATTGAAACATATCAGCAGAGTTTAGGCAAACTCTTAGTGTAGTATGAAGAGTATTTCCCTGGCTAGTGTAAGAGAGCTGTCTTGTTCGAGAGTCAGTCACAAAAAAAAAAAAAGCCCAAAACCCATGTTTTGGGCTATTTATTCATTGGTTTGCTTTCCGTAGGGTCTATGCTAGATATCCCAATATAAATTCTACCTTAACAGCCCTAATTATTTAATGACAGTAAAAGAAAAATGATTTTTCCACATACATGGCTATGAAACATGTAAAGACAGCTAAAATCAAGGCCAGAGAGTTAAACTGCACATACTTTTAGCTATACAAAGAGAGGGCACGTCAAAGAGCACCTTTACGAACATACACTAAAATGTTTGCATGCATTTCAAAATGTGTGCAGATGCATCACTACGTATGCACCTACATTACCACATTAACATGTGCATTGCTATTTATGCTGGTGTATTGCAATGTGCGTACACTATTGACCTACCTATATCAATAGTTTAGTGTACGTGCGACTATTTCTTTCATGTTCACTGATATATATATTTACACACACAAGGACAATTTGATTCTTCTGCACTTACTTGGTTGGAATGACTTTTATTCCCACCATTGCTGATGGACACTTACAATAGTGCTCCCATTAAAGGAAGAGACCAGCAACAATAATCATTTGTAAGGTCTTGGAACCTGTTCTTCCTGTTCAAGGGAATTTGTAGCAGTTGGGTGGCTTGGGCAGTTAGCCATTTAACCTATGCGACCACCTATGGACGGACCATAGGGCTGTCCTAAAGTTAGCCATTTAGACATAACTGGGTAACTTTAAGATCGCCAGGTATTTTCAGTGGTGCGACCAGCAGCTGAAAATAGATCCCAGAATTGTAGAAAAGCCTTGGTAAAATAGGCCCTTAGATTGTAAGCTCTCTGGGGACAGGGAAATACCCACAGTACTTGAATGTAACTCACCTTGAGCTATCGATGAAACGGCATGAGCTAAATAGTGTACATCAGTACATAAATAAGTTCTGGAGATACTAGCAGCCATGATCATAACATAATAAACAGATGAAGAAAAATGGCAGAATCTTTGCTCCTGTCTTGCTTTCAAGAACTGTGCTACACCTGTATCAGGTAACACTTAAACTGCCCAAGCCACCCAACTGCTACAAATTCCCTTGAACAGGAAGAACAGGTTCCAAGACCATACAAATGATTATTGTTGCTGGGGGAAACAGCTTTATCTGTAGCTTCAACAGTGAGTCAGGTATTTCATTTTTAATCTCAAGCTCAGAATTTCACCTTATTGTAATAAGCTGCTGAGGAGAACAAAAAGAGGTTAAAAAAATAAAACAAAACAAAGTGAGTGAATTTTTACTATGCTATAAGTATGGGTCTGCCCAGGGACTTCTGTTATAAGAACGCTGTCCTTACATGAAATCCTGCTGTAAGACGATTGTACCTCTACGTACGTCCATTACAGAAATACTTTCAGAGAATAATCCAGGGATGAAATTCATGCAGTTCAAACCAAAACAGACTGTGATAGCTGAACAATATCTCCTTATACAACAGAAGTATCCATAGTAAGGACTAAAATATAAAGAAAATGCAGGAAAATTACTAAAATGGCCACCTATGAGTGGAGTGAGAACAGGTTCTTTTGGTGGAGTTTGCCCACCCGTTTTAATATGTATCTAAGTTTAGCTCAAAGAGAGAAAGATGTCTTGGGGCAGATGGATCAAACGTTTCCTCCGGTACTGGCTTAGCATTTTTTCCTACTGCAAGCACTGGGATAGCTTCATTAATTAAGTCTGCACCATGTTTTGCACTGGAGTTAAACCAAAGCAAAACCTTGACACATGTGCCCCTTGTCACAATACATTTTAAGGCTGCAGCTGATTGATTCAGATAGTTTAGTTGAGATTGAAAACAAAGAACATCATTAAAGGTACCTGATCTAACAAGGCCACAAGATTCTTCATATATTTAAGGTGCCCCAAAGCTGAAAACTTGACAGGGCTTTTTTGTTTAGAGTATTTTAACAATTTAACTGGGTCATTTTTTATTTTGTGTTAGGGTACCAACGTGCATGATATGGCTGTAATATGCATATCGCAATGCAAATGCATATGCAAATATTGCATTGAGTATGCAAGTGGGAGAAGATTGGGAGGACTAAATGCAAAGTAGGGTCTCCTACCACTTAATGGTTAGAGGAAGGCACAATAACACAAGATTTAACATCAGAAATAACTACACCTATTTGTTTTGTCGGTATGGGTAAAAAACGTTATCGTACATGTGCAGCCATTAGCATGGATCATAGCTATTATTGTACACATTAAAATGAGGCCTACTAGCAAAAACATCTACCATACCCTCCTGGGCCACTAAGAACACCTGTCGCTACTTTGCCTGCCCTCCTAAACCCATAGGGGCAGATTTTTAATCTTATGCTCGCCGGGTACATTTGTGCATGCTACCTGGAGTGCACAAATGTACACCCGATTTTATAACATGTGCACGCTGCCGCACGCATGTTATAAAATCCAGGGTCGGCACGCAAGGGGGTGCACACTTGTGCACCTTGCGCGTGCCGAGCCCTAGGGGAGGCCCGATGGCTTTTCCTGTTCCCTCCGAGGCCGCTCCAAAATCAGAGCGGCATCGGAGGGAACTTTCCTTTCGCACCCCCCCCCAACTTCCCCTCCCTTCCCCCATCTAACCCACCCCCTTGCCTTATCTAAATCCCCCCCTACGTTTATTGCAGGAGTTCGTTGCATTCGTGAGTCCGCAAAATGCATGGTCAACCCCCATGAATGCAACATATCATTAGTTTCATTCTTTTGGTTCGTGCCGCGGTGTTTTAGTGGCCGTTTGAAATAGAAGGCCATGTGAGAGTATCCACCAGGGGCGGATTGGCCTATCGGGGGATCGGGCTTTCCCCGGTGGGCCGGACTAGCTGATTACGTGGCCTCCTCTGCTCCTACTCACATTTGAGGGCACTGGGCCGAAGAAAAGAAGACCGGCGCAGCCATCTGCCGACGGAGAGGCCAAAGAAAAGAAGATCGGCACAGCCAGCTGCCACCGGAGAGCAGGCCGGCGGGGCCGAATAAAAGAAGATGGGTGCTACCAGCCGCCGCCTGAGACCAGGCCAGCAGGGCCGAAGAAAAGAAGATGGGCGCTGCCAGCTGCCACCGGAGAGCAGGCCGGCGGGGCCGAAGAAAAGAAGATCGGTGCTGCTAGCCACCGCCGGAGATGAGCTGTTCAGCTGGGGGCCTTTGTATGTATATGTATTTGAGATCGGAAGGGTGCTTCTGTGTGTGTGTATATGAGAAAGGAATGGTGCTTCTGTGTGTGTGTGTGTGTGTCTGTCTGTCTGTCTGTCTGTGGTGTGTATGTGAGAAAGGAATGGTGCTTGTGTGTGTGTGTGTATGTGGTGTGTGTGTATGTGGTGGGTATGTGAGAAAGGAATGGTGCTTCTGTGTGTGAGACGGAAGGTGCTTCATGTATGTGAGATAGGGAGGGTGCTTCTGTATGTGTGGGGTGTATATGTGAGTCAGGGAGGGTGCTTGTGTGTGTCAATGTGTGTGTGCGAGAGAGAGATGGAGCATGTTTTTGGCTCACTTGTGGCTGTGAGAGAGGGTATGTGTGTGATTGAGCCTGTTTGTAAGTGAGATAGAACATGTGTGTGATTGAGATCTTGTGTGTAAGTGAAATAGAGAGAGCATGTGTGTGATTGAAAGCCTGTGGATAAGTAAGAGAGAGCGAGAGCATTGTGTGATTGAGAGACTGGCCAGAGAGGTGACATGTGTAGGTGTGAGAGAGACTGATCAGGGAGATGACTGGTGTATGTGTGTGTGTGTGTGTGTGAGAGAGAAAGAGAGAGAGAGACTGGTTGGGGAGATGATTGGTGTGCGAGAGACAGAAACTGGTCCTGAGGGTGTGACTAGTATGTGTGTGTGTGAGAGACAGAAGAGACTGGTTGTGGTCCGTCAGGAAGAGGACCATGAGGACAGCTTCAGCAGCTACTGCTTCTTCTGGTGTGGCCTGCAAGGGAAAGGATTAGGAGAACTGCTGGAGAGGGTAAGTAAAGGTGGCTTTTTAAGTTCATTTTTCTTGATTGACTACCATTTTAATTATTGGGTAGTATGTGATGTGTCTGCTGTTTGAAATATTTTATTGGTGTTTGGTAAAGCTTTCAAAATTTGCATGAGTCTTTAATTAGTGGATATTCTATTCATCAGCTGTTTTGAAATTATTTTATTAGTATGATTTTACTATTATGATTAATGGTTTATATATCTTGATTTTATTGATTGTTTCATGAGGAATGGTGAAATTTTTGTTTTTCCATTGTTTATTTATTTAAGAGTTTTTATATACCGTCATTAAGTTATTCACCATCACAACGGTTTACAATAGGGCACCAGTAAAAAATATGGGTAGTACATTACATAGGTGGTGCCAATAGTGTTCGGTAACAATAAGGGGTTTATTAGGGGGAATAAGTGTATCATAGCAATATGACCTGAATGTTGCTTACAGTTAAAAAAAAAAAATGTTGAACTAATTCAGTAAGGATTTATAAAATTAGGCATTCGGTGCTTTATGCCGCATATCTTTTACTTCAAATAGCCTGCATCAGTTTTCTTTCTCGAAGGCTTGTATGTAAAGCCAGGTTTTGAGCTGTGTTTTGAAAAGTTTATGATTGCTCTGGAGTCTAAGGTCAAGGGGCATTGAGTTCCATAATATGGGACCGGCTAGGGACAAAGCTCGCTCCCTCACTTGGGTAAGTCTTGCGGTTTTCACAGAAGGAATGGGAAGGAGTGCTCTGTTTGCTGACCTTAGATTTCTGTGTGGGACATGTACTCTAAGTGCTGTGTTCAGCCATTCTGCTTTATCGTCGTGGATAAGTTTGTGTATGAAGCACAGTGCTTTGAACTGTATTCTTTGTTCTATGGGAAGCCAATGTAGGGTGGCGAGTGTACCTGTTATGTGATCTCTTTTGTTTTTTCCAGTGAGGATTCTTGCAGCAGCATTTTGTAAAATCTGTAGAGGTCTTACTGTAGTGTTGGGTAGGCCTAGTAACAGGGCATTACAATAGTCTGTGCATATACAGTCTGTTGCACTGTATAGAGTCTGGCGTGATGCGTTTTACAGTTCAGTTGTCTGCACGTTTCTATTTATACTTTATGTAGCTTTATTCTGTATTTGGTGAGGGTTTGTGTTCTGCATGCAAGGACTGAGATGAAACATTCTTTTAATATGTGGTTTCTCTTTAGGGATCTGTAGTAGCTTGGCCTGTTCTGTTTTCCTGATAGGAGGTGTATTGATATTTTAGATTCTGGTATAATATTTGTGGTATTATTTTATATAGGTAGGGTTGTTATTCTTTGAGTGTTGGCAGATAGTACTGTGTTGATATGGGAGGACCATGCCGAAATATATCACAATAGGTATGAGGCCATATGAATTCCAAGATGCAAAGTTTTCTTGTTGGCATCACAACAGTGCATGACATTATCACAATAACGTATATATTAATTTTACCTCAGAATGTCAATTTTCATGTAAAATAAGTGTTAAATGCATAATTTAAAATTGTGTATGGGGAGGTAGGGGTAGGGTGCCAGGCTGTAAGGTTTGCCTAGGGTGCCTAATACCCTTGCACCGGCCCTGTGCACAGCAGCAACACTCCATCCCATCTAGGCATAGTTCATCATGTTTCAGGTCCTAGCACGCGTGTTAGACTCCTTGGTCCATGTTTCAAGATGGGTCGGGTGGACAGTACGCCCCGTTAAAGGTCGTGCCGCATGCTGAGCCTCATCTTTTTCCTTCTGCACATCCCTAAAGTTCCTGCACCAGAGCCAAGTTCCTCTGCCCCCCCATAATATCTGTTATCTTGTTTCAATGTAAAATGCCCACGGAGGCGTCAGTTTGATTTCCTTGTAAACCGGTGTGATATATATATTATACAGGAACATTGGTATATTAAAAACTAATAAATAAATAAATAAATAAATCTTGTCTTGCCTCCTTGTCTTTCACCTATCAACACCACAGCGACCTGACTACCTCCGCTCTGCCAGCCTGTGTTGCCCCTATCAAAACCACAGCAACCTGACTACCTCAGCTTTGCCAGCCTGTCTAGCTCCTATCAAAACCACAGGGACCTGACTACCTTCACTCTGCCATCCTGTCTTGCATCTATCAACTTTCTGCCACTCTGCCTTGCTGCCATACACCAGACGATTCTACTCCTTGAGGTGTTCTTGCCACTATCATGGTTCATCAGTGTGTTGATGCTAGTCTTTCTGCTGCTTTATCCTTTTATCAGCACCTTGTGGTTTTTTCTTATATCCATTCTGCTTGTTGTGTTCCCCCTTCATTTTGCTGTAGGATGTTGATGCCACTTGCTTGCCACTTTGCCTGTTGTGCTGCCTTCGAGGGTTCATGCAACTGCTATCGGTGCTCTCTTTTGAAGCTGTGGTGTGTTTTTTACATTCTCGCTGCTGCTTTGCACCTCTGTTAAAACACTCTTGCCACTCCTGGTACCCCTTTGCCCCTTTACAGTGTCTTAGGCTATTCATGCAACTTTGGTGGCACTTTGCCACAATCTAAGTACCTTGGAGCTCTTTTCTCATTCTGATGATTGCTCCCCAGAAGTTTCATCAGAATTGATAAGAAAACCCCAATTCTGCAGCCAAAAATAAGCTGCAAATACTTCCCCCATTGACTTTAATGGGAAAACGGAAAACAAATAAAATGAATCAAACAAATTGGTTTTTCCCCCTATGAAACGAATGCTACGAATTTGGGTCCTGGTGAAACGAAGACGAATCAAAATGAATTTTTTCCTTCTGCACATCCCTAAAGTTCCTGCACCAGAGCCTGAGCCACTGGCCCCACATGGAGGGTGTTGGGGCCCACAACAGCACTTCCTACGCAGACAGCCATGGCAGAGGAGATACAGGGAGCGCATCTTTCCTCCACAAACCTCTTTGCTGGGCATACTAGAAGAATATGTGATAGGAAAGTATCACCTCAGCTTGCAGGCTATCCTGGACTTGTATGAGTAAATAAGAAGGGATCTGGATCTGGTCATGTAACGGTCTCACGCTATTCTTGGCCTCACCAAACTATTGGCCACCCTGCATTTCCTGGCATCCGGCTCCTTCCAAACAACAATAAGGCTCATGGGGCCATGGCCCAGAGTACTTATTCATGCTGTCCAGGCCAGGTCATAACAGCTGTAACTGACTGCATTGATCACTACATAGCATTCCCTCGGGACAGGCGGGGCTTGATGGATATCAAGAGGCTTTTATGCCATTGCACACTTTCCCAATGTTCTAGAAGCTATCGACTGCACTCACATAGCTATCATCCCATCATGTAACAGGGAGGAGATCTTCCGCAATAGAAAGCTCCCTCAACGTGCAAGTTGTCTGTGAAGCATGACTGCTCATCCTCGACGTTGTGGTCAGATACCTGGGATCTGCGCAAGATTCTTTTATTCTTAGCCAATTGGGCCTCTTTGACAATTTTGAGGATGGCCTTTATGGTGATAGTTGGCTCATAGGTAAGACACATGCTTCTTTCCTCTCTGGCTGTGTTTCCATCAACCAGCTGGGACATGGGGGGGGGGGGGGGGGGCTATGGGGGAGATTACAGCATTGCTTAAATGACAAATGGCTTGTACTGTTAGGTGTATATGCCAGAGTGCCAGGGCCTGGCTTTTTCTCGCCATACTGGACAGACCTGCTAATGTTGTGTGTCCATACAATGCACTTGCCACAAAGCTTTGTGAATGAGCAGCTACTAGACACTTTCTAAGGCTTCAGTTAACACATTTATCCTTTCCTAGGCTTGCATTTTCAGCAGTAGAAATGCATTTGGTCACTCACATTATTTTAATATCTACACTGCTGTGACTCCCAGATCATGTGCGGCTGGTTAATCTTCAATCAGCCAGGATGTCAGCCACAGTTTGTCTTGATCATTTTATTTATTTATTTATCTATCTATTTATTTATTTATTTATTTATTTGTTTTTATATACTGACATTTGATATGGCATATCACATCGTTTATTGATTAACTCATGGAATGATATGACAACGGTATCTTATTATTATTTTACATAGTAACAGAGTAACTTATTTAATGATTTGGAACTCTCATTTGATATACAATGAAACAGAGTAACTTATTTAACAATTTGGAAATCTTGTTTGATATACATAGAACGCTTCAGATGATGAGATAGGAGTGTCTTATTCTTCTTGAGAGAGTGATTGAGGAGCCCTTGGCAGATTGAACACTTGAATAAGGACTCCATAAGAGAGGTTGTCTGGGGGATCAGAGAGAGGAGCAACTGTTTGGGGACTTAGCATAGAGGTGCTATGGGTGGGTGGTGGGGAGAGGAGTGAGATGACCAGGAATGAGGGATGGGGTAGAGTGTGGTTCATAGTGATCGGGGGGTGTCATTGACTCGCTGGCTAGAAGGCTTTCTGGAATAGCCATGTTTTTAGGTTCTTCCTGAAAGTCTGGGTTGAAGGTTCCATTCTGAGCTATGTGGGCAGTTTATTCCATAGAGAGGGGCCTGCTATTGAGATGGCATGTTCTCTTATTGTGGTAAGGTGGGCCTGTTTTGTAGAAGGAATTGTTAGCAGACTGGTGTTCCTGGAACAGAGGTTTCTTTGAGATTCGAGTGGATGAAGGGCGTCCTTTAGCCAGTCACTCTTTAGATTGTTGATGGTCTTGTGCAAAAGGCTTAGGGCTTTGAATTGTATTCTGTGGGTTATGGGGAGCCATTTGAGGTCTTTAACTATGGGTTTGATGTGGGTGGAGCGCTTGCTGTTTGTGAGAGATCTGGCTGCTGCATTTTGCAGAAGTTGCAGCGGTTTGAAGGAGGACGCTGGGAGCCCTAGGAGAAGAGAGTTGCAATAGTCTAGCTTGGAGAGTAGGAGGGCCTGGAGTACTGTCCGGTAGTCATGGTTGAAGAGGAGGGGTTTGAGTTTTTTGAGGACTTTTAGTTTGAAGTATCCCTCTTTTATTATTGCATTGTGTTTTTTTTAGGTTTAGTTCAGAGTCTAATGTGACGCCTAGGTTTTTTACTGCAGATATGAGTTGACTGTTTGGTTGTGTGATTGAGGGGTCTTGAATGTTCTTTGTGGGGGGATTGTTTGCTATGTATAGTATTTCAGTTTTCTTGTGGTTGAGTGTGAGCGATATCTGAGTGAGGAGTTTTTGTATTTGAGATGAATAGGACTCCCATTGTAGTAGGGTATTCTATATGTTCTCTTCCATGGGGAGTAGGATTTGGACATCATCTGCATTGACTTAGAAGGAGAGGCCCAGGTCAGAGAGGAGTTTGCAGAGGGGGGAGCATGCATATATTGAAAAGAGTGGAGGAGAGGGATGATCCTTGTGGTACACCATGTGGGAGAGGGAATTGCCTTGATTCATTGGTATTCAGCCTTACTTTGTAGGTTCTATTTGATAGGTAAGAGCCAAACCATTTTATGGTGGTGTCACCTAAGCCAATCTCCCTTAGCCTGGCTAGAAGGATGTCATGATTGATGGTGTCAAAGGCGGCTGAAATGTCCAATAATATCAGAAAGTAGGAGTGACCAGCATCTAGTCCTCTGAGTGTTGTGTCAGCAAGGGTTAGAAGGAGTGTCTCAGTGCTAAGTGACTTCCTGAAGCCGAGTTGTGTGGAGTATAGTATTTTATGGGTTTCCAGGTGTTCGGAGAGTTGATGGTTTACAATTTTTTCCAGAATCTTTGTTATGAATGGCAGATTGGATATGCGTCTAAAATTTGCTGGGTCAGAAGTATCAAGTTGTGGTTTTTTAAGTATGGGTTTGATTATGGCACATTTTAGGGCTTCAGGGAAGATACCTTGTTCGAGGGATGTATTAATTATGTCTGCTATTGGTTTGGCAATGATTTCGGGGATTAGTTTCAAGGTTACACATAGATCAAACAAAGCTGCGGCATGCCCATGATTTGAAGTAGCATACTCAGTGCGTCAGGTCAGACATATAGCGAGCAGCCCAGGACTTGCTCTATCGTACCATGAGGTTGAAGGTTATTGGACAGGACATGTGTGGCAGCTGTGATGTACAGCTCCAGGGTTTGTTGAGGGCTAGAAACTGGTAGCCTTTGTTTCTTTATGAGTGACAAGCACACAGTTGGTTGGAGCATTACATGCAATTAGCCATTCTGGAAGAGCTGACACAGAATAAGCAAGTCCTAAACTTTTCATATAGTCTCACCACCAAAAGTGGCATGGACTTAGGATAGGGAAATAGTATTGGAAGGCCAAGTTAATACAGAGGTAACCTTAGACTGTCTTATAACATGTTGTGTCTTGCCATTGATATCTCAAAGTCATGGTGAGGTGAATGATGCAGCCATTCTGTGTTTGCCGCAGGAGATTCGGGATATGGTTGTGGGACCTGGCTTCTCACCCCCGCTGCTATTCCCAACATGCCAGCTGAGATGAGGTGCAATGAGACCTTATGTTCAACTCACTGTGTCATAGAAAACATCTTCAGAGTTCTGAAAAGTAGATTTCACTGTTTGGATAAAACTGGGAGAGCTTTAATGCAGGCTCCACCCAGAGTAGCAGATATAATGCTGCTCTGCTGTGTATTCCATAATTTTGCCCTATGCCATGGTCTACCAATAGAGATACTTCAAGACCTATCCCAGGATCCCCCATGTCCACCTGCAGAAGCCCAGAATACCACGCTGTGGCAGCCAGCTTCGCCAAAACCTCATACAATGCTACTTTGGCTGTTAGCACTCAAATACCCCTTCCCCTTCCATGTAAGAGAGCCGAGCAGTGTTAGCATCAGCTCTCCTCTTGAGAATCTTGATTTAATTCTGGCTTCCTCTGGGTCCATGTGTAAAGAAACCACTTAGGCCTAGTTAGCCTTCTTTTTGTACTAGAAAAAATGTACTCCAAGTAAAGAGAACAACACATACAGGGGGACCTAAGATGGCCGACCCTGCATGATGAGTGTGAGAGTGTTTCGTCCTGATCTTGCTGAGTTTCTTACCCCAATGCCTCATTCCGTGAAAAAACGGCAGGCGAAGGAAAAAGAAGCCCTGCCTGCTTCTTCCTCAGTGATATTGGACCCGATGGATACCCATGTTCGACGGAGAGATTTAGAATGCTCGCAGGGAGAACATCGGGAGGAAGCATTACCCGATACCTCCCTTGAGTTACGAACACAACTCTGTCCCTGGTGAATCGAGTGGCCCCAGTGAATCCAGCTGAGGACAGATTTTTGGATCATCTGAGAGCTGAAATGGACTTCAGTACAGTTGGGGTTGAGGGAGGACATGCCAAAGCTGTAATTGCCTTAGAGCCGGATACCGACTCACACTCCTCTGCTGGGAACCGGAGATGATGCCAGTAACACAAGGCCTCAGCCTTTAGTTGGAGAAGCATTTCCACTTCCAGAGATCAACAAAATAGATCTGGTAAGACCTGCTGAGATTTCTTTAAATTCGATATGGGAAGCAATACAAGTTTTGAACACTAATATATATAATCAAATGGCATCTGTGTATACATATATGGGGAACTTTGGTAATTGGCTGAATATGGTGGAAAAAGATATGCTGAGAAGTAAGAAATCTATGGAATTAATGGAAGAGGCAATAAAGGAAAAATCCTCAATGCATATTTCTTTGATTAAAGAAAATCAGATGCTTTCTGCGAAGATGGAGCAATTGGAAAACCAGCTTAGGGCAAAGAATCTTTGCTTTATAAACTTTCCTAAGGATCAATATACTCCTCCTAAGGAGATGTGGAAAAAATACATGATGGAAATTTTAAAGATTCCTGAGCAGACCCTCCCTATTATCTCGAGGGTTTTCCACATTCCACCTTTCAAGAAGAAGGATTTACAAGATCAGAAGGGAGTTCAAGTTCTGACACCAGCTGACCCAACTGTAATGAATCTGACTGAAATACTAGAAACATCTCAGAAAAACTCAGGCATCCCTGCAACTTTAGTGGTTTCTTTTCTTTTAGAAGCGGATAAACAATGAATGGACATTGAGAATGTTTTATCGGTATCGCTCAGCTTCTTTTATTTTATTTATTTATTTATTTATTTAACAGTTTTATATACCGAAATTCTTGTAAAAAGTTACAAATCAATTCGGTTTACATTGTAACAGTAAACAGTGCCTCAAAGAGTGCATTACATTGAACAAGGAGTTACAAAACTAGGATCATAGAACTGAAGAAAACCAAGGGGATAACTCAAAAATACATTGAACGGCTAGCAGGGCTATGCTTTGGTTTAAAACCGTGGTATTGGCAAAAGATCTTGGGATTGGGACTTAGGAGCGACATAATAGTGTTCGTCTATACAGAAAGAAAGCTGGAGAAAGTCAGTGGACTACTAGTGAACTACTAGTGAACTAACTTTGCACTGTCTGTGCAAAGCAGCACCTCCATTGCAAGCACTACAGCAGCGCACAGCTTGGAGACTATTACCTGGGCAGATAAGTTTGTTCCTGATTATTACTTGTTATTATAGTATGCTTCTGTGTATAATTGCTTCTGTGTACAATTGGTTTCTTTTCATTATAGTCAGATACAAAAAGTGTATATTAAGCTGTTTTTTGGGTATCTCTGCTGTGTTCAAGATTTAAACAAAAAGAAAACATACAGTTTTGTTTTTTTTCTCTCTGTTAGAATCTATCTCTTAGTTAGATTTAGTGCCACATATAATCTCTGGTTAGATAAGAGCATTGGGGCAAAAAAAAAAAGCTGGCTATATCAATATAAAACAAAGGACCAACTAAATTCCAGAAAGGTCCAGTTGTAACTAGCTTGACCAAGGTTTAACTGTTTAGCACCCTCCCACGCTACCCCTCTGCCCACCCACCCCTAGGTTTGTGTTTCTAATATAGTCTACCTAAATTCATAATTGGAATCAAGGTAAATTAGTATTTCCCTAATTTCTATCCATCAAACAAATTACCAAAATGAGGACTATCCAATAGAGATGTGAATCGTGTCCTCGATCGTCTTAACGATCGATTTCGGCTGGGAGGGGGAGGGAATCGTATCGTCGCCGTTTGGGTGTTTAGAGTATCGTGAAAATCGTTAAAATCGTGAACCGGCACACTAAAACCCACCCCCGACCCTTTAAATTAAATCCCCCACCCTCCCGAACCCCCCCCCAAATGCCTTAAATTACCTGGGGGTCCAGCGGCGGTCCGTAGCTAAATCGGGGGAAGGGGGAGGGCAGGAAAACCGGCACACTGAACGACCTCCTGCAGTCGATCTCCTGCCGGCGCCATTTTCCGTACGGAAAACGATTCGTGGCAGGAGATCGCTCCCGGACCCCCGCTGGACCCCCCCGCTGGACCCCCAGGGACTTTTGGCCAGCTTGGGGGGGCCTCCTGACCCCCACAAGACTTGCGAAAAGTCCAGCGGGGGTCCGGAATGACCTCCTGCAGTCGAATCGTGTTGGTCTATGGCCGCCGCCATTTTGCGCCACCATTTTGCGCCACCATTTTGCAAAATGGCGGCGCAGAATGGCGCAGAATGGCGCCGGCTGGACCCCCAGGTAATTTAAGGCATTTGGGGGGGGGTTCGGGAGGGTGGGGGATTTAATTTAAAGGGTCGGGGGTGGGTTTTAGGGTGTTTTAGTGTGCCGGTTTTCCTGCCCTCCCCCTTCCCCCGATTTACGATTTTTTGACAATAAATCGGGGGAATTGGTATTGTATCATGGCCCTAACGATTTTTGATGATTTAAAATATATCGGACGATATTTTAAATCATCAAAAAACGATTCACATCCCTACTATCCAATGCAACTGTTGTGGAGCCTTTATATTGAGGGTAATCATATGGAAACTGAAGGCTTGCCCCATTTGTTCAGAACTCTCTACCTTGGAAAAGGATCTGACTGAAGTTAAATCTGAATTAGCTTCAATAAAGAAAGTCCCAGCCACTTTTCATTATTCAGGAATTAATTACCCATTACCACAGAATAAGCAAAAGTCAAGGAAAAAGAGATTTACTGTGGGCTCAGGAAGGATAAGACCTGTGACCCACAGACACCCGTTATTGACAGCTGTGCATCCCACAACTCTACCCCCCCCCCCCCCACTCACATAGGGCATTAAGGAACTCAAAAAACAGTACTACAGTGGGCTCTGGAAGAACTAGACCTGTGATCCAGAGACACACACTGTATCAAGTGCAACAAGTACAAAATTCCTTCTCTGTACTAAATACTGAAGAAGTTCTTGAGAAAAAGATTGAAGTGTTATCTGAAAAGAGAGAAGAAACCCAATGCATACAGAAATTCCAGATCAGAAACCAAAGAAAAAAGCTCACTGAGATGGATGACTCAATTAGAGGCACTAATCTTTTCCCTTGCACAAATGCAAAGGGAAAAGTGGATAACAAAACTCAAATAAAGAGGTCACAAAAGGAGTCCAGGAACAGCAGTAAACTGAACAAAGAAAGCTGGAAAGCTATGAGCACAAATGCTCGTAGTTTGGGCAATAAAATCCCAGATTTGCAAGCCCTAATGGTGGAGGCGAACTTGGAAGTTGTTGCTGTCACAGAAACGTGCTTTACGGAATCTCATGACTAGGATACTGCAATACCAGGCTATAACTTGTTAAGGAAGGACAGAGAGGATAGGAAAGGGGGAGGAGTGGCTCTTTATGTCAGAAACAATATCCAAGCATCTGAGCTGCAAGGAAGATGGGGCAATGAAGAAGCACTATGGGCCGACCTAAAAAAAGATGGGGCATCCATTTTTATTGGAGTGGTTTACAGGCCTCCAAACCAAAAGGAAGAACTGGACAGAGATCTGATTGAAGACATCCAAAAGATAGGAAAGAAGGGAGAAGTGGTGATCGTTGGAGACTTTAATATGCCAGATGTAGACTGGAAAATCCCATCTGCAGAATCTAATAATAGTAGAGAAATACTGGATGCCCTGCAAGTAGCTTTGTTCAAACAAATGGTAATGGAGCTACACTCGACTTAGTGCTCACTAATGGAGATAATGTCTCTGATGTTTAGGTGGGCGCCCACCTCAGCAGCAGTATTCATCAAACGGTATGGTTTAATATCACAAAAAGAATACGGAAAAGAAGCACAAAGACCCGAGTTTTGCAGTTCAAAAACTAGGGATGTGAATCGTGTCCTCGATCGTCTTAACGATCGATTTCGGCTGGGAGGGGGAGGGAATCGTATTGTTGCCGTTTGGGGGGGTAAAATATCGTGAAAAATCGTTAAAAATCGTGAAAAATCGAAAAATCGAAAAATCGAAAAACCGGCACATTAAAACCCCCTAAAACCCACCCCCGACCCTTTAAATTAAATCCCCCACCCTCCCGAACCCCCCCCCAAATAACTTAAATAACCTGCGGGTCCAGCGGCGGTCCGGAACGGCAGCGGTCCGGAACGGGCTCCTGCTCTGAATCTTGTCGTCTTCAGCCGGCGCCATTTTCCAAAATAGCGCCGAAAAATGGCGGTGGCCATAGACGAAAAAGATTGGACGGCAGGAGGTCCTTCCGGACCCCCGCTGGACTTTTGGCAAGTCTCGTGGGGGTCAGGAGGCCCCCCACAAACTGGCCAAAAGTTCCTGGAGGTCCAGCGGGGGTCAGGGAGCGATTTCCCGCCGCGAATCGTTTTCGTACGGAAAATGGCGCCGGCCATACGCGTATGGCCGGCGCCATTTTCCGTACGGAAAATGGCACCGGCAGGAGATCGACTGCAGGAGGTCGTTCAGCGAGGCGCCGGAACCCTCGCTGAACGACCTCCTGCAGTCGATCTCCTGCCGGCGCCATTTTCCGTACGAAAACGATTCGCGGCGGGAAATCGCTCCCTGACCCCCGCTGGACCTCCAGGAACTTTTGGCCAGCTTGTGGGGGGCCTCCTGACCCCCACGAGACTTGCCAAAAGTCCAGCGGGGGTCCGGAAGGACCTCCTGCCGTCCAATCTTTTTCGTCTATGGCCGCCGCCATTTTTCGGCGCCATTTTGGAAAATGGCGCCGGCTGAAGACAACAAGATTCAGAGCAGGAGCCCGTTCCGGACCGCTGCCATTCCGGACCGCCGCTGGACCCGCAGGTTATTTAAGTTATTTGGGGGGGGGGGGGGTTTAATTTAAAGGGTCGGGGGTGGGTTTTAGGGGGTTTTAGTGTGCCGGCTCACGATTCTAACGATTTATAACGATAAATCGTTAGAATCTGTATTGTATTGTGTTCCATAACGGTTTAAGACGATATTAAAATTATCGGATGATAATTTTAATCGTCCTAAAACGATTCACATCCCTATCAAAAACACGGACTTTGATGAAATGGGGAAGTACCTGGAGGAAGAACTAACAGGCTGGGAGAACGAGAGAGATGTGGATCAACAGTGGACCAATCTAAAAGGAGCAGTTACCAAGGCAACTAATCTATATGTTAGAAAAGTAAAGAAAAGCAAAAGAAAAATGAAACCTATCTGGTTCTCAAAGGAGGTGGCTGACAAAATAAAGGCTAAAAGAACAGCGTTCAAGAAATATAAAAGATCCCAAAGGGAGGAGCACAAGGAAGAATATATGGTAGTACTGAAGGAGACGAAGAAAGTAATCAAGATGGCAAAAAGTCAAGCAGAAGAAAGGATTGCCAAAGAGGTAAAGAGAGGTGACAAAACATTTTTCAGATACATCAGTGAAAGGAGAAAAGTCCAAAGTGGTATAATGAAATTGAAAGATGAAAAGAATCAATGTGTGGATAGAGACGAAGAAATGGCAGAAATATTAAACAAATACTTCAGTTCGGTGTTCACTAAAGAGGACCCTGGAGAAGGACCGTCTCTAGTTAACAAGAAACTGGAGGGGAATGGAGTAGATGTAACTTCATTTACAGTAGAGAATGTATGGGAAGAGCTGGGGAAACTGAAAGTGGACAAAGCCATGGGGCCTGATGAGGTTCATCCCAGGATACTGAGGGAGCTTAGAGATGTGCTGGCGGGTCCGCTGTGTGACCTGTTCAATAGATCCTTAGAAACAGGAGTGGTGCCGAGTGATTGGAGAAGAGCGATGGTGGTGGTCCCGCTTCACAAGAGTGGGAACAGAGAAGAGGCTGGTAACTACAGACCGGTCAGCCTCACCTCGGTGGTGGGAAAAGTAATGGAATCACTGTTGAAAGAAAGAATAGTGAACTATCTACAGTCGCAAGAATTGCTGGACCAGAGGCAGCATGGATTCACCAGAGGAAGATCCTGTCAGACAAATCTGATTGACTTTTTTGACTGGGTAACTAAGGAATTGGATCAAGGAAGAGCGCTCGATGTCATCTACTTGGATTTCAGCAAGGCTTTTGATACGGTCCCGCACAGGAGACTGGTGAATAAAATAAGAAGCTTAGGAGTGAGTGCCGAGGTGGTGACCTGGATTGCAAACTGGTTGATGGACAGAAAACAATGTGTGATGGTAAATGGAACTTACTCTGAAGAGAGAGCGGTGTTGAGCGGAGTGCCGCAGGGATCGGTGTTGGGACCGGTCCTGTTCAATATCTTTGTGAGCGACATTGCGGACGGGATAGAAGGTAAGGTTTGTCTTTTTGTGGATGACACTAAGATCTGAAACAGAGTGGACACGCCGGAAGGAGTGGAGAGAATGAGACAGGATTTAAGTAAGCTGGAAGAATGGTCGAAGATATGGCAGCTGAGATTCAATGCCAAGAAGTGCAGAGTCATGCACATGGGGTGTGGAAATCCGAAAGAACTGTATTTGATGGGGGGAGTAGGGCTGATATGTACGGAGCAGGAGAGAGACCTCGGGGTGATAGTCTCTAATGATCTGAAATCGGCGAAACAATGTGACAAGGCGATAGCTAAAGCCAGAAGAATGCTGGGCTGCATAGAGAGAGGAATATCGAGTAAGAAAAGGGAAGTGATAATCCCCTTGTACAGGTCCTTGGTGAGGCCTCACCTGGAGTACTGTGTTCAGTTCTGGAGACTGTATCTCCGAAGGGACAGAGACAGGATGGAGGCGGACCAGAGAAGGGCCACCAAAAAGGTGGAAGGTCTTCATAGAATGACTTATGAGGAGAGATTGAAGAATCTAAATATGTACACCCTGGAGGAAAGGAGGAGCAGGGGTGATATGATTCAAACTTTCAGATACTTGAAAGGTTTTAATGATCCAAAGACAATGACAAACCTTTTCCGTTGCAAAAAAATCAGCAGAACCAGGGGTCACGATTTAAAACTCCAGGGAGGAAGACTCAGAACCAATGTCAGGAAGTATTTCTTCATGGAGAGGGTGGTGGATGCCTGGAATGCCCTTCCAGAGGAAGTGGTGAAGACCAAAACTGTGAAGGATTTCAAAGGGGCGTGGGATAAACACTGTGGCTCCATAAAGTCTAGAGGATGTGAATGAAAAGAAGAGGCAAGGGGTGGCTTGCTTGCGGGAATGAAGGCTACTACCTGGAGATTAATATCTTTATTCAATAAACATACACACAGTTAATGCGACTCCAATATTGCTCTATGCTTCATTCAGACCTGGTATTTGTGGTGCAACAGGCAAAATTAATGTAGCCTCTATGCACTCAATCCAGATTAATCATTGGTTATTCCACACCTCTGTCTTTGTGTGGGCACTCAAACTGCTTATTGCTATAGTGAACGTAAGATAGTGCACCAATATACATTGAATGTGCACTTATCTGAATCCTGAAGTTGGTCCTCCAACTCTGCAGGGTTTCGGAATGAGAGTCTGTGTGTGAGAGAAAAAGACCGCATGTATGTGCGCGATTGAAAGCCTGGGTGTGTAAGCGTGAAAAGATAGACAACGTGTGTGAAAATGTGTAATTAAGAGCCTATATAAGAGAGAGAGAAAAGGCATGTGTGAGCGATTGAGAGCCAGTGTGAGAGACAGAGGAGAAAGTTGCAAGCTAACCATCCCTCCTCCTGCTAATTCAAAACAATCTCAGGGCACCAGGATATCAAACGTTCACAGGTATGAAGAGCAAACATTTTTTTGTATCCTTATTGTTTTTCATTACTGGGTCTTTGAAATATTTTATTGGTATCTAGAAATTTTTTATATGAGTTTATAATTATCGGATATTCCAATCATCAGCTGTTTTCAAATAATCTGTTATTTTTGTTAGTATGGTTTTTACTGCTATTGCTTTTATATTTCTTGATTTGTTTTATAAGGACTGGTGATGTTTCTCTTTTTCCTTTATTACACTGCATACAGAGAACCCTGGTTTGTTGCGGTTTCCAATTCAGTTTTTGTCTGCATGCTTCTAGTTATGCGTTTTGGTCTCTTTATTCTTTGTTAGGTAAGGGTCAGCGCATGTGATTCAGGTGAGGTTTTCTGCTGGCATGTAGTTTCTGTGTAGGGCTCTTTAACAGCCTGACTTGGTCCATTTTCCTAATAGGAGATGTATTGGTGTCTTAAGACCTGGTGTAATATTTTCAGTGTTGCCTTTTCTTAGGTAAAGTGGTTACTGTTTAAGTGCTGGAAATTGGTGCTGTTTTGGTGTGGGTTGTTTACTATTTATGCAATTTCTGTTCAGACAGAATACGTATCTTTCCCTTGTGTCATTCTTAACAATAAAAATAATACCGGGCCTTTATTTTTCATTTCCGCCGTGAATTGTAATGAGCAGTGTGTCACGCATGTGAGCATGGTCTGTCAGGTGTGTCACGATGGGAAAAAGGTTGAGATCCACTGGTCTAGAGGGATGCTGCTGCTGCTTGGACAAAAGAGACCAAGGAAAAGAGAAACAGAAGAGAAAAACAAGACAAATCTCTCCCATGACCCTTTTCTCCTATAGCTTCCCCTTTGCTTTAAACTTAAAATGTTCTTCCTATCTTCCCTCTGATCTTTCCTCCTCCCCCCCCCCCGTCAGTAATTTCCCTTACACACTGCTTTCTCTTCTTAGCACTCCCCCCCCCCCAGCTTTTCCCCTTCTTTCCACCTATGCGGTCAGTGATCTCGTCGATCATAACCATCTTACTCTTATCTTGTAAATGCAATGCATATTGACCTTTATGACTGTAAATAATGTATTCATGTTATCCTTTGTTTAAATAATCCCTGCTCCCTCCTTGATTTTAAATGCATATTGACTTCTACGCCTGTAAATAATGTTATTCAGGTTATCGTTTGTTGTTTAAATTCTCTCCCTCTCCCCCTCATGTTTCCCAGTTTCTCCTTGTTAGCTTTTACACCCTGTCAATAGCAATGACTTCGCAGACTTCTTTAACGAAAAAATCAAAATCCTCATAAAGAACAACCTAAAAAATGACTCACAAGACCAGAAATTACTGAACATTCAAACAAAAAACTGGTCCAACTTTGAAACAGCATCTTCCTTAGAAATCCAAATGATCATTAAAAAAATGAACCCAGCTAAACACCCCTATTGACGCCATACCCATTACAACAATAAAAAATCTCGAACCACCAATAACCAAGACATTAACTAAAATTGTAAACCTTTCCCTCATGGAAGGAAACTACCCAGAATGCCTAAAATCGGCAATCATCAAACCCATTCTAAAAAAGAATAATCTAGATCCAGAAAACCCACTGAACTACAGACCCATATGAAACCTCCCATTCATTGCCAAAATCATTGAGAAAGTTGTCCACACTCGACTCACTGAGCATCTAGATGAAAACAACATCCTCCTACCCGCTCAATTTGGCTTCAGAAAGCAACTGAACACTGAAACCCTACTACTTGCAATGAATGACTTCGTACTCAAAGGTTTTGAAAAAGGCCAAAGTTACCTTCTAATCCTGCTCGACCTATTTGATAAAGTAAATCACTCTATATTGATTAATCGTCTATCTGAAATAGGAGCTAAAAAAAACAACCCTTCAATGGTTCTCCTCGTACCTGTCACAAAGATCCTACCAAGTGCTACTTAATGATTCCCTCTCAAAGAAAATCAACCTAAACACTGGAGTTCCCCAAGGATCTGCTCTTTCAGAGATGCTCTTTAACATCTATCTGCTCCCATTATGCCACTTCCTTTCAAATCTGAATCTAACCCACTTCATCTATGCTGATGATATTCAAATATTAATCCCAATAAAAAAATCACTAGAAGAAACATACAAATTAGCAGCCAGTTACCTAAACAGCATAAAGGAAATACTAGCCAACCTAAAACTCATCCTCACCTTCGACAAGACTGAATTAATATTACTAGACAGAAAGAACAACTCTCCTCAAATACCACCGCTCAACCTCATGAACCAAAATTCGATCATATCTCCAATCAACCATGCCCGCAACCTTGGAGTAATAATTGACAGAGAACTTTCATTCAAAAACCATATGTCAACAAAAATCAAAGATGGTTATCAAAAACTACTTACATTCCGTCATCTAAAACCTTTTCTCTCCAACAATGACTTCAGATCAGTCCTCCAATTACTAATTTTCTCCAACATAGACTACTGCAACTCTCTTCTTCTCAACTTACCTATAAACACCATTCACCCACTCCAGATCCTGCAGAATGCAGCTGCAAGAATCCTTACAGGAGCAAAAAAGCATGACCACATCACTCCAACACTTATTTCACTTCATTGGCTACCAATTAGATATAGGATTGAATGCAAAGTCCTATCCATCCTACATAAAATTATATATGAAGAACAAGAAAATTGGCTAAGCCCCTACATACAACTACATACCCTAAGCAGAAACTTTAGATCAGCAAATAAGGGACTCCTAAAAACACCACCAATGCACTCAAATCAACTCAACTCAACCCAAAAAAGAGCAATCTCCCTTGGTAGCCCAAAACTTTGGAACTCCCTACCGACTAAGCTCAGACTCAAGAAAACCTAAAATCCTTCAAAAAGGAGTCACAAACGTGATTGTTCAACAAAGCATACCAACTCACCCAATGAACAACACAACATCATCGCCCTCCAATCCAACCTCATGAATAAATAAATGAAATTCATCACATCTAGGTTTTCATAAATAAGAAATGAAACAAAAAAAACTGAACTAAATCCTTACACGTTATCCCCTATGCTTAATAACAGTTTGTACTTTGCATCCCTTGTTTAACCCCCCTTATCCCTGTAACCTTATTTTGTAAACCGTTATTTTGACGTTTCCGAATGACGGTATATAAAACTCATTAAATAAATAAATAAATAAAATAAATATAAATTGTTTCATTGTAAAGCCTCTTGCTATGTTATGTTATATGTAAATCGATGGGATGTTCACAACAACTGTCGGCATATAAAAACTGTTAAATAAATAAATATATATATATATATAAATAAATCAGTAATCACTACAATAAATTTCCAACTATCCACCAACACCTACCTACCCTCCTCTCTCTCCAAACTCCCAACATGCCCTCAAAGAGGCAACTGCAGGAAGCTGGTATATATAAACAAAAAAAAAAATAGCGCACAATGCATAAAGTAACACGAGCCATGGCTATTGATATGCGACCCAGCTAATGCCGCGTGATGCGCTGATGCATCATGCTTTGCGGTACGTATCGTGCGTTGCGCTACGTGTCGCACTTTGTGGTACGTATCGCGCATTGCGGTAAAGTGCTTTGTGGCACGTATCATGTGTTGCTGAAATTACCTAACCACGCCCATATTTTTTTTTTATCATGGGCACTATTTCTGCTATATTTATAGGCTTTTGAAAAATCTAGGGGTAAGTACTATAAATGTTGGAAAATAGCAACTTCACAGCTGTTCAGGTGAAATAGCCACATCTGCTAAGCTGCTGTAAATTTACAAAAGATCTGCAGCTTTCACTATGGTCTACAGAGCAGACTCCTGAGACACTGCAGATTTCTGTGGCTACCGACTGGGCATTCTGTGAGAGACAGTGGGTAATCTTGTGGGGGCTCCATGGCAGTATTAGAACTGCCTGCAGAAATCTGCAACCTCTTAGAGGTTGGCAACTCAGCACTGGCCTGTGCTAGTTTCTACTCTTGATTTTTCTAAGTTTCATTTTTTTTAAACAACTGGCAAGACCACTTAATCCATGAAGTCACAAACTTTCTAAGTACTTTCTGAAATGTGTTGGAGATCTGGAATTTGTGCTAAATTATATATATATATATAGTCATCCCGACTCCACGGGTTAAGAGCAGCGTCGTCCTATGCTCCAATACAGCCGATGCTTCATAGGCTAATTCCCCTCTGCAGAACTCTTCTATGTAGCGTCCACTTCAGAACTCAGCCACCGCTTGAGCGGGTTCTTTTAATCCTGCAGAGAGCTCAACAGTCGGGAGTAAATGCCTTACATCCCCACCACCTGTCAGTACCTGACAGGCCCTCTGAAATTAGACCTGGCCATCACTATACCAGCCAAGCTGTAGTTCATAAAGCAAGCTGCCAAGGGATCAGTCCATGGCTTCTGACTCCAGGTTTAAACCTTGCTTTTCTATGCAGTCTGTGGCTCCTGGGCCTGGTTTAAACCTTGCTTCTCTAGGCACAGTTCATGGCTCCTGTCGCTTACTTTTCTAGGCACAGTTTGTGGCTCCTGCCACTGCTCAAGTGCCTGTGAGCTTGGTTCGAGGGAAACCAAGCCTTTATTGCCACCACCGCAGCTTGTAGAGGGGAACTTAGATACTGCACCTTGCCCAATTACAGCTCCATCCACCCACTGGCAGACTTCTCTTCAGATTCTAACACGTTTGGCAATCCAGGTCTCCTTGAGGAGGTTTCCACCAGTCCTCTCCCACCTCCATCAGTATTGGTCCCAGTTCTGGACTCTCCAACATATCCACCTTCATCTCCTCCATGTCTCCCTCTGCCTTTAGTAGTCCCTCTTCCTGTTCCTGTCCAGCCCCCTCACCAGGCCACCTCCCTGGCTCCTCCCAGTCCACCTGGGTGTCCCTGCCCTCTTGCTGTGGTGCAGGCTGTGCGGTCCCTCCCTCTCTGTTCAGCAATCCTCCCCCTCCCCCAGTGCCTCTCAAAGAAAGATCTCTTCCCCTAACCTGGGGTTTCTTGGGTTTTGAGGATTCTACCCAGGTTTCCTGCCTCAACCTCTCCTGGGGTATATAATAACCATCACAATAAATAAATTGTAGAGATTCATATATATTTCATAGATTTTTCAGGTGCTGAATAAAGTGTAGGACTAAAGTAGCTGAAAGTGCCAGTAAAATACTAAATCTAAGGACTGAAAAGACTGGAGATGCCAGTAAAATGCTCAAGGCTTAGAGGATATGCACTACTTGGTCCTGTCCACAGTTTGTGACCCATTGCACACATAGAAGAGGTTTACAGTACACAGAACTGTGCCATATGCTACAAAGCTCTCCTGTGCCAACCGCTCTGAGAGTGCTATGAAACTCAAGCAAATAGTTTTGCTAAGAACAAAAATTTAGTGACAATGTACTAGCTTATTACATCACTGGCATTTCTATTTTTACTAAGTCACATAAGTTTTAGACTGAAAAAGATTTGCAACCATTAGATCTAACTTTCTTCTACTTGCCTATTCAACTGATCCTACTAGGTGTCGTGATACATTATATCTGATAATTCCCTAAATTGTGAACCCTGATATTCTCTATAGGAAGGGATATAGTGTGTGAAGCAGGTGTCCAGAGATGTCCAAAAGCATGGCAACAGAGGAAATGACTATCTTCTGATGAAGCTGTGAGCTCCTGGGAGAAATATGTGAACCAATCTATGAGAGATGTTTGGTCAGTGAGGACCATGGAACAGTGAGTAAAGGGAATCCTTCTAACACAAAAATGATGAAGGTCCATATTCAAAACCCATTTAGACAGATAACTTAATAGCCAGATAAAGGCTATATTTAGCCTTTATCTGGCTAAATTCTAGCCAGTTAAAAAGTTAGCTGGCTAGAATTTCACCGGATAAGTTAGGGTCAGTTCAGGGGGGTAACTGGGAGGAGTTGAGTTAGCCAGATGACTTAGCCGGCTAGTTCTGGTTGAGTCAAATAGCTGTCCTAAAGTTAGCTAGCTATAGTTATCCGGCTGACTATTTAAGACAGCTATAGTCAGTAGTGTGGTTGTACTATTGAATATGTCCCCAAAGTTAGCTGGATAGGTTTATCCGGTTAACTTTGCTATCCCGGCTGTGTCTGAATATGGACCTCATGATAATTTAACTCCCATTGTTAATTTTTCTATCAGAGGGGAGAAAGCAGCATCCAGAGAATCTCAAAGAGGGCAGGGAAAAGGCAGCACCATTTAAAATCTAGGGATGTGCATATGTAAGAAATGAAATATGAAACGAGAGGACTTTTCCTATTTTGGTTTATAACATTTTCAAAACAAAACAAAAGAAAAACCATCAAAATTTCATTGGTTTTACTTTCATTTCATTTGGAATAAAAAAAGGGAGAAAATCCTCAGGCCACCCACCAAATATTGCTAGGGCTAGGAACTAGAGATGTGAATCGTGTGATCGATCGTCTTAACGATCGATTTCGGCTGGGAGGGGGAGGGAATCGGATCGTCGCCGTTTGGGTTTTGTAAATATCGTGAAAATCGTGTAAATCGAAAACCGGAACACTAAAACATCCCTAAAACCCACCCCGACCCTTTAAAATAAATCCCCCACCCTCCCGAAGCCCCCCCCCCCAAATGCCTTAAATTACCTGGGGTCCAGTGGGGGGGAGGGCGGGAAAACCGGCACACTAAAACAACCCTAAAACCCACCCCGACCCTTTAAAATAAATCCCCCACCCTCGCGAACCCCCTCAAAATGCCTTAAATTACCTGGGGTCAAGAGGAAGGGTCCTGGTGTGATCTTTTACTCTCGGACCTCCGGTGCTTGTAGAAATGGCGCCGGCGCTACCTTTGCCTTGTCATATGACAGGTCAAAGGTAGCGCCGGCGCCATTTTGTTTTTTGTCCCCCGAGGTCAGGAGCGTAGGAGATCGCTCCCGGACCCCCAGGAACTTTTGGCTAGCTTGGGGGGGCCTCCTGACCCCCACAAGACTTGCCAAAAATCCAGCAGGGGTCCGGAACGACCTCCTGCAGTCGAATTGTGTTGTCTACGGCCGGCGCCATTTTGCACCGCCATTTTGCGCAAAATGGCGCCGGCCGTAGACAACACGATTCGACTGCAGGAGGTCGTTCCGGACCCCCGCTGGACTTTTGGCAAGTCTTGTGGGGGTCAGGAGGCCCCCCCAAGCTGGCCAAAAGTCCCTGGGGGTCCAGCGGGGGTCCGGGAGCGATCTCCTGCCGTGAATCGTTTTTCCATACGGAAAAACCAAAGGTAGCGCCGGCGCCATTTCTACAAGCACCGGAGGTCCGAGAGTAAAAGATCACACCGGGACCCTTCCTCTGGACCCCAGGTAATTTAAGGCATTTTGGGGGGGTTCGGGAGGGTGGGGGATTTATTTTAAAGGGTCGGGGTGGGTTTTAGGGTGTTTTAGTGTGCCGGTTTTCCCGCCCTCCCCCTTCCCCTCCCCCTTCCCCCGATTTACGATTTTTGACGATAAATCGGGGGAATTGTTATTGTATTGCGGCTCTAACGATTTTTGACGATTTAAAATATATTGGACGATATTTTAAATCGTCAAAAAACGATTCACATCCCTACTAGGAACCTCCCCATCATCCACTTATCTTGTCCATGGGGGACCTTGTCAACATAGCCAGTCCGAAGCCGAAGCCTAGGCCCAGCACCATACCTGGGAACTCTCCGGATTTGGCTTGGAGACTCTGGAATTCTGCAGGAATTGCCGTGTCTCCAGGCCAACATCTGAAAACGCTGTGTGCTAGTGGCGTACCAAGGCGGGGGGCAAGGGGAGCCATGAGGCAAGGGACTGTATCCTTCCAAGTCAAGAAAAGAACCTACAGCTGCCAGGGGATCCCAGAAGATGTGGAAGAGCCCGCCGTCAGGCTTGACTCTACCGGGTGGGCACACCAGGAGGGGGTGACAATGGCCAAGAAGAGGAGGAGGGCCATGAGGCCACTGATGAACCCCATCCCATCGGCAGCCAAAATGAAGAGGAGGCATGCAAGAAGAGAGGCTATTCTGTTACTCCTCTGCCGGCGTTCAGTATTCAAACCACAGGAAGTTAGCACTACTCTAAGCTAATCTTGCGATGCACAAGATCAGTGTAGAGGAAGTGCTAGCCCCACAAGATTTGACTAGCGCAGGGGCTGGAACACAAAGAGGAGCAGCAGAGTGGGCTCCCCTGTCTGCTCACGATGGTGGGTGTGAATGACTGCATGAACGAGTGATTAAGAGCTTGACTGGATGTAGGTGTATGAATGGAAACCTGCCTGGCTGTGTGTGGGTGTATGTGTATATGAACCTCAATGGGGGGGTGGGGGTATGTGTGTGTGTGAATGGGAACTTGTGTGTATATGTGTGAATGAGAACCTGACTGGCTGTGTGTGAATGGGAACCCAACTGGGAATATGTATGTGTGTGTGTATGAATGGAAACCTGACTGTGTGTGTGGTGTGTGTGTGAATGGGAACCTGACCTGGGGTGGTGTGTGGGTGTGTGAATGGGAACTGACCTGGGGTGTGTGGAGGTATGAATGGGAACCTGACCTGGGGTGTGTGTGTGTGAATGGGAACCTGATCTGGGGTGTGTTTGTGTGTGTGAATGGGAACCTGACCTGGGGTGTGTGTGTGAATGGCAACCTGCCTCAGTGTGTGTGAATGGGAACCTGACAGGAGAGGGGGTATGTGTGTGTGAATGGGAGACTGCCTGTGTATGCATGTGTGAAGAAAGTTTGTGCTGTCCCATTAATCCACAACATGCTCAAGGTGACTGGAAATGAAGTTTTCAGGTATGTAATGCAGTGAATTTTCCATCTTTATTAATTTTAAATATTAGGTGTCTGTGTCTGCCATTTTAAAATATTTTATTGTTGTTTGGAAATTTTTTTTAATTTAGCATGACCTCTTAACCGTTGGATGTCATTTTGTTGTTTAGCATGTTGGCGGCATTCTTTTTTTATTAGTATGGTTTTACTAATAGGAGTGATTTATATTCCTTGATTTTTTCCTTGAGCTAATCTCCGAGCCTACACATAAAGCTGGTCACACACTCGACCTCCTTTTTGTTAACACAAGCATTACAGTACCCCACGCACCTATCACCACCCCCATCCCTTGGTCTGACCATTTTCTCATCAATGCCCACCTCACCATCAATACCAACACTCCGATCTCAAACTCACATAAAAAAAACGATCTCTTTCCGTAAACCATGTTCTTCGGAGGAACTCTCCCTAGCCTTCAACAAAGTAAGTGAAAACCTTGACCTAACTAACCCAGATACTGCTCTACTGTCATGGGATAAGTTTACCTCCAACATAGCCAACGACATTTGCCCCACCATCCACAAAGTAATAACCCCTACACAAACCGAGAGAAAACCATGGTACACCAATGAACTAAGAAAATTAAAGCAAGACCTCAGATCCAAAGAACGCACCTGGCGCAAACAACCCACACCCACACACAAAGCGGCCCTCAAGCATACCTTACATATATACCGACAAGCAACACTCCACGCCAAACGTGACTTCTACGCAGCAAAAATTCATAGCTATAAATTTAATCCAAACGCCCTATTCTCCTTTGTTGCAGAACTCACAAAGTCCCCCTCTCCTTCCTCCCAAGAAGAAAACAGCATAGAGAAATGTGAGAAACTAGCAGAGTACTTTAAAAATAAAATTTCCAAAATTCTAACTCGACTCCCCTCCAATCTCGCCCCCATAGACCCAATACCTATCAACAACAAAGTCAATCTCGACTCCCTTGACCTTACCACCTTGAAGGAAGTTGAATCCATACTAAAAAAGATGCAACCAGCCACCCACATCGCCGGCACCATCCCATCAAAAATTCTCCTCACCATTCCATCCGCCATTGCAAAACCATTAGCAGATATTATAAACTGCTCCATCACCTCCGGGAAAGTCCCTGACTCACTTAAACTTGCCATCGTGAAGCCACTACTAAAAAAAACCCACCCTCGACCAAAATGACCCTGCAAACTACAGGCCCATTTCCAATCTGCCTTTTATATCCAAAATCATGGAGAAAGTGGTCAACACGCAACTCACCGATTTCCTAGAAGACAACAATATTTTACACCCCGCTCAATATGGCTTTCGTAAAGATCGAAGCACTGAAAAACTCCTACTTGCAATAACAGATACCATCCTCAAAGGCATGGACCACGGCCAATCCTACATACTTGCTCTCTTAGATATCTCAGCAGCTTTCGATACCGTGAACCATCAAATCCTAATATCACGCTTAGCGGAGATAGGCATCTCAAACACAGCCCTATCCTGGTTCTCCTCATACCTTGACCACAGAAAGTACTTAGTTAAGATTGATAAATTCGAATCCGCACACATTCCCCTCACACAAGGCGTACCCCAGGGCTCCTCTCTATCGTCCAACCTCTTCAATATATATCTACTCCCACTCTGCCACTTACTCTCTAAACTAGGACTAAAATTCTTCTTATATGCAGACGATGTACAAATACTTATCCCCATTCAGAAATCCCTCAAAGAAACCCTGCTTTACTGGGAAACATGTCTTACATCTATCAATTCCCTCCTCTCCAATCTCCACCTTGCACTCAACGCCTCAAAAACTGAAATCCTTATTCTAACAAATCAACCAATCGACTCGATCCACCAAATGATTCAAAACGCCTTACAAACTCACACACTACCGCCCACTGTCAGAGACTTAGGAGTCTCCCTAGACAATCAACTAAGCTTCAAATCCCACATTAAATCACTTCTAAAAGGGGGTTTCTACAAACTCCAAACCCTCAAAAAACTGAAGCCTCTCCTCCACGCCCATGACTTCCGCACTGTTATGCAAACCACCATACTATCAAAACTCGACTACTGCAACTCCCTTCTCTTAGGCCTCCCAGCCTCCACTATCAAACCCCTTCAAATCCTTCAAAATGCTATGGCTAGAATCCTAACAAACACTAGAAAAACTGATCATATCACTCCCATACTACAAGATCTCCACTGGCTCCCCATTACCTTCCGTTCCCAATACAAAACACTTACCATCCTCCATAACACGTTAGGGATGTGAATCGTGTCCTCGATCGTCTTAACGATCGATTTCGGCTGGGAGGGGGAGGGAATCGTATTGTTGCCGTTTGGGGGGGTAAAATATCGTGAAAAAAACGTTAAAAATCGTGAAAAATCGAAAAATCGAAAAACCGGCACATTAAAACCCCCTAAAACCCACCCCCGACCCTTTAAATTAAATCCCCCACCCTCCCGAACCCCCCCCCCAAATAACTTAAATAACCTGCGGGTCCAGCGGCGGTCCGGAACGGCAGCGGTCCGGAACGGGCTCCTGCTCTGAATCTTGTCGTCTTCAGCTGGCGCCATTTTCCAAAATGGCGCCGAAAAATGGCGGCGGCCATAGACGAAAAAGATTGGACGGCAGGAGGTCCTTCCGGACCCCCGCTGGACTTTTGGCAAGTCTCGTGGGGGTCAGGAGGCCCCCCACAAGCTGGCCAAAAGTTCCTGGAGGTCCAGCGGGGGTCAGGGAGCGATTTCCCGCCGCGAATCGTTTTCGTACGGAAAATGGCGCCGGCAGGAGATCGACTGCAGGAGGTCGTTCAGCGAGGCGCCGGAACCCTCGCTGAACGACCTCCTGCAGTCGATCTCCTGCCGGCGCCATTTTCCGTACGAAAACGATTCGCGGCGGGAAATCGCTCCCTGACCCCCGCTGGACCTCCAGGAACTTTTGGCCAGCTTGTGGGGGGCCTCCTGACCCCCACGAGACTTGCCAAAAGTCCAGCGGGGGTCCGGAAGGACCTCCTGCCATCCAATCTTTTTCGTCTATGGCCGCCGCCATTTTTCGGCGCCATTTTGGAAAATGGCGCCGGCTGAAGACGACAAGATTCAGAGCAGGAGCCCGTTCCGGATCGCTGCCGTTCCGGACCGCCGCTGGACCCGCAGGTTATTTAAGTTATTTGGGGGGGGGTTCGGGAGGGTGGGGGATTTAATTTAAAGGGTCGGGGGTGGGTTTTAGGGGGTTTTAGTGTGCCGGCTCACGATTCTAACGATTTATAACGATAAATCGTTAGAATCTGTATTGTATTGTGTTCCATAACGGTTTAAGACGATATTAAAATTATCGGACGATAATTTTAATCGTCCTAAAACGATTCACATCCCTATAACACGTTATACAAAAACAATTCCCCCTGGCTCGAAGATATGCCACAATTCCGTCAAGCCAATCGCCCCACTAGAAACTCCCTTGCTGGCACCCTCCACACCCCCTCACTCAAAATTGGTCACCTTACTACCACCAGAGATAGAGCCTTCTCCATTGCTGGTCCCACTCTCTGGAACTCCCTTCCCGCCAAACTCCGCTTAGAACCATCCCTGAGCCATTTCAAAAAAGGAATCAAGACATGGCTCTTTAAACAGGCATACCCCAACTCCTCTCAATCCTAGTCAGTGACCTCCTCTGAACCATTTCAGCTCCCGCCCTGCCTACAATCCTTCTCATTGACCTCCCCCGTACCACCCCAGCACCCTCCCTGCCCCATCCCCAGCACCTTCTCCAGCGCCCCACAGCCTCCCCCCCACCCCGCCCTTTCCCCCCTAGCAACTTTTCCTCTAAAGTACCCTTGCTCACCTTGCCCCACATTCATCCCCCGCACCATTCCCCCACCCCCTCCGCTCTTTTTCTCTCCTCGCTCCCTCCCTCCCTTCCCCCCCTTGCCTCTGCTTTTAATTGTACATAAGTGCACATGCCTCCTTAATATTGTTTATAAGTTCATATGCTAAGTTCATAAGTGCACATGCCTCCTTAATATTGTTTATAAGTTCATATGCTTATCTAATTTTAATATGGAAAACCTAAAAATCCATTTAGTTCAACAAAGTTGTATTTCTGCTCGTTGACTCTCTATAATTGTACTTTCGTAGTTAGCCTTCTATCATCGTTCATTGTAATTTCCTTTCACAGTTACCTGTAAACCGACATGATGTGTCCTACGAATGCCGGTATATAAAAAGCGGTAAATTAATTAATTAATTAATTAATTAATTAATTAATTTCATTATTATAACTTGAGGACTGATGTTTGTTTCTCCATTGCTGCACTGCATACAGAGTCTGACTTGTTGCAGTTTCCAGTTTAGTTTTTGTCTATATGTTTCTATTTATACTTTATGGTCTCTTTATGCTGTATTTGGTGAGGGTGAGGTGGGGTATTCTGCTGGCTTGCAGTTTCTATGTAGTAATTTTTTGCAACCTGATTTGTTCTATTTTTCCCACAGGACATGTATTGGTGTTTTAAGGCCTGGTGTAATATTTCCAATGTTGCCTTTTCATAGATAGGTTTGTTCCTGGTTGAGAACTGGCAGTTAGTACTATTTTAGTACAGGAAGCTTAATATATCATTATTGTCATTTAGTTTTCTCAAGACTAAGTAACGCTGGTTGAAATAATATGACATAGTCAATACTCTTTCAACTACTATTCCTTCCCAGATAATCTTTGTCTTTTCCCAGAACCTCTGCATTCCCAGACAAAAAATGAAGTCTCTTTTCCAATTTCTCCTCTCAGAATCTCTTTACCAGTTCCTCATCCCAAAGACTCTTTATCAATTCCTCTTCTCACAGTTCAGTTACTCACAAAGCACTCGGAATGGCTCTAAGGTAACTCATCCCCTTCCCTAGGTGGATGCAGTTCCCCAATCCTGTGCTCCAATTCCACACACTCCAATTCCAGGTTCCTTTGGGACCTGCCAGACTCCACTGTAGCTTCTCTCTTTTACTCCAGAATTCAGCTCCTCACTTTCCTCACCCTTTCTCAGCCTCCTGATTCTTCACTTCTTGAGGACTTGTTGAAGCACCCCAGCTTCTACTTCTCAGCATCTCTCTTAGTACCTGTGGTGCCACAGTGGATAGCATCTATATCCTTTCCAGTTGCTCAGACCCCCTCCAGAGACTCCTTCCTCAGAGAGCAACCCTTATTCTCTCTCACTCATACTTAAGGGAATGGTTCCATGGTGTAGTGGCTATCACATCTGTTTCACACACAGAAGATCTTGGGTTCAAGTTCCAGTGGAGCCCTTTTTTTCAAAAGGGCATGGGATAAACACTGTGGGGCAGATTTTAATACCTACGCGCAGGCATAGATTTGTGTGCACAATCTGATGAGCACAAAACATGCACGAGCAGCCACGCACGTTATAAAATCCGGGGTCGGTGCGCGCAAGGGGGTGCACTTGTGTGAGCCGAGCCCTAGGGGAGCCCCACTGGCTTTCCCTGTTCCCTCTGAGGCCGCTCTGAAATCGGAGCGGCCTCGGAGGGAACTTTCCTTCCACCCCCTCCCACCTTCCCCTCCCTAACTCGCCCCCAGCCCTACCTAAACCCCCCCCCCCCCCCTCAATACCTTTGTTTTGCAAGTTGTGCCTGCCTCTGGGCAGGCGTAGGTTGCACACGCCGGCTCAGTGCCAGTGTGCGATCCCCCGGCCTAGAGGCCCTATGGAGGCCTCTGGCCATGGCCCCAGTCCTGCCCCAGACCACTCCTGCCCCTTTTTTCAAGCCCTGGGACATACGCGCGTCCTGGAGCTTGCGTGCGTCGCCAGGCCTATGCAAAATAGGCTCAGCGTGCGTAACCCCCCTACGCGCATAGGGCATTTAAAATCTGCCCCTGTGGATCCCTAAAGGCAAGGAGGAGGGGAATGAAGTAAGGCATGGGGGGTATCGTGCTGGTGTGGCAGATACTACTCTTAACAAATAAGCCATCACATATGGGTAACTTGCTGGTGTGGCAGATACTACCCTTGGCAAATAAACTTCAAAATGTGAATCAACTCTATCATTGCTCGCTGCTTCAATGGCAGGGGGATAAGAGGAAAGGAGGAATTGGGTTCAGACAGCAACCAACAAAGACATTGACCTGTATGGTCTGGGAAAACAGATGAGCATGGGGGTAACTTGCTTGATGCGGTGGTTACTACCCTTAACCAAAAGCCTGATACTACACTTCTGATGCAACTCCAACATTGCACATTGCTCTGTGATTCAATGGCAGTGAGGGAGGGAAATTGGTCTCAAACAGTAACCAATAAGAGCCCTGACTTTGGCAGTCTGAGAAATTGATAGGAATGGGAAACTGATAACTTTGGGAGCTTGTTGGGCAGACTGGATGGGCCATAGGGTCCTTTTCTGCCGTCACTTTCTATGTTTCTTTGTTTCTATCATCCACACCTCTTTGCGCTCCAGATGAACCTTCATGAGTTGCAAAGTTCCCCATTTTAACAACATAAGTTGGCTCCATTACAATTTCTGATATTACTGTGCTAGCTAGTAGCCAGTAGGACCATATTCTTCTCCACTTCAAAAAGAAAAAAATTGTAAATTCCCTATTGAGCAATTTTTTCTTTAGCATAATCCATCTTCCATCTCTTCCATCAGCCCCAGGCATGACATGAAAGAAATTCAAGTGAGCAGACACAACATAAGAAAATTTACCTTAGAGAGAAACAAAGACAGAGCTGGGAGCATTATTCCAAGTTTTATCATTTTTTTCTGTAAATTTTCAACACTGTTTATACTTTTTAGCCACTGTATTTTTAAAACTTTTTTTCAACCATACCATTACAAACATTTAATCAACAGCATAGGCTGCCCAATTGAAATTCCTTGGGCTTAAACTTTAGGCATCCTAAGCAAAATCAGTCCATTTTCTTGACGTCAACTTCTTTTCTTCTGGCCCTCTTCCTGAGCCTCCTCCTCGCAAAATCTCTTTACCTCATTCCCGAAGGCTCTTTATCAATTTCTCTTCTCACAGTGCAGTTACTCACCCAGCCCATGGAATGGCTCCAAGGTAACTCACTCCCCTTCCCTAGATAGATGCAGCTCCACAACTTTGCACTGGAACTCCACACAGGCACCACACTTTCTTGGGTCCTGCCAGACTGCCTACTCCAGACTTTGGTCTCCTCAGACTCCTTTTTCCTTATACTCCTGATTCTCAACTTCTTGAGAGCTTATGGAAGCACTCAATCTTCTCCTTCTCCAGCATCTCTCTTAGTAACTGTGGCTTCACAGTGGGCAGCACCTACTTCCTCTCCAGTTGCTCAGACCCCTCCAGAGACCCCTTCTTCAGAGACTAGTCTTTGTTCCACATGGAATACCCCTTTTTATATTCCTAATACCCCTCTAGAGGAAGGTCACACTGCCACTCAATCATCATCCATACCCCTTTGCACTCTGAATGAACCTCAGTGACCTAGAAATGTCCCCATTTTAACAACATAAAGCTACTCCGCTACTATTTGTTATATTACTGTGCCATCTAATGGCCAGTAGGGCCATTAGATGGCACAGTAATATAACAAAACTGGGGTAAACTGGGGTAAAAGCCATTAGTATGTATGTCCTAAAATAAGCATGTACTTGCATATAAATTAAGAGGCATTACATGCAAATGAGGATTTAGAGCGTGCATGGGAAATAGCATGGTATACTCTTTTCTACATGCTATTTTCTATGCTCGCACTAATGCTGAAATTTAACATTTGTAGCAGGTGTTAAATCTTTATCATGCATCATGCTATGGTCTAATGGCCCTATTTACTAGGGACAAAATGGAAGAAAACCTTTAGTAAATAGGCCCCTAAAACTGTCTGCCTCTTGAAATCATCTGTGCTAACAAGCCCCAAGTGAGAAGGCCACTTACCACAGGGTATTTCCTCTCCCAGAACCCTCCACCATGAAAATCTGCCACTCTCCCTCCCTGGAGAACCAGCCTATGCTCCCCTCCCCCTGATAGCAATCAGAAACCCACCCCCAAAGCCTCTGAGGAATAACCTGCCCCAGATCCTCTCAAGGGAGAGGAGCAGATTTTCATGGTGGAGGGTTTTGGGAGAGGCAATATGCCATGGTAACTGGCCTTTCACTTGGGGCTTGTTTTCACGGATGATTTCAAGAGAAGTACCACTGGTATGAAACAAAATTATGTGTATCATAGATATAAGGTGCTCTATTTTAAACAGATGATTGGTATTCAGCTGTTTTTCAATGTGATACATTTGTATCAAAGAAAAAAATGATTTGATTTACTATTTGCTTTTGCCTTGAAGGTTGTACTAAGTGGAAGGACAGTTCTCAAATTATGCTAGTGAATTGGTAGAAAATGGTTCTTACCTGTTATAAGTATGCACTTATTGTAGCAGAGAGGCATAATTATTTATTTTTGTACAAAAAAATGTGGAAATCTCTGCATACTTATTTTGTTGCAGGTTGGCTGATAATTTCCCCAGTATTGTTTATTGGATCTGGTATATAACTATGATTTATTTGTTTGGGTTTATTGTTGAACCAGATTCAGTGCTTGCTGTGTTATATGATAATTATTATTCTTGCTTGTTTTTTAAATGTATATGCTTAAAAATGAAATAAACATTGTGGGCACACACATTCAAAATAGTACTCCTTGCTTGCAGTTCTCTTTCTTGATACTTAGAAAGAGTCCCAGGGTAGGTTCTGCTAGATCTGATTACCTGACCCTGTTGAATGTTCCCTGCCTCTGGAGATCTAGGGTTGCCAGAGAGCTCCAGGTCTTGGTCATCAGAGACAGGCTGAGATATTCAGCTTTGTTCCATTGCAATTCCCAAGAGGAGCAGTCCTACAGCTCTGTGCAGTAGGATAAGAGTCAAATCCTGTCCCTAGTAATGTGGAATTGCTCAGTAGCTGTACATTTTTTAGGTATGGTAATTTCACAGGATGCAGGTGATCTCTCCAGTTCACTAAACTGCAGATATCATTAAACTGTTAGGCCCTGCCCATTTCTACCTTGCAGGTAAAAGCAGAGAACAGTTGGTGTAGGTAGGAGAGTCGCAGAAAAAGAGGCTCAAACTTTAGCTACACACAAGAAGAGTCCATCAGATCCAGCTTTTAGGAGAATTATATTGCATCCTAAAAAGCACTTCACTCTGGAGCTACCCGAACACTTGTTTTCCTTGGGCAGTCCAATGCTGATGAGAGAGAGGAGTATGAAATAGTTGGCATATAAATTAATTTGAACTGTTGGCGGTGTGTTTTACAGTACAAGAATACCATCATATGCATGTTTGGCAGCAGGACCATGAAATGAGCAAAACAAGGCAAACAGTTCCTGCAAGTAAAACGGACATACTGTAATATATTTATATAAGAAGACACTGCCAACAGCACATACTGCATAATTTTACATTTGTGTTTACAATAAACGGTTTTCGCAGCTCATACAAAACACAGTCCATGTTGGAAGAGCTTTATTACAAGCTTTACATAAGCTTGTAATATGAGTTTGCCATTAAAGCTGAGAACTTCTCTGCAAGTTGTGGGTTTGTCATTGGTCAATTCATATATTTTTCATTCCGTATCTGTTTTGCTTTTTGGATTTATTTATTTATTTGCTTTGATTTATATTCTGCCTTTCAGCCACTGCAAAGCGGATTACATAAGCGGATTACATTCAGTTCTGTAGATGGTGCAGTGTGAGTTTTTTCACTCCTTCTTGTTGTGCTTTTAATTTAAAAAGTAACGCAAGGAAAAACTTCTATCCACTCTAGTTTATATGTACCCATTCTGTACCAAAATTAGAGGTGGGGGGGTCAAGCCAATCGACCAATCAAATTGCTGAACATCGCTTGGTGTTTTTAATCTTATTTTTAGTCCTGGGGGAATTCTGTGCTACTGCGGAGCACAGAATTCCCCTCCAGCACAGCTGCGCAGAATCTGGTAGGCCCAGGCATGTTGCGAGTGGAGGCTGTCCCACTCACGGCGAAGATAGAGCAGGCCCCGACATGCCGCGTGCGGAGGCCGTCCTGCTCGTGGCACGCCTGGGCCTGCTTCATCTTCGCTGTGAGTGGGACGGGCTCCACTTGCGGCAAACCGGGGCCTGCTCCTTCTTCACTGCGAGTGGGACAGACTCCATTTGCGGCACGCCGGAACATGTTCCATCTTTGATGCGAGTGGAGACCGTCCCATTCGTGGCGAAGATGGAGGCCCTGGCATGCTGCGAGCGGAGGCCATCCCACTTGCAGCAAAGTTGGAGCAAGCCCCAGTGAGAGTGAGTCTGTGTGTGGGTGTGTAAGATTGCGAGCCTAGAGGGTGAGAGAGAGAGCATGTGTGAGAGTGTGTAGGTGCCAGAGAGAAGGAACCTATGTGAGGAGATTGTGAAGGAATGTGTATATCTGTGAGAGATTGGGCGCTAGTGTGTGTGAAAAAGAGATTATGTGTATGTGAAGGTGTTTGTTTGTGAGAGAGAGAGAGAGCATGCGTGAGGATGTGTGAATATGGAAGAAAGAGAGCCTGTGTAAAGGAATGTGTGTGTGTGTGTGAGAGAGAGAGGGAGTCTATATATGGGGGGGGGGGAGCAAGAGAGGGAGCCAGTGTGCAGGGTGTACGAGAGAGAGAGATAGGTAGCCTGTGTGAGGGTGTATGTGTGAGAGAAAGGGAGCCTGTGAGGTTGTGTGTGCAAGACAGAGAGCCTGAATGAGAGTGTGCGTGTGTGTGCGAGAGAGAGGGAGCCTGTTTGAGGGAGTGTGTGTGCACGAGAGGGGGAGTTTGTTTGAGGGGGTGTGTGTGCATGAGAGAGAGGGCGCCTGTATGAGGGTATGTATGTGTGTGTGACAGAGGGAGAGAGGGAGAGAGGGAGCCTGTATGAGGGGGTATGTACACTAGAGAGAGGGAGCCTGTGTGTGAGAGAAAGACAAGGGACAGTACTGAGAGAGGGATCAAACTCTGAGAGTGGAGATAGAGTGGAAGGGATTGAGCCTAGAGGGGGAGGGGAGAGATAGTGGGAGGTGGAGGGTAAACTGAAACGAGAATGGCCAGGGGAATAGGGAGAGAGGGCGGAAGAGACACTCTTACAGTGAACTTCTAGGGAAATCCTAACTAAAGCAAAAAAAAAGGGACCACATTACTCCAATTTTAAAGAATCTCCATTGGCTCCCTATAAAATATAGAATCCTCTACAAACTCTCTCAACCATCCACAAATCTATCTACAAAACCTCACACCTTGATCTCAGGATCCCATTGCAGCTACATTCATCCTCCCGTCTGTTGAGATCGGCACAAAAAGGCTCTCTAAAAACCCCTCCATTCAAAATATCTTCAAACAAAAGAGCCTTCTCCACAGCAGGTCCTAACCATTGGAACTCTCTCCCTTCAGACCTTAGGCTCGAACAATGCCCTATCACCTTCAAAAAAAGACTGAAGACCTGGCTTTTCACCCAAGCCTACGCCTGAATTTGACTTTTCTAACTCTGTCCCACCCTGGACAATTTCATTATGTCTCCCACTGCTTAACAAACCTAGAAACATTTTCAGTTTCCTCCTGCTAACGATTGACCACTGGTTACATGATTATTCCTAATCTCTATTATGTTAGATTTCTGTTATTATGTATTTCATAATGTTTTATGTAATTTAACTATTCCCTAGCACCTCATTCCCATGTTTCTCTTGTTCTCTGTAAGACTCATGTGTTAAGTCATTTCAATGTTATTTGTAAACCGAAGTGATTAGTAACATTGTTACCAGAACCTCGGTATATAAAAATTGTTAAATAAATAAATAAATAAATAAATAAATAAATAAATAAATTCTGTTCAAAGTATTTAAAACTTTGCATCTTTAAGTAATGACTTTTTTCTGTATTACATTTTAAATTAATTACTTATAGACTGTCATGTATATTGTTATTTTGACCAATATAAAGTATGCAGAATTTTAAGTTTTTGTGCACAGAATTTTAAATGTTTTGGCGCAGAATTCCCCCAGAAGTATATTCTATGGGACCAGACTGACTAGCCAGGGACTGTGAGAAGTCGCCAGTAATAATGCTGCTGTTGCTGCACATATCACCTCTGATTAATTTAATTAATCTAGACTCTGCACTCACTCCTGGGGGGTCTTAAATGCATTTGTTAATCAATACTGGGCTCCAGTGTCAACAGTCTGGACTATGAGCAGACCAAAACCCAGTATGATTCATAGCAAATACAAATAGCTGAAGCTGAAACCTAATCACGATTAGGTCGCCACTAGGCCTTATCTCGCCGGGTAATGCTTAGTAAATCTGGCTCCAAGTACACTGAATTAATGACCTGTTTATGGCAGCTAAGGCTTTCCCCCCATTCTGTGTTCATGAGAAGAATGCTTAGAGAATCAGGTCCTTGGTCAGAAATGCGTGTGCCGAGTATACAGAGGCACCACTCTATGCTTAGCACGAAGACACTCTCTTTTTTTTTGGGGGGGGGGGGGTGTGGAAAAAGTCACCTCCCACCTAAAATTCAACTGCCCCCCCAAATGCATCGGAAGGCTTCCTCCGTTCCTGTTGGGTGAGTTCAGCCGCGCGGAGCGAGCGTCGCTCTCTTCCCCCAGCGCCCGGCCCGAGCGGTGACGGGCGCCGTCACTTCCGTGCCGGTAACAGGATCCCCTGCCGGCAGGGCCCAGGTTGCCTTGGAGACGGGGAAGCAGGCCCAGACGGGGCACGACGGGCGGGGGGGGGCTGCAGGAAGGTTGCACGTAGGCTTGTACTCCAAAACAAAACTTTCTCCATGTGCTGTAACATGAGCCGGTGGGGGGCGGCGGCGTCCGCTCGGGATTACAGGCTCAGTCACCAGGCTCTTCCTTCACTTAACTGGGAACAAGGAATCGTCAGAAGGCTGCGAAGGATGCGTTTTCTGCCTTAAACGGAGGTCGAATGTACGCTATGTGACCGAGAAGGAAGAAAAAAACCATCCCGGGCCGCCCGCTAAGAGGCGGGGAGACGGAGGACGTCGCTCGATCAAGCGCGGGCCGGGTAAGGACTCTTGTGTTATGCATCCTGCGGCGAGGAGCTCTCGGCTGGACTGGGAAAGGGCCTTTATTTACTTCGCTTTCCCTCATTATGGCGCTTCGAAAATAACAGTGTCACAACCGAGTCAGATTGTCACGAGTCAAGATTATTATACAAAAGCGAGTAGTAATGCAGCCTTACTTTAGTGGCGATGGGTGAGGTATATTGGAGTACAGTGCTTAAGGTGTGGGCCAGGGACATCCTTAGCACTCATGAGTTCCAAACCTTGCTCTCCTGCCAGCTCCCCGTGCAATCCTGCAACTGGTCGGTTATCGTTTTAGTTTTACTCTGTACGAGGACATTAACGATAACGACAGTGGCAGCACCTCTTTGGAGAATTTTGAACAAATTTGTAGCCAGAATGTATCTAGCAGAAATGGCTACATGTGTCTGCTATATTTTAATTGTAAAGAGTTGGAATATCCCATACAAACAAATATTAAAAATACAATAGATATAGGTGATAGAAAATGATGGAAGACAGAGATTGCAAGGCCCATCTAGGCTTTCCATTCCTGATGCCATACAGCTTCACTTTCTTGTGGCCAATCATCTGTGCTTATCTTATTCTTTCTTGAATTCTCTCACTTTTGGCCTCCACTATGTCCTGTGGAAGACTGTTTCAAGTATCCACTACCTTTTCTCTGATGAAATATTTCCTTATGTTGGTCCCTAGTCTTCCCCCATTTAGCCATGTGTCAACTCTGTCTTCCTCTGTTGCCATCTCCCTCCAATCCTTTTTTTCCCCTATCACTGCATACAAGTACTGACTGTCAGTGTAATACAATTTTTGTTTTATGCAACTTTCTTGAAAAGCTGTTTTAAAGCTGCATATGCGTAGCTTTGCATAATAAATAATAAGAATCTAAATGTATTATTCTACATGTAGTAGAAAAATTCTTCTGTCTGTATATTGGAGACCTTTTCAGAAGGGTGGTGTATCTTACTGCTGATACTCCTTTGTATATTTGTGCAAAGTCACAAATAAGGATTTAATAACAAACAAAGGAGAGCATTTCATGCTGGGGCTTTTGTTTTCCCCTACTTAACATTTTTAATTTGCTGCATCTATTTCTTCTGTCTCTTGTGTAGCTTTTATTATTATCCTTTTATAACTTGAGCTGAATATTTCAGTTCAAAGGGGGGGGGGGGGGGGGTCAGAGTCACTGCGGATCATGTGAATGTGTATACTGGGCACCCAGTTTTTGTACTCACTTTATACCCTGATTCTGATTTGACACTTTTCTAAGTGCCCATTCCAGGGAGATTTGACCGGATAGGGAGGATGAGGGGGAGAGTGGGGCAAAGAGTGGAGTTTTGGGGGGGGAGGGGAGGGGGGAGGCTTTGGTGATTGCCTGCTACTAAAGAGGCATGCAATTAGTTTTAAGGTCCTGCTGATCCCTGCCCTAGTGGCATCCCTTCAGTAAAACCGCCCAGGCCAGCCAAATACTATGTGGTTGGCAACTGTAAGAATCTACAGAATAGAAAGCTATAGAAAAATATGTACACTTGTAGGTAAGCTTATGTTTGTTTCACTTTTCAGTGTGAGCTTTCTTGGGGCACTATGGAAAAATATGAGAAGATCATGAACATAGGGAGAGGAGCAAGTGCTGAAGTCTTCCTCATGAGGAATGTGGAAACGAAAAAATTGTATGCTGTGAAAAGAATTAAGATGGATCCCTCAATGAGAATGAGAAACAAGGAGTCTATAATCCAGGAAGCCACTATCTTAGGAAAACTCAAACACCCCCACATTGTAATGTGCCATGAGTACTTCTCTGACCCCGAAGATGAGCACATCTTCATTGTTGAGGATTATTGTGATGGAGGGACAATGGATGACCAGATAAAACAGAGGAATGGTGACTTCTTCCCTGAGGACAAGGCCATGGAGTGGTTTGTACAGCTAGTCATGGCTATCCAGTACATCCATTCAATGAAAGTTTTACACCGAGATATCAAAACATCAAATGTGTTCCTCACCAAGAAAGGGAGGGTCCGACTGGGAGATTTTGGCATTTCCAAAGTTATGAACAGTACTTTGGATATGGCAAGTACATGTGTGGGCACACCGTATTATCTGAGCCCAGAGCTTTGCCAGGATGTTCCATATAGTTCCAAGGCTGACATCTGGGCACTGGGATGTCTCCTTTTTGAGCTGTGTGCTTTAAAACCGGCCTTTGATGCAATGAATCTCATCAGCTTATTCTACAAAATTGTGACAGGTGAATATGCCAGTGTACCTGAGTGCTATTCTGAAAGTGTGCACAGCTTGATTAAAACACTTCTAAATAAGTGCCCAGAGGAGAGACCTAGTGCTAGCTGCATCCTCAACATTCCCTTTGTGCAACAGCATCTCAAGATTTTCATTCAGAAACAAGAATCTCAACTGTTAAAGCAATATTATACAGAGAAAAAGGAATATTATACAGAGAAAAAAGTTGATGGTGAAGCCTTGTATTCCTCAGAACTTCGTAGCAAAACTTCCATGACACAGTGCAACCAGACGAGACAGGACTGCCGACCAAAGTCAGCTCCACCATCTGCCAGTCAATCAGAGTTGGAAGAGCATGAGACCTTGGAGCAGGAGGACATGGCCAGTACAGGAGAGAGGTCAGACTATTCAGAAGACTTTGATGAGCATGAAAGCATGTCTTCTGTTGAAGAGAACCTAGAGGCAGATAGTTCTCTCCGACCTCAGGTTGAGGAAATCCCTGAAGAGATAGGTGAGTCAAAGAAAAGTTTTGGAGATCCCTACAATCAGTCTGAATAAGTTTACTTACCAAGTATTTAGCTCCTCAAGAGTGATGTATATGCATATATTAAAACTATACACCAAACCTAATCTGCCAAAAAATTCATTTTACTGCATAAAATAATTTAGATAAACTATATTTCCAATTCTGCAACAGCTTTGTGATAGCATAAGAGTTTACTCCAGGGTAAGTAACTGGAGTGCCAGAAATAGGTTTGGTTTTCAGGATATCCACAATGAATATGCATGAAGTATATTTCCATGCACTGCACTCTAGTATTCGAGTTCCTTTATCCCTGGTTTAATCTTCTTTATGAGTAAACATTCTAATATATTTTATTTGGAAAAGGATTATTTAGAAACATGATGGCAGAAAATGACCATTCCCTGTACGTACCCAGATCAGTCCAGCCAGCTGGGTTTTTCCTCCCAGCAGATGGAGACAGAGAAAAACTCGGAGCACTCCTCTTAACTGGGTGTAGCACCTGCGTCTCCTCAGTATTTCTCCATCTCCAGCAGATGGAGGTGGTGTACAGCCTGCGGCTCTGACTGATTTTAGGTTTTTGCAAAAATAAACCCCAAAATTAATAAATAACAAGCAGCTCAAGTAAGGACAAGAAAGAACTGTTATTCCTCCCAGGGGGTTGGCAGGTCCTAGTGGGACCATGCCCCCTGGTCGCAGGTTTCTGGAGCAGGGTCGGTGGCCCAAAATTGCTCCCCTCTCTTCAGTGGTGCTGGGGGTGATACCAGTGGTCTGGTCCCTTCCCCCCCCCCCCCCCCCCCTTTGTAGATCCGGAGAAGTTTCCTGGGCCAGTAAAGTTGCATTAATACAAAAAAAAAAAAAAAAAGAGGGCAAACGACGAGGTTCGCTGCCAGCAGCCTCCTTTTTTTTCCTGGCAAGGTTGCTATTCGCAGCCAAACCCTAACCGGGCCGTTGTCTGTGTCTCGGGACCTGAAGTATATTTATCGGTGCCCCCCCCCCGACTCGTGCGCACCCCCCTTTCCCGCCGAGATGCCGCGAGGCACCCGTTGTTTGGCCTGCGGGGAGCTCTATTCGCGGCTCTTCCACGATGGGCTCTGTGTGCGTTGGCCTCCCCGGAGGGGAGGGTCCCTCAAGAGTGGCAGGGGCGAAGGCAGGCAAGACCCGCGGTGCAAGCAAATGACCTGCTACTTCGGCGCTCGAGGCCGATCCATTCCCACTAAGCACAGGAACAGCGACCATTTTGGAATCCTTTGGCATGGCTGAACAGAGGGCAGCAGAGGAGGGGGATCTCCCCCCCGATCTGTCTCCAGCTGATTTAAGTACTGATTTTTTTGGAGCAGTAGCCCGATCCCCTCGAGGGGGGTTCTAGGGGCCAGTCCGATTTCCCCATGGCATTTGGAGCCCTACTGGTTTTACAGTGGACTTCGTGCTTCTGATGCATGAAGCCTATCTGGCTAGTCAGCCCTGCTCGGGGCCCCTCCACAGCGCAGACCAAATGAAGGCCCGCCCGCTAAGGTCCCCAAGAGACAGGATCCATAGGGGGCCATTCGAATTCAGAAGATTAGGGGTCCTGCTTCTCATCTGACCCCTCGGAGCCCACAGCTCAAGATTCAGCTGCAGACCCGCCTCCCCTTAGAGGAGATCAGGGCAAAGAGCCGGACAGGTCACTTCCCATGAATGGAGATGATCCCAAAGTGGTGCATTTATTTCATAGGGAGGAACTGGACCCTCTAATCCCGCATGTTCTGGCGGAGCTGGGCACTGCGGTCCCCCAGGATAATCCAGGTCAGGCCACGGTGGACCCTGTCATGGCTGGCTTGCGAGGTGCGGCAAAGACTTTTCCTTTTCACCATATGGTGCAACAGTTAATGGTCCAGGCGTGGGATGCTCCGGAGTCAGGCTTGAGAGTGGGCCGGGCGATGGACAAGGTCTATCCTTTGCCGGAGTAGACTCTGGATCTGTTGAAGGTGCCCAAGGTGGATGCTTCGGTGAGCCACCATCCCGGTTGCAGTGTGATGGCCCTTAAGGACCTATAGGATTGGAAGCTCGAAGTGCATCTCAAGAGGATTTTTGAGGTGTCGGCCCTCTGCATTCGGGCTGCATCTGCAGCAGCTTCGTGCGAGTCTCCGGTGGGTGCAGCAGCTGTTGAATGCTAGGGATCTTCCACCCCAGGAGTCGGCGCAGGCCGAGCGCTTGGAAGCGGCGGTGGCCTATGGAGAAGATGCTGTGTATGATCTCCTTCATACTTCTTTCCGAACAATGTTGTCAGCGGTCTCGGCGAGGTGGCTTCTCTGGCTCTGCAATAGGTTGGTGGATGTGTCCTCCAAAGCTCAGCTCAGTGCGATGCCCTTTAAGGGCAAGTTTCTCTTTGGCGAAGACTTGGAGCAGCTGATCAAATTTTTAGGCGACAACAAGTTACACAAACTAAGTACAATCATAGGTAGGGCAACCTAGGTAGGACATACCTTAGGTAGGACAAACCTAAGGGGGTTAGGAGTTTTCTCCCCACCTGCTATCATTTTGGGGGGCAAAGGCATTTCTGTCAGAGCAGGGCACAGGGAGCAGGCCAGCAACAGCCTTCGGGGAGGTCCCAATCCTGGTCTCAATCCTTTCAAGGGTGCAGAGTGAGCCGAGATGGGGCCAGTCAGGGGCCCCTTGGCTCCAAGTCCTCTCTGAGATACAGCTGACCCATTCCTCCATCCCATTGATAGGCGGTCAGCTGGCCCTTTTTCACGAGGAATGGGTCAAAATAACGTTGGACCAGTGGGTCCTAAGTGTCATAGAATTCGGCTATGTTTTAGATTTTGCTCGGCCTCTGTGAGACCTGTTTATGATCTCTCTCCATGCAGCTTCCCATTGAAGAAAGAAATCATTCGGCAAACAATCCAGTGTTTACTCAGTCTGGGGGCCATTTTCCTTTTCCCCAGGAAAAATGTGGAACTGGCCATTATTCCATTTACTTTGTGGTGCCGAAGAAGGAAGTTACCTTCCGCCTGATTCTGGACCTGAAGCAGGTGAACAAGACCCTCAGGGTCTCGCGTTTTCGGATTGAGACCCTGTGTTCAGTCATTGCGGCCGTATGCCGAAAGAAGTTTTTGGCTTCTCTAGATCTGACGGACGCGTACCTGCACATAGGGATCCACAGGGATCACCAGAGATTTCTCTGCTTCATGATCCTCAGAATGCATTTCCAGTTCTGTGCCCTCCCCTTCAATCTGGTTACAGTTCCACACACGTTCACTAAGGTGATGGTGGTAGTGGTAGCAGCCCTCCGGCAGGAGGGAGTGCTAGTTCACCCGTACCTGGATGACTGGCTCATCTGTGCAAAGTCAGAGAAGCTCTACAAGCAAGCAGTGGACAACGTCTTGTTCCTTTTGAGGGCCCTTGGTTGGGTCATCAACCAGTCCAAGAGTCATCTTCATCTTTCTCAAGTTCTGGATTTTCTAAGAGCACGATTCAATAACCGAGTGGGCAAGGTCTTCCTAGTGGAGGACCGAATCAGGAAGTTGCAATCTCAAGTTCAACATCTGTTGGCAGCCTCGTGCCCAGAGTCTGGGAGTATTTACAGGTCCTTGACTCCATGGCGTCCACTCTGGAGTTGGTCCTGTGGACATTTGCTCATATGAGACCCTTACAGAAAGCGTTGCTATTCCGTTGGGACCCGATGTTGGAGGAATTCCAGGTGGTCTTACCGCTCACTGAGTCCGCCAGGTCCAGTCTTGGTTGGTGGCTTGTCCGAAAACATTTGAGGTGCGGGGTGGACCTCGAGGTGCCTTAGTGGGTGATAGTGACTATGGACACAAGCCTCTCTGGTTGGGGGGTGGTGTGCCAATCCTAGTCAGTCCAGGGCAATGCTCGACGGAGGAGACACAGTGGTCCATCAGTCACCTAGAGACCAGAGCAGTACAGTTTCTTCAACTCTTGCGCAACCGGGCAGTATGGGTTGTGTTGGACAATGTGACAACTGTAGCCTACATCAATTGTCAAGGCGGAGCCAAAAGTCATCAGATAGCTCTGGAAGCGGAGCAGCTGATGTCCTGGGCAGAACAGCATCTAGCCTTGCAGGTGACGTCACACATAGCGGGGACTGACAATTGCAAGCAGATTTTCTGAGCCACCAAAGGCTAGACCGCAGAGAATGGGAGCTGTCGGAAGCAATGACCCTCATCTTGCGCAGATGGGGAACGCCTCATCTGGATTTGATGGTGACTCGAACAAATGCCTTTTTACGATTTTCTGATTCTGGAGTATCCCTCAGGACAGTTCCCTCCTTTCTACCGCAAGTAGTCTCAGCTTTCCACTTAAACCAGTCAGTGGAGCTTCCAGCCTTTACCAATGTCGAGCTGGATACACCTCACGCAGGAGAATTGAGGTATCTAGATATCAGGAGGGTCCTTTTATGATACCTCGAGGTTATTAATGCCTTTCAGGTCTTCGGTCATCTTTTTGTTATCTGAAGCGGCGCTAAGAAGGGACACAAAGCGTCAAAAGCGTCCATAGTTCGTTGGTTGAAAGAGGCTATTGCTTCCGCTTATATTTGTCACGAATGTTCTATCCCTGAAGGTTTGAAAGCACATTCCATACGGTTGCAGGCAGCTTCTTGGGCAGTGTGTCAATTGGCTTCCCCACAAGAAATTTGCAGGGCAGCAACCTGGAAGTCCTTACACACCTTTGCCAAACACTATCGTTTGGACGTCCAGGCACCAGAAGCTGCCAGTTTTGGGAGCAGTGTCATTCGAGCGGGACTCTCCAGGTCCCACCCCAGATAGGGAAGCTTTGGTACATCCCAGCTGTCTGGACTGATCCGGGTACGTACAGGGAAAGGAAAATTGGTTCTTACCTGCTAATTTTCGTTCCTTTAGTACCTCAGATCAGTCCAGACGCCCACCCTTTTTCCGTGTGGGCATGATTCTTGGGAGAGTCCATTCGATCTGTCTTACTAACATTTTTTTTTCAGCTCCACTACAGGATCCATTCTTCTTATCCTGATCGCAGAATTTTCACATGTACATGGTTGGTTTGTTCATTTCCTTCTTGCTTGTTTTTCTTGTTCAATGGTTTCAATACATTTTCTGCTTTGAGAATTCTAATACTGAGGAGACGCAGGTGCTACACCCGGTTAAGAAGGGTGCTCTTCGAGTTTTTCTCTGTCTCCAACTGCTGGAAGGGAGACAAAACCCAGCTGTCTGGACTAATCCGTGGTACTACAGGAACGAAAATTAGCAGGTAAGAACCAATTTTCCTTCTGTCCTATCTAGTTTCCCCATCCATACCAACTATTCAGCTTTACAATTCATACTACTCCCTCAGAGATCCTCTGTGTTTATCCCATACTTTTTTGAATTCAGATACTGTTCCTGGCTTCACCGTCTCCCCAGGGAGGCTGTAAAGTATCTTCTATTCTCTCTGAAAAGAAATATTTCCTTAGATTATCCCTGAGCCTCCCCCCTTCCACCCTCATTGCATGAAAGAGGCCTGCCTCCTGTGCATGGAAACCTTGGTGATATTGTCTCTCTCCTATCTCCCCATCCCAGCTTTCCTCTAAGATAACCAGTACATGTTTAGATCTTTAAATCTGTCCCCATATGCTTTAGAATGAAGATCACTGATCATTTTAGTAGCCAACCTCTAGACAGACCGCAGTTGGTTTATATCCTTTTGAAGATGCAATCTCCAGACCTGTACATAGTATTCCAATGAGATGTCACCAAAGATTATGCAGTGGCAATACTGTGGACATTAGTGGTAATAATGGATACGTTCCAGCATTGTACCCTGCTAAGTTGTTATTCTAATTATCTGTGTTGAATAGTTGCCTTTGAGAACATCAACAGCTATAATATACACCTAACTGTGCTATATGCTCCTCTTAATTGAAATCTTCTATTGCTGGTTGTCTTTGCCACTTATTTAGCAACTTTTTCACATTTTTTTCACTTACATTAGACGACTGGTAGAAAACTGCCATAATTTGTGACTTCCTGTTTTTTTTGCCACAGGGTACTTATCTGCTTCCTCATTAATGTTGTGGGTTGATGTGCATGCTTTACCCATGGTGTTTTATTTGCATGATTTCACTGAAACATGGTGGCAGAAAAAGACCATACGGCCTGTCTAGTCTACCCATTTCTTTAGTCCCTATCACTCCTTCAGACATCCCCTGTACTTGTCCCTTGCATTCTTGAATTTAGATATCATCCTTGTCTTTACCACCTCCACTGGGAGGCTCTTTCCTCTCTGTAAATAAATATTTCCTTAGATCAGAGGTGCTTCAACTGGTCCTATGGGCCCCCCTAGCCAGTCGGTTTTCAGGATGTCCCTTATGAATATGCACAGGAGGTAGTGCATGCAAATATATCTCACGCGTATTCATTAGGGATATTCTGAAAATCCGACTGGCTGGGGTGTGTGTGTGTGTGTGTGTGGGTGGGGGGGGGGGGGCACCATAGGACTGGTTTGAGCACCCCTGCCTTAGATTACTCCTCAGTCTATTCCCTTTCACCCGCATTCTATGACCCCTCATGCCAGAGCCTCTTTTCTTTTGAAGGAAGCCCGTCTTTTGTGAATTGATATCCTGGAGGTATTTAAATGTTTCTGTCATACTTCCCCTATCCCACCTTTTCTCTAATGCAGAGATTCCCAACCTTTTCAGATGTAGTGATCTTTTTCAACATCCAAAAGTTTTAGGGACCCCCTTTCAGTCCCCACCATTCTTGGTGTCCTGTCCCAGCCATTCCTTACTAGTCTCTCTCTCTCCCCACCAGTCCTCCCCATCAATCTCGCCTATCACCAGACTTTCCCCACTCTCTCTCCTTACCCATCTCTCCACAAGTCTGTCTCTCACTGTTCCTGCCCAGACCCATCCCACCAGTCTCTCATTTCCCAAGCCCCCAAAGTCTCATAAGAACATAAGAAATTGCCATGCTGGGTCATACCAAGGGTCCATCAAGCCCAGCATCCTGTTTCCAACAGAGGCCAAACCAGGTCACAAGAACCTGGGAAGTACCCAAAAACCAAGAAGATCCCATGCTACTGATGCAATTAATAGCAGTGGCTATTAGCTAAGTAAACTTGATTAATAGCCGTTAATGGATTTCTCCTGCAAGAACTTATCCAAACCTTTTTTGAACCCAGCTACACTAACTGCACTAACCACGTCCTTTGGCAACAAATTCCAGAGCTTAATTGTGCGTTGAGTGAAAAAGAATTTTCTCCGATTAGTCTTAAATGTGTCCTACATAAGCATTGGTGATGCGCATGCCCCTAGGGAGGGGCACAGTGCCGAGTAGCGGGGTTTCTCCGCAGGCCACGCGGAGAGGCCCATCGTGAAGCAATGGCTGTGGTGTCTGGACCGGGAATGCCAGGGACTGCAGCTGAGCCAGAGGCACCAGGGGAGGCCTGAGGACGGAGTTGGCGGCCCGCTGCTGCCAGAGAGGAGGAACCAGGAGCTGGAGTTACTGCAGAGAGGTGAAGGGGCCGTGTCGCGGGTCTGCCGCGGAAGGCATGCATAACAAGTTTCTGATGTCTCTGGATTTGTCAGAGGCATACTTTCATATACCCATCCATCTGGAACATCAATGCTTTCTGCGTTTCGCTCTTTTGGGGTGACATTATCAGTTTCAAGTGCTGCTTTGGGTTGGCCTCCACGCCTAGAACCTTTCCAAGGTTATGGTAGTGGTTGCGGCGGTGTAGAGAAAGGATGGCATTTTGGTTCACCCATACTTAGATGATTGGCTGATTCGGGCCAAGAGTCTGGAAGAGAGCCTTAGAGTCTCCTTGCTACAGAAACTAGGTTGTGTGGTGAACTTGGCCAAGAGAAATCTACAGCCATCCCAGACACTAGAATATCTCAGGGTTCAGTTTGACAGGAAGCAAAGCAGGGTGTTCCTGCTAGAGGACCGCATTCAGAAACTGATGGTGGAGATGCAACTATTGACAGAAACAATAAGCCTGACAGTGTGGTCTTATCTACAGGTGCTCAGGTTGATGGCGGGCACCCTAGAGGTGGTTCCGTGGTCGAGGGTGCATATGTGCCCTATTCAGCGCACTCTACTGGCTTCGTATTAAGACTATTCAATATGGCTTTGCCTATCGGTGGAGATCAGCATACATCTGCTGTGGTAGTTGCAAGTGGACCATCTAAGGAAGGGGGTGTCCCTACGATCACTAGACTGGCTTGTACTCTAGATGGATGCGAGCCTCCAGGGTTGGAGTGCTTGCTATCAGGAGTTGACAGCACAAGGCAGGTAGAGTAGAGAAGAATCTCTCTGGCGCATCAATCGGCTGGAAGCCTAGGCCATCCGGTTGGCATGCTTACGATTCATCGACCAATTGTAGGGTCGAGCAGTCCGGATAATATCAGACAGTGCGATGACAGTGGCTTACTTCTGTTGCCAGACCTGTTGGTGACATTTCACAGTGCGAAGGCTCCTCACTTTTTCAATTGCAGGAGAGATCAAAGGTACTTAGGTATCAATGTCCTATATGCCTTTCGCCGTGGCCCAGGTTGGGTAGAAGGATTTGAAGGATTGAGAGATACACAAGGATGGTGCCTTTGGTGGCACCAGATTGGCTCAGGAGGCCGTGGGATGCAGAAGTGAGAAAGCTCCTGGTGGACTCTCCGATCCAATTACTGGTTCACAGGGTTCTGCTATGGCAGGGCCCTGTTCTTCACAAAGATCCGACTTGATTTTGTCTTGTAGTATGGCCCTTGAGAGGGTTAGGTTGCTGAAGTGTGGATATTCCACTGCAGTGATTGCCACCTTGCTATGAGCAAGAGAGTTTTCCACTTCCTTAGCCTATGTGCTGGTTGGTGAGTATTTGAGGCTTGGTGGAAGTATTGAAGGGTTCATCCTTGTTCAGTTAAGATCCCGCTCATTTTGGATTTTTTGCAGGATGGATTGAGTAAGGGGTTGGCTCTTAATTCATTGAAGGCACAGGTGACAGTTCTTGCCTGTTTTCAAGGTCAAGTGGATAGCGGACCCTTGTCAGCTCATTCAGATGTGGCTCGTTTCAAAAAAGGGATGAAGCATCTACTTCCTCTCCTGTAGTTGCCAGTGCCCTTGTTGAGACTTAATCTGTTTTTTTTATTTTCTGGCAGGTCCCTCTTTTCGAGTGCTGCGTAGCCTTCCTTGAGGTTACTTATCTTGAAAATGGTGTTTCTTGTGGCAGTTGTTCTGTATGTAGAATCTCTGAACTGTAAGCCTTGTCTTGCCAGGAACTGTTTCTGCAAGTGATTTCAGAGGCGATACAAGTACTGTTCCGTTCTTTTTTGACAAAGGTGGTATCGGATTTTCATTTTTAATCACACAATTCCCTGCTGACTCTAGACAGGGAGAGAGATGTAGATGAATATCACCTGTTATGGTCCTTGGATGTCAAGAAACATATTTTGAGGTATTTAAAGGTTTCTGAATCTCTCAGGAAGACGGACTGGCTGTTTATATTCCATAATGGGAGTAAACTGTGTGAGCCAGGCATCATGGGCTACAATAGCCCATTGGATTAAAGAGGTCATGGCCATGTACGTGGATGCTGAACAGCCATTGCCTAGTCATGTTAGGACTCATTCCCCTAGGGCTTAGGCAGTGTCATGGGCAGAGATTAGTTTGCTGTCTCCCATCGAGATTTGCAGAGCTACGACATGGACCTCCTTACATACCTTTTCCAGGCATTACCGCTTGGATGTGCAGGCTTGGGAGGATGCAGCCTTTGCGCATGCGGTATTGATCAGACCGCAGGCAGCCTCCCTCCCTGTTTGGGAGTAGCTATGGTACATCTTACTGGTCGTGGATCCACCTATCCGAATACTAAGGAGAAATTACTACTTACCTGATAATTTCCTTTTCTTTAATGAGGATAGGTGGATCCACTTTCCTGCCCTCAGCTGCTGGATGCTTGTGCTATTGTTCTCCTGCGTGGCTGCGTGTTCCAGGGCTTAGTGGTGTCAATCCAGTCCCTAGACAAGTGTTGTTATACTCTTTGTCTAAACTCACTGTTTTCCTGTTAGCTGAGTGCTGGAGTGGTTAATAATCAAGTTTTGTTAGTTTGTCCACAGTTGGCATTTGCAGAGAATACTGGCAGGCTGATGTCAGTGCAGGGGTATATATATCATGCCATCAGCTTTGCTCCATCTCCATCTGCTGGTAGAGGTGCTTAACTCCACTAGTCGTGGATCCACGTATCCTCAATAAAGAAAAGAAAATTATCAGGTAAGTAGTAATTTCTCCTTTTACTCCTGGTCAGAGGTGGAGTAACGTTTCTAGCACTAGTGTTAATCTATGGGCAGAAGCAAAAGTTCGAGTGTTGGGCCCTGTAGTCTGGATTTTGCGCATACAAAACATGCTTTGTGTACAAAAAGCATGTTTTCTATGCATAAAATATGATTTATGTGCACATTTTGTAGACATAAATCGTGTTTCATGCGCACAAAACATGGATTTTGTAAGCATAAATCATGTCCAAGAGACTCCCCCCTCCCCCTGCCCCTGCCTTAAAATGTGCATTCTTCCTAAGCTCAGCGCACATTTTAACTCTGATCTGTGTGCACGTTTTTGTATGCATTTTCAACTCCCGATATATTAGTATGCCATCTGCTTACTGCAGATGGCATACTAATATATGCCATATAAAAACATAATTGTTTTTAGCACCTGCATTAAGAAACTGTGTGCTGAATTTCAGTGCAGTCTTAACATACCGCTAGTTTCATCTGCCCCTCTATGAGAATGGTGCAAGTATGCTGGTTTTTCATGGTTAAAAATTAATTAGCAGGACTGCATAGTCAAAAGGAGAGTTATGGGGTCCCAGCAGAGTGCTAACATGAGCATACAAAATACATCTTACAGGATACCAAGGTGGTATATCCTCCTGGTGTTTCATATTTTGTATTGGTGGAAAATAATTGTAGGCAATTTATATCACCACCAAGCTATCTGGAATATTTAGTTGACCTTGCTATTCTGCAGATTCCCAGCATAGAACATTCAGAATGTGTTCATCCTGAATGATTCATGATGAGCTGTGTTACATTGTATGTGATGATAAATTGAATTCAGAAGGGCACGGGATAAACACAGAGCATCCCTAGTTGTTAAAGGATGAAAATGATGAGATGGGCTAACCCTGTATTATCTTTAGTTATTATATTTCTGCATGGGGATAATCTGCAAGGAGCAATGATTACTACCTTTACAGAAGGCATGGGGGTGACCTGCATAGAGCAGCAGTTACTACCCTAAACAATTTGCTGGGCAGATAGGGTGGACCATTTGGATGTTTATCTGCCATCATTTATTTATTTATTTATTTATTTATTTATTTATTTGCAATTTTTATATACCGACATTCGTTCGGGGAACATCATATCGGTTTCCATATAACATAAAAGTAGCCAACTGGGCTTTACAATGAACTGATAGGAGAACTGGGTATCAGGGAAGGTGGGGGGAAGAGAACAAGGGTAAGCTGTACAAATTAACAAGAGATATAGTAGGGATGTATATATACAAGGAGGGCATTATGTACAGGAGACTTATTTATAGAAAGCATCTGGGGGGGGCGTTTAGAGGGAGGGGATAGGATGATTACTTAGGGGGACGAGGGGAGGCAGGGGGGAAGAGGGTGTGTGTTAAGGGGGGGAGGTGTGGGGAGGGAGCAGAAGGTTGGAGGGGGGGTGGGGTGTTCACGTGAAGGCTCGGGAGAAGAGCCAGGTCTTGAGGTTTTGTCGGAATTTTCTGGGGCAGGCTTCCAGGCGTAGTTGGGTGGGCATGGAGTTCCATAGTGAGGGTCCAGCTAGGGATATTGCACGTTGCTTGGTGGAAGATAGGTGAAAAAGTTTGGGCGAAGGAGTGTGAATGTATGCTGTGTAGGGTGTTCTGGTGGGTCTGGAGGAGGGACGGATGATAAGGCTGTCTGTGTTACTATGTATATTTTTTATTTTAAAACATTTTCTTTGCAACCATTCAGATGAATCCAGAACAAGTGAGTTATGCACCTCTACCAGCAGATGGAGATGTAGCAAACTGACGTCACAGTATATATATATATATATATATATATATATATATATATATATATATAGGGATTGCTTTCATTTGAAAAAGGAGAAATAAGGAAAATAAATTTGCCCCACTCTCCAGCAGTGATACCAAAAGATCCCTCCCTCCAGTTGAAAATCCCTGAGGTGATTTCCGTGGTCTCTCAGATGAGTGCCAGCATGGACTTAGCTGTTAACCAGCTGAAAGGCTGTGGGTGCAGGAAGCCATGTGCAGCGGTGACGGCATATGCCCTCTCCCCCCATAGTTGGAGACCATCTCTGTACTCAGCCAGGTAAGACTGAGCTCAGGTAAGTTTTAAAAAAATAAAAAAAAAATAGAGAGACACAAAAGGAGGGTTTTTTGCTGTAGGCCTCCTTACCCCAGTCTCTGTGCTTGGTGTGCCGATCTGATGTTTGTCCCACTCTGTGGGAGGTTGTGGTATCTGGGTGGCTTGGTGAGTTGAGCAGCCTCTTAGGCTATTCCCTGCTCTGAGGCTTTTTCACTGTGTGCCATAATGGCATTTTGTGTGCTTTCTTTAGGCTGCACTCTACAGTACTGTGGGTTTGGTGTTTGTGTCTAGCTATGCATCCAAGTTGTGCATCCAGTTTTTAGACATATAGGCAGGCCTAGTAGTCCGTGTGTCCAATTTTAAGTGGTGCCTTAAGTGGCCATCCATTTAGCTGTGTGCACAAGTTGAGCATTGCTGTGCACTTAATATTTTATGGCACCTATCCTAGGGACACCTAAATCTTGGTTACTTAGGCATTATTTATTTATTTTATTATACTGACATACCACATCTGTTTACATTCAGGTACTGTAGGTATTTCCCTCACAATCTAAGTTTTGTACCTGAGGCAATGGAAGGTAAAGTGACTTGCCCAAGGTCACAAGGAGCAACAGCAGGACTTGAACCCTGGTCTCCTGGTTTATAGCCACTGCTCTAACCACTAGGCTATTCCTCCTCCTAGGCATTAGGTTGCCTAGGTGTGAGATGCCTAGGCATTGGACACCTAAATTTTAGATGCCTAGGTTGGACACTTAGAATTTTTAGACAGCTTAGGAAAAAAAAAAAAAGCTAGACACACGCCTCTGGCCACCAATCAGTGCGCCGCCGGTCTAATGGCGCCTATATCTAAGAAACCTAAGTGCCTTTCTCTTTACACTGCCTATCATAATCGAGCATCTCAACCAGGAGTGCCCGCTGACTTGCACTAGTGTTGTTTGGAGGTTCAGGGAGGATTATCTTCCTCTGATTTCACTAAGCCTGGTTCGTTCCAGTCAGAAGTAGGTCTGGATAAAGACATTTCAGGTGGGGCGCCTGATTTTGGAACTCCCCTAACTGGTTCTTCAGCAGCGGAAGGCAGCTCAGTGAGTACGCCTCAAGAACCTCTTCATCTGGATAAGATTACATTTTTATGGTAGAACTTTTCCAGGGATTGCAATCCTTTCTTCAGGTGCAGTCCTAAGCCCCGTCCAATGGTCCCAGGGCAGAGTCTTGGGTGAAACCTTGCCTGGACCTATTGTTAAAGCCAGAGTACTCCTAGAGCAGCAGTGGGACTGCCCGATAGAGAAATGGATGGCACGGATGATGACGCCGATCCTGACTCTTGAGGATGATGAAATTCCTCCAAGATTAGAACCCTACAGGACTATGCTACAGTTCTTCTATAGAGATGAACTGCCGGCCCTGATTTCCCAGACCTTGAATATGCTGGGAGTACCTGGGGCAGATTCCATGCCTAAGCCAAAGAAAAATACCATTTTGGTTTCTCTGTAAAGCTTCTTGTTTTTTCCCTGTGATGGAGGCCATTCAAGAATTGATTGATCTTGAGTAGGGCGCCCCAGAGGCTAATTTCAAAGGAGGTCAGGTTTTGGAAGACCGGTACCCTCTAGATCTGGTGGTGAGAGAGTGTTTACATTTTCCGAAAGTGAATGCACTTGTATGTGCAATCTCCAAGCAGACCACTATCTTCGTAGAGGGAGGAGTGGCCTTGAAGGATGAAAACGAATGGAGGATTGAAACTATACTGAAGCAGGTATTTGAAGCAGTGGCAATGACTTTGCAAATAGCTTCTTGTTGTTCCCTGGTTGCTCGCACTTGTTTACTTCTCTCTGAAGAGGTTGTTGATTCTAGGATGAATTCCAGGGCAGTTATGGAGCCGGTGGCCCCCTTCTTGGCAGATACAGGCTGAGATTTGGTCTGCATAACAGCCAGAGGGACGGCTTCGGTAATAGCGGCCAGGCATCAGTTATAGTTGAGAAATTGGTCGGCCGATGCGTTCTCCAAGGCTAACCTCACAAAATTGCCCTTTAAGGGCTCGCTTTTGTTTGGAAGTGAGTTGGAGAAACTGGCCAGTAACTGGGGAGAATCACCGGTTCTTCGATTACTGGAGGATAAGAAGCAGACACTATGCTCCTTTAGCATAATAGGTCGTGCTAGGGGATCCAAGCATTTTCAACCCTATAGAGGAGCGACCTTTCAGAAGACTCAACCTTTTGGTAGGTCTCAGTCCTTTCATCCCAGACAGCCCAGAAGGGGCACGGGCTTGAGTAGTGGATCCTCCCAAGCCTCCCAATAAAGGTTTGCCGACCCACCCCCAGGAACAGGAGCTAGGGGGACACCTCTCTCTCTTTTATCAGAGGTGGGTCGAGATCTTATCGGATCAATGGGAATCTGGAAGTGATATGAAAAGGATATGTGCTGGAGTTTTGCAGTATTCCTCAAGACATGTTCATGGTCTCTCCCCACCACTCCCTGCAGAAGAAGCAGGCAGTGAAGGATACATTGGCAAGGCTCCTCAGTCTGAGGTCTGTGATTCCGGTGTCCATGTCTCAAGAAAATATGGGGCAATTTTCAATTTATTACATTGTACCCAAGAAAGAGGAATCCTTTTGTTCCATCCTGGATCTCAAAGGTGTCAACCATCATCTGCGGGTGACACATTTTCGCAAGGAGACCTTGTGCTCGGTGGTAATGGCCGAATTGATACTGGGGAATTTCTGACCATTTTGGACATGTCTGAAGCGTATCTTCACATTCTCTTTCGACTAGAGCATCAACAGTTTATGCGGTTTGCAGTTCTGGGACACCATTATCGGTTTCAGGCACTGCCTTTTGGTCTGGCCACCGCTCCCAGGACCTTTTCCAAGGCAATGGTGATAGTTGTGGCAAAATTGAGAAAGGATGGGATCCTAGTACATCCCATATTTGGATGACTGGCTGATTTGAGCCACGTCGCTGGAAGAGAGCCGCCTGGTGACCCGCAAAGTGATTTCCCTGTTTCAGGAGCTTAGCTGGCTGGTTAACCTGGCCAAGAGCTGTTGTGGCTCCCGGCCGCGGCAGGCCAGGGCTGGTCCCCCTACCTCCTCCAATGCGGGCCGGTGCCTCCTCTAACCATAAAGGTATGTCACGCGCTGGGGCAGGCCAACCACAGCCTCCCATGCGGCTCTGAACACCGCCGTCCTTCCAGCGGGGCTCTCCCTAGGTGCAGGTGTGCGGGAGACTCCGCCTCTTAAAGGGGCCATGGCGGGAAACCTTGACCCGGCCCGGCCCGATGGATGACGTCAGGACTGAGGGGTATTTAAACCCTGCCTCAGTCTCTTCGGAGTGCTAGTTGCTGTTCCTGATGTCTCCAAGTTCCTGTCTTCAGTTCCTGATCCTGGTTCCATTCCTGTTCCTGTTCCAGTCCTTGGTTCCTGAATCCAGTCCTAGCATTCCAGTTCCTGCTTGTGCCTCTGTTCCTGATTCCAGTCTTCTCCTCATCCTCCAGTTCCTGTGCTTCCCTCCTCAGCTTGATCTCCTGGTTTGACTTCGGCTTGCTTCCTTGTCTCTGCTTGTCTGCCGCACGTCTTGATCCTTGGCCTTGTTCCTCATCTCTGCCTGTCTGCTGCCTGCCCCGGATCTTCAGATTAGACTCTTGTTCTGCACCTCTGCTGCCATCCCTGACCCGGACCTCTGACTTTGCCTTGCTTGCTGTCACTTCTGTTCTCATCGAGGCGACTCACACCTAAGGATTGCCAGCCCTGGGACCCAAGGGCTCAACCTGCGGGGAACGAGGGCTAGAATAGATGAAGCTCCAGCCAGGTTGTCCTCAACTGTACCACCAGCCGGCGACGAGAACCATTCGGGGCCGTCCCTCAGTGGTAGTACCTGTCATAATCCGCTATGCTGATGGGAGGAGCAATCAGATAGGAGTAGCAATCTGATGTATTCCGTAGGCGGAGTAGCAATCTGTTGTTATAAACTGCTGGAGATAGTAGTGGGTGGATCCTTGGGCCGGTGGCAGATGACCATGTCCCCGGGGGAAGATCCCGAGAGGGACCACCGCCTAGGCTTAGAGTATGGAAACAGAGACACACACTAGTTCTTTTATTAAACAGGTCTTGAAACCACCAGAGGTGGCAGTAGTGAGCTGAAGTGTGTGGCAGGGCTGAAGTCCCTCAGATAATGGAACAGTGATTCTTGGATGGCTGAGCTGTTGAGAAACTGTAGACAGTGAGTAGGCAGGGTATGCAGAGTTCATGAACATAACTAGATGACAACACTCACATATTGGTCCCAGGGAGCTCAGGAGCTGGAAAGGGTAGGCCCTCGAGGAGCGAATACCTGGTTCCAGGGAAAGCTCTGAGAGAGCGATGGTAACTCACAATGATGTAGACAGTGATGGCTTCCAGGCAGAAGAGAATCAGCAGATAGTCAGGAAAGAGGGCCCTCGAGGAGCTAGTACCGGTTCCTGTCTGTAACCTGAAAAGCAAAGAGAGAGCGAGGCCCCCAAGGAGCGGGTACCTCTGGTAAGTCCGAGGAGGCAGAGTAGCTTAGGTAGAGTAACTCTATCCGTTGCTAACTCGGTTTGTTAGCGATATCAGAGACTTTAAATATCAGAAGCGGATGAGATCATCTCAGGGGGACGCCCCTGAGGTTCGCGCCCTTGCTGGTACTTCGCTCGGAGCGCGCACACCCTAGGCTTCAGGCAACATGGCAGATCTGCAGCGTCAAGTTGGTCCGGGGACGCTGGAGGGAGACAGCAGGGAGACGCCATGGCAGCCAGCCATCCTTCAGACCTGGAGGGAGTCGCCACAGAGGTAAAGAGGGCGGAGTGAAGACATCGGGCAGCAACGGTCGCAACAGTACCAATCCTCGTCCCAGTCCTAGGGTCCACAGTTCTAACAGTTTGCAAAGGCCATGGACCCGGTGGATCTGTTCGGTCTACAGGCCATCCCTGGTATGGCCCAACGTTTTCAGCAGCAACAGCAGTGTTTGGATGTCTTGGCGGCTACAGTCAAGTGCCTGGCCAACCGCCTGGATCCTTCTTCCACGTCCTCTGCTCCTCCACCGGTGATTTCTTCACCACCCTCTCCTCTCCTGCATCTGCCTGTTCCGCCTCGGTATGCCGGGGATCCAAAACAATGCCGAGGGCTATTGAACCACTGCTTTATGAGGTTCTCTCTCCAACCTACTCAATTTCCCAGCGACCAGGTTAAAACCACATTCATTCTCTCCTTGCTGGATGGCAAAGCCCTGGCCTGGGCCTCTCCGTTGTGGGAACGCGGGGATTCCATCCTCAGACACCAGTCCCGGTTCGTTCAAACTTTCCGACAGGTGTTTGACGAGCCAGGACGCCAGTCCACCGCCACTTCCAAGCTGCTCCACCTCCGCCAGGGCTCCCATATTCTGGCTGAGTGTGCCATAGAATTCCGCACCCTAGCTTCAGAACTGGGCTGGCGGGAGGATAGCCCGCAGAGTATTTCCTCAAGGGTCTGGCTTCAAGAATAAAGGATGAGCTAGCAGCCTGGGAGTTGCCTGAGGAACTGGAGGCACTCATTGACCAGGCAGGTCGAATAGATCGGCATCTTCAGCAACGCTTGAAAGAGCTGAAGCCGGGACATCGAGTGGTTCCCTTGGCTCCGTCCTTCTCTCGCCCTCTGGTCTCTCCGGCCTCCCCCGAGGCTTCACCGGTACGCAGTGAGGAGCCCATGCAGATAGGCTGAAGCCACAACCTCATAGGAGAAGAAGCAGGTCCATGGGACTTTGCTTGTATTGCGGCAATAAGGGTCACCTTCTAGCCCAATGCCCAGAGTGTCCGAAAAACTCTCGAGCCTAGGAGTCACAGGGGAGCTGACCCTAGGCTGCATCAATCCCACTCCCCAATGCACAGTACCGGTGACCCTCCAATTTTCCAGGGGATCTTTCACGACTCTGGCCTTTATTGACTCCGGAGCTGGAGGAAACTTCATTCTGGCTGAACTAGTGAATCAACTGCAACTTCCTGTGGTCCGTCGCACCCCACCGCTTCTGGTATCCTCCATCCAGGGTGACCCTCTACCTGGACGGGTCTCCTGCACAGCCCCTATGATTCTCCGTACTGGAGTACTACATGAGGAAGAAATATCCTTCTTCATCTTCGAAAAAGTCATTCACACGCTGATATTAGGACTTCTATGGTTGCAGAAACACTCCCCTGCCATCAACTGGGAGACCCAACAAATTGCTGCCTGGGGTCCTGATTGTTTCTCCACTTGCCTACGGAAGTTGCCTCAACCTCAGCTCCTGCTTGCTGCCACCACTCTACTTCTCCCTTCGCAATACGCTGACTATGCTGACGTATTTTCCAAAGAAAAGGCGGAGACCCTTCCGGAGCACCGCCCCTTTGATTGCGCAGTCGACCTCTTTCCCCAACACGGTGCCGCCTCATGATCGGGTGTATCCATTGTCACTACCCGAGACCCAAGCAATGTCTCAATACATCAGGGAGAACCTTGACAGGGGTTTCATCCGTCCTTCCACATCTCCAGCAGGCGCCGGATTCTTTTTCGTGGCCAAGAAGGATGGTTCATTAAGACCCTGCATTGATTATCAAGGGCTCAATGCCATTACTTGCTGGGACCATTATCCGCTCCCGCTCATCCCAGAACTCTTGGACCATCTCCAAGGAGCCAGGATCTTCATGAAGCTCGACCCCCGCGGGGCCTAAAACCTGGTCCGAATCAAGACCGGGGACGAATGGAAGACCGCCTTCAATATGCACGACAGTCATAATGAGTACCTAGTAATGCCTTTTGGCTTGTGCAACGCACCGGCGGTTTTCCAAAACCTAATGAATGAGCTCTTCAGGGATATGCTCCACAACTGTGTGACCATCTATCTTGATGGTGGCTAAATTTTTAGAGACTGGTACTTGCTTAAAAACATTATGTTAGGTTTTTCTCCTTGATTTCTGTTATTCTACCTGTTTCTTGTTTTTAATTAATAATTAACAATTATTTATAGGTATCTTATTTGCATAGTTGACATTAGAATTTTATTTTTTACGAATTATTATAATTTTCTCCAACTGCATTTTTATTTTATTTTTATTTATTTTTACTTTAACTATTTCTAAACACTTAAGGATTACGAAATACAGCGGTTTTATTTTTAATTATAATTTTTATTTTATTTTATTATCATTATTGTAAACTGTTTAGGTCAATTTGCTTTGTTAAAATGGTATATAAAATACTTTAAATAAAATAAATACATTTACTCCAAGGACCTGACTACCCATCATGCTGAAGTTCTCCAGGTTCTCCATTGTTTAAGAGAACACTGTCTATTTGCTAAATTGGAGAAGTGCCTCTTCGAGCAGGAGTCCCTGCCCTTCTTGGGTTTTACAATTTCCACTTCAGGCTTCCGAATGGACCCATCAAGCTAGCTAGCATCCAGTGGGACTTTGTTCACTGCAACGGTTTCTTGGCTTCACCAACTTCTACAGGAACTTCATCCAGTGATACTCTCACATCGTGGCACTGCTCACTGCCCTATCCATGAAGGGCTTGGATGCTAGACATTGGCCTCCTAAAGTTGTTTAAGCTTTTGAAAATCTGAAACAGGCCTTCCTGCAAGAACCCTATCTCCATCACCCAGACCCTGCTCGCCCATTCATTGTGAAGGTAGACACGTCCGATGTGGCGGTTGGGGTGGTACTCAGCCAGCACTCCACCCAGGGAGCCTTGCTACCATGCTCATTTTTCTCCCACAAATTCTCCCCTGCGGAGAGGAATTATGGAATCAGGGACAAAGAGCTTCTGGCCATAAAGATGGCATTCGAAGAATGGAGGCAGTGGTTGGAAGGGGCGCAACACCCCATCACTGATCATAAAAATTTAGAATATCTCAGTAAGGCACAGCGTCTGAACCTGCGCCAGGCCCACTGGTCCCTCTTCTTCAGCCGGTTCAACTTTGTACTGCGGTACCATCCAGCAATAAAGAACGCCAGGGCAGATGCCCTGTCCAGACTTCATGATGCATAGGACACTCCGGACTTACCCTGTTACATCCTGGTCCCTGCCAGAATCCTACTAGCAGCCACCAACATGGTGCCCCCGGGGAAGAAGGTGGTCCCACTCCGCCTTCGACCGAAGGTTCTAGCCTGGGGTCACAAATTGCTCACTGCCGGACATCTGGGCAGGACCCGCACCTTGGAACTGTTGTCACGTTACTATTGGTGGCCTCGGATGGCCCTGGATGTCCAAGCTTATGTTAGTTCCTGTCCGACTTGTGCGCAACAGAAGCCACTGCCTGACCACCCGTGGTTGCTCCTGCAGCCTGTTCCAGCTCCTCACGAGCCGTGGACCCACATCTCCACGGATTTTGTGGTAGACTTAACCTCTTCCCATGGCAACCAGGTGATCTGGGTAGTGATCGACAGATTTTCAAAAATGGCACATTTTGTTCCGCAACCCAAGCTGCCATCTGCACCTGAATTGGCACGACTGTTTACGCAACACATCTTCCGCCTCCAAGGCCTTCCCCAGCACATCACATCAACCGTGGCCCCCAATTCACGGCTAAGTACTGGCGCTTCTTATGTAAAACATTTGGGGTGCAGTTGGATTTCACTTCTGCTTTCCATCCTCAGGGGAACAGTCAAGCTGAACAGATCAATTAGGGGTTGAAGACTTTCATCCGCTCTTTTGTTGGGAGCCATCAAGATGACTGGGCACTGCTCTTACCTTGGGTGGAGTTCTTGTACAATACACACGTGCACTCTGCTATTGGGACTTCTCCCTTCCAAGTGGTCTTCGGCAAGCAACCCAGACCTCCTTTGCCCTTGCCTCTAACCGTGCCTTCCCCTGTGGCCCAGCTCACGGCTCAACAACTTCACGACTTATGGGACACCACCAATGCTAACCTTCTAAAGGCTGCCAACACAGCCAAGCGAATGTCGGATACACACCATCGCCCAGCTCCACTGTTTAGTTCAGGGGACTGGGTGTGGCTCAGCACCCGCCACCTTCGTCTTCGGGTCCCTTCGATGAGGCTGGCCCCAAGATACATTGGACCATTTTCCATCAGCAAACGCCTGGGTCCTGTGTCTTACCATTTCCGCCTTCCTACCAGTTTGCGGATACATAACTCCTTTCATATATCCCTATTAAAACTATTGGTGCTCTCCTCATTTCATGGCACTCCACCCAAGGTTCCAGAGGTGGTCTCTGAAGAAGATCCGATCTACCAAGTCAAAGAGATTCTGGATGTGCGATGGAATCACAGATGTTGGGACTATTTGATTTCTTGGAAGGGATTTGGTCCTGAGAAGAACTCCTGGGAACAGTCATCGAATATCCTGGATAAGTCTCTGCTCCAGCACTTTCACCTCACTCACCCTTAAGGGGGGGTACTGTTGTGGCTACCGGCCACAACTCCTCCGATGCGGGCCGGTGTCTCCTCCACATAGCCTCACCTCGGTGGTGGGAAAGGTAATGGAGTCACTGCTGAAAGAAAGAATAGTGAACTATCTACAGTCGGAAGAGTTGCTAGACCAGAGGCAGCATGGATTCACCAGGGGAAGGTCCTGCCAGAAAAATATGATTTACTTTTTTTATTGGGTGACTAGGGAATTAGATAGAGGAAGAGCGCTTGATGTCATCTACTTGGATTTCAGCAAAGCTTTTGATATGGTCCCGCACAGGAGGCTTGAGAATAAAATGAGAAGCTTAGGAGTGGGTGCCAAGATGGTGTCCTGGATTGCAAACTGGTTGCCGGACAGAAGGCAATGTGGGACTGTAAATGGAAATTACTCTGAAGAGAGAGCGGTGTTAAGTGGAGTGCTGCAAGGATCGGTGTTGGGACCAGTCCTGTTCAATATCTTTGTGAGCGACATTGCGGATGGGATAGAAGGTAAGGTTTGTCTTTTTGCGGATGATACTAATATCTGCAACAGAGTGGACATGCCCGAAGGAGTGGAGAGAATGAGACGTGATTTAAGGAAGCTGGAAGAGTGGTCAAAGATATGGCAGCCTAGATTCAATGACAAGAAGTGCAGAGTCATGCATATGGGGAGTGGAAATCCGAAAGAATTGTATTTGATGGGAGGTGAAGGACTGATGTGCACGGAGCAGGAGAGAGACCTTGGGGTGATAGTGTCTAACGATCTGAAGTCGGCGAAACAATGTGACAAGGTGATAGCTAAAGCCAGAAGAATGCTGGGCTGCATAGAGAGAGGAATATCTAGTAAGAGAAAGGAAGTGATGAGCCCCTTGTACAGGGCCTTGGTGAGGCCCCACCTGGAGTACTGTGTTCCGTTCTGGAGAACTTTGGACAGAGACAGGATGGAGGCGGTCCAGAGAAGGGCGACCAAAATGGTGGATGGTCTTCATAAAATGACTTATGAGGAGATATTAAAGAACCTAAATATGTACACCCTGGAGGAGAGGAGGAGCAGAGGTGATATGATACAGACTTTTCATGGTCAACAACAAATCTTTTACAATGGAAAAAAAATCAGTAGAACTAGGGGGTCACGATTTGAAGCTCCAGGGAGGAAGACTCAGAAACAATGTCAGGAAGTATTTCTTCATAGAGAGGGTGGTGGATGCCTGGCATGCCCTTCTGGAGGAAGTGGTGAAGACTAAAACTGAAAGATTTCAAAGCGGCATGAGATAAACACTGTTGATCCATAAAGGCTAGAGGATGGGAATGAAGAGTAGAGCCATGGGGATGGCTTGTTGGAATGTTAACTACTACCTGGTGATTACTACCCTTACTCAAAAAATCCCTTGCACGGTTAATGCAGTCCCAACATTGCTCTCTGCTTCAATGGCAAAGGGAAATGTGGAAAAGAGGATTTGCATTCAGATAACAACCAAAAAGGACAGAACTTAACAATCTGGGTAAACAAATAAGCATGGCGGTAGCTTGCTTATTATGGCGGTTACTACCCTAAACCAATTAAGCCTGATACATCACTTTGAATACATGACAGCAGGGGGAAAAGTGGAAAACAGGATTTACATTCAGACATCTTCCAACAAGGCATCGATCTGTGCAATCTGGGTAAACAAGCATCGGGGTAACTTGCTAGATGTGGTGGTTACAACCCTTAACCATAAGCCTTATGCTCACCTTTGATGCAACTCCAACATTACTCTCTGCATCAATGACAGGGGATGGCAGGAAATTTGAATCAGTTACCAACATGATCCCTGAAGTTGATGGTTGGTGAACCAAATAAATATGGGAAAATAAGTGTGGAAGCTTGCTGGGCAGACTAGATGGGCTGATTGGTCTTTTTCTGCCATCATTTCTATGTTTCTATGTAACACTGCAGTCCTCCTTGCAGCGGGGCTCTCCCTAGGCGCGCGTGCATGGGAGACTCCACCTCTTAAAGGGATCTTGGCGGGAAACCTCGGCCCGGCCCTGATGGATAATGTCAGGACAGAGGGGTATTTAAACCCTGCCTCAGTCTCCATCTCCTTGCCTTTGCAACAGGTCGTCTCCTCGGAGTGCTAGTTCCTGACGTCTCCATGTTCCTGTCTTCAGTTCCTGATCCTCATCCTGGTTCCGTTCCTGTTCCTGCTCCAGTCCTTGGTTCCTGAGTCCAATCCCGGCGTTCCAGTTCCTGCTTTCCTGCCCGTGCCTCTGTTCCTGATTCCGGTCTTCTCTTTGTCCTCCAGTTCCTGTGCTTCCCTCCTCGGCTTGATCTCCTGGTTTGACCTCGGCATGCTTCCTCGTTTCTGCTTGTCTGCTGCCTGCCCCAGATCTTCAGATTGGATTCTCATTCTGCACCTCTGCTGCCAGCCCTGAACCGGACCTCTGACCTTGCTTTGCCTGCTGTCACTTCCATTCTCTTCGAGGTGACCCGCACCTAAGACCTGCCAACCCTGACACCCAAGGACTCAACCTGCGGGGAAGTAGGGCTGGTATAGATGAAGCTCCAGCCGGGTTGTCCTCACCTGTACCACCAGCCGGCGACAAGAACCATTGGGGGCCATCCCTCAGTGGTAGTACCAACCCTCGTCCCAGTCCTAGGGTCCACAGTTCTAACAAGAGCAGTCTTCAGCTGTTACAGACCTGGGCCGTACCCCGGGATGTCCGCTTACCTCACGGCCAGCCCGGGCCGCTGGAAGCCTCCTTTGGCAGTCTAGGCCCAAATCGCAGCCTGCTGCGGCGTTCCCTCTGCGAGGCAGACGCCGCCGATCTTCCGTCGCTGGCCCTGCCCCCTAGGCGTGCGCGTGCGCGCGCAGGGGTTCCAGATTTAAAGAGACCAGCGCGGGAACTCAGGGACAGCCCCTACTGATGACGTCAGACGCTGCTGGATTATTTAAACCCTGCAGCCGCCTCAATACCGTGCCTTACAATGAGGTTCACTCAGTTTGAGTTACTAGTTGCTGCATCAGGATCCCTGACTGTCTTCGGCTTCTGACTTCTGGCTTCTGACCCTGCTTCGTCTATTGACTCCGGCTTCAGCTTCCCTTCCTGGCTTGTCTTCGGCATCTGACTTCTGGCTTCCGACCTTGGCATGTCCCTGGACTTCGGCTTCAGCTCTCTCCTCTTCCGCAGGTATCCGGTTCTTCACTTGCCTGGAGGTTTCGCCTAAGTCCCAGCGGCTCAGGTCCTCACGGGCTCCTCCCGGGGGGACCATGGGCTTCCAAGGGTGAAGTCTCTACTGACCTCCTGGGCTCAGCTGCTTCGTTGGATTACCTCTTCAGGCTGCTCTTCTGGTCCTTGGTCACAGAGGATCACACCTAAGACCAAGAGGCCCGGGTCCCTACGGGCTCTTCCTGGGGGGGACCTCAGGCTTCCAGTGGTGAAGCCTTCTCCGGACTACCTCTTCAGCGCCGCCTCCCGGCTGCAACGTCCACTGTGGGTTCTCTACAGTGCAACATCATCAGTCTCAGCCAGCCCAAGGGTCCACGATCGTAAAAGTTTGCAAGGCCATGGACCCGGCAGATGTCACAGGCTTGAAAGCCATTCCAGGTTGCAACAACAACAAATCTGCATCGACTCCCTGATGACGACATAAGAACATAAGAAAATGCCATACTGGGTCAGACCAAGGGTCCATCAAGCCCAGCATCCTGTTTCCAACAGTGGCCAATCCAGGCCATAAGAACCTGGCAAGTACCCCAAAATTAAGTCTATTCCATGTTACCATTGCTAATGGCAGTGGCTATTCTCTAAGTGAACTTAATAGCAGGTAATGGACTTCTCCTCCATGTACTCATCCAATCCTTTTTTAAACACCGCTATACTAACTGCACTAACCACATCCTCTGGCAACAAATTCCAGAGTTTAACTGTGCATTGAGTAAAAAAGAACTTTCTCCGATTAGTTTTAAATGTGCCCCATGCTAACTTCATGGAGTGCCCCCTAGTCTTTCTACTATCCGAAAGAGTAAATAACCGATTCACATCTACCCGTTCTAGAACTCTCATAATTTTAAACATCTCTATCATATCCCCCCTCAGCCGTCTCTTCTCCAAACTGAAAAGTCCTAACCTCTTTAGTCTTTCCTCATAGGAGAGCTGTTCCATTCCCCTTATCATTTTGGTAGCCCTTCTCTGTACCTTCTCCATCGCAATTATATCTTTTTAGAGATGCGGCGACCAGAATTGTACACAGTATTCAAGGTACGGTCTCACCATGGAGCGATACAGAGGCATTATGACATTTTCCGTTTTATTCACCATTCCTTTTCTAATAATTCCCAACATTCTGTTTGCTTTTTTGACTGCCGCAGCACACTGCACCAACGATTTCAGTGTGTTATCCACTATGACACCTAGATCTCTTTCTTGGGTTGTAGCACCTAATATGGAACCCAACATTGTGTAATTATAGCATGAGATTAGCTGACCAGATTGATGGAACCACCACACCCAGTTCCCCGGTACCTGTAGCTGTGGCCGATTCCGGACTGACCATGCCCATACAATTGCCAGCACCTTCGCGGTACTCTGAGGATGCGAAGTTATGCCGAGGATTCCTTAATCAATATTTCATTCGGTTCCACCTACTACCAGCTCAGTTTCCCACGTATCGGATCAAGACTAGCTACATTATCTCATTGTTGGATGGGAAACCATTGGCATGGACCTCTTCACTATAGGAACGTCAGGACTCCCGCCTAGCCAATCTGGTGCAATTTGTCACCACCTTCCGACTGATCTTCTATGAGCCCTCCCACGGGCCTACGGCCGCCTCAGAATTACTTCAGCCACGCCAGGGTAACCGGCCCCTGTCCGAATATGCTGTAGAATTTCAGACCCTTGCAGCCGAGTTGAACTGGGGGAACGACAGCCTGCATGGCATATTTCTAGAGGGCCTCTCCTCAAGACTTCAAGATGAGCTGGCGGCCAGGGATCTCCCGGACGACTTGAATGGTCTCATCGATTTGGCGGGTCGTGTGGACCGCCATATCCAACGCCGGTTCCGGGAGAGGAGGCCCGCTCAGAGACCCGGGAGCTCTGGAACCACACCTTCCCGACCAGAGCACTCCCCTTCTGCCTCTCTAGGGAATCAAGATGCAGAACATGCAAAGGTAACTGAAGCTAAGAAAGAGGCCATAAATGAATATAAATGGTGTTGTCACAGTTTGAGTTACCGGCGTTTTACAGGCAAACATAGGAGTCCCGTTTTCACCAAAAATTTGTTTACATTAAGGCTTCGTCTGCGTGTCAGCATTGTTTTGGCCTGACAGTGTCTCTTCATACTCATTTTGACATTTGTTTTCTGGTTTCATTATTTAATTTTTTTTGGATACTAGCATTTAAACGCAACAGGTTAAAATTAATATTATGGTGCTGCTGTAGCCAAATTTTATGAGGGCATAGAAGATTTACCTTTGCATGTTAGTATCTTTTTCAACTATGTATTCATATGATTCATTGTTTCAAGATGTCTCACAATGTGTTACAATATTACATGCTGCTTATTTTGAAGGTAAATGTCTGAGCATTACTTAAGAGGCTGAACTGCTGTATGGAGACAAACCACCGGCATCATACATAATAGGTATTTTAAAATCTTATAGTCACCTAATAATAGATGGATTCATATATGGGCACGTATGGAGTTATGCATATAATTACATTTATTTATTTAATTTATACTAAGTAGCTGTTACTTAATGAGTGGTTGTTCAGTGTTATTTATCAGACCATGTCAGAATACTGTTGTCATTCAATAGTGTCTAGTAAAAATTATGTTCATGTCTTTGATTTTATATAATTTATATAATTTCATTAGCATTGTTTGGTGTATGTGTTTTTATCTATGTTTGTATTTACATTTAAATGTTTTTATATGTGACTATATTTATTTTGTTCTGTCAGCCCCTGAAGCAGCTCAAAGAGCGAAACTCTGCCTGAGTCGGGCTTTTTATGATGTTTTGTGCGAAATAAAAGAACTCCTGGTGTTCACTGATCCTCTTGTTTTGGTCGCTACTGCTATCTTGGATCGGTTTCCTGTTTGCTTTTTTGGTCCTTCCCTTTAGCAGACAGGAAGATCAAGGAACAGGCCGAGGTCAGTACCAGAGAGACAGTTCGAGGGTACTACCTGGGAGATTAACAGATGGACACAGGAACAGAAGGACGCTGGAACAAGGCTGGAACAGTAGGATCCTGGAACAAGACTGTTACAAGGCTTAGAACGCAGAGACAATCTAGCACACAATACAATGCCGACCCGATTGCCAAGGCAAGGAAGTGCAGGCAGGAACTTCCTTATGTAGTTCCTTCAATCAGGGCACGCCGCGGAGCTAGGACCTGCACCTAGCCCTAAAAGAGGCCGGGCGGTCCGTGCGCACGCACGTGTAGAGGCGAGGCCAACACCACGGGAGACACCGAACTCCGGTGTGAGGCCTGGTGTGCAATGGAAGGTCCAGCAACCGCCGCCACCGGACGCCGAGGCCTGGAGGAGCTCGCGGTTCCGCTGAGGAGGCCGACCCAGGACCTGCAGAGGAGCTAGAGAGGTGAGCAGGCCCGTGCGCGGGCCGGACATGGATGGGGCGCGCAACAGAGGGATAGTGCTCTAGGTTGCTCCAGATTGGCCCAGGATACTGTGGTATTCGGATCTGTAGTGGCTCCTGGCGGAATCGCCCCTTCGACTTCCAGCACCCAGGGATCTGTTGCTGCAGGATCCTATTTTTCATGAAGAAAAGACTCAATTTGATCTTACAGTATGGTTCTTGAAAGGGCTTGCTTGCTGAAACATGGATACTCTACGGCAGTGATTTCCACCTTGCTAAGAGCTAGAAAGGTCTCTACTTCCTAGGCCTATGTGTGGGTTTAGCGAGTGTTTGAGGCCTGGTGTGAGGATCGAGGTACTCTTCCTTGTTTGGTGAAGATCCTGTTCATTTCGGAATTTTTGCAGGATGGCTTGAATAAAGGCTTGGCACTTAATTCCTTAAAGGTACAAGTAGCGGCTCTCGCCTGTTTCAGAGATTAGGTGAATGGTGGATCCTTGTCAGCTCATCCTGATGTGGCCCATTTCCTGAAAGGAGTGAAACATCTTTGTCCTCCTTTGCGGTTTTCAGTGCCCTTATGGAGTCTTAATTTGGTATTGAATTTCTTAGTAGGCCCTACATTTAGATCGATAAGTAATCTGTCTTTGTGGTTCTGACCTTGAAAACGGTGTTTCTTGTGTCAATTTGTTCTGCGCGTAGGGTTTCCAAATTGCAGGGCTTGTCTTGCTGGGAGCCATTCCTCTGGGTGACTCCAGGGGCGGTACAGCTGTGTACTGTTCCTTCTTTTCTACTGAAGGTGGTCACTGACTTTCACTTGAATCAGTCCATCTCCCTGCCGTCTCTGGACAGAGAAAGAAATATAGAGGAGTATCGTCTGTTGTGACCCTTGGATGTCAAGAGAGATATATTGTCTGGTATATGGAGGTTTCTAAGCCTTTACAGAAGTTGGATCGCCTGTTTGTCCTTCACGGCAGTACTAGGCAGGGAGAGCTGGCCTCATGGGCTACAATAGTTTGCTTGATTAAGGAGGTAGTCACAGCTGCATACGGTGATGCTGGGAAGCCATTACCTAGTCAGGTCAGGGCTCATTCCACTAGGGCTCAGGCAGTGTCATGGGCGGAAATGAAATTGTCACCCATCAACATTTGCCGAGCTGCAATGTGGTCCTCGTTACATACTTTTTCCAGATATTATCATCTGGATGTGCAAGCCTAGGAGGACACAGACTTTGCATGTGCGGTTTTGAATGGACCATGGGCGATTCCCGCCCTATTCAGGAGTAGCTTGGATACATCCCACTTGTTCTGGATTCATCTGACTGGATACTAAGAAATGAGAAATTACTACTTACCTGATAATTTCCTTTTCTTTAGCACAGTCAGATGAATCCAGCTTCCCTCCCTTGGTTGCCGAATGGTTGTATTATGGTCCTCCTTCATGGCTACGTGTTACAGGGTTTACTGGCAAGTGTTAGTCCAGTCCCTAAACTAATGTTAATACATTCTTGTCTGAGCTCAGTGTTGCCTGTTGGCTAAGTATTGAAATGGTTATCTGTTTAATCAAGTTTTGTTAGTCTGGCCACAGTTGCTTTTCAAGAGAATACTGGAAGGCTGATGTCAATGCAGGAGTATATATACTGTGACGCCAGCTTGCTCCGTCTCCATCTGCTGATAGAGGTGCATAACCCAGTTGTTCTGGATTCATCTGACTGTCCTAAAGAAAAGGAAATTATCAGGTAAGAAGTAATTTCTCATTATACCCTTCACGTTACATTCAAGATGTTCATGGCGGTTTACAAATGTTACATACATATTTCAGGTAACAATCAGACAGAATAAATGAACAATATTAAAACAAAAACAAATTTAAAGGACAGGGAAAAATAGCTGGTACCCATTTAATCTGGAAAGGATTATCATTTGGTTACCATCCATGATGGATTGAAATATATCTCCAAACTGTCTTCCACGCTTTGGGGTAGATTTTCAAAGGGTTGCGCGCGTAAGATATGCGCGCAACCCCCAAAAACCTACCCCTGCCTCCCCCTGCGTGCGCCGAGCCTATCTTGCATAAGCTTGGCGGCGCACACAAGCCCCGGGCCGTGTGGGCTGGCCGGGGGCGTGGCGGCGGTCCGTGGGCGGGGCTGGAGGCGTGGCGGCAGTCCAGGGGCAGGGCCGAGTGCTCTGGCACAATGGCCTGTGCCGAGGCAGGGAGCCAGCAGCGCGTGCAAGTTACGCCTGCCAGAGGCTGGGCAGTCCGCGCACGCACGCGCGCGTAGGGGCATGGCCAATGCCACGGGAGACACCGAACTCTGGTGTGACGCCTGGTGCACAGTGGAAGGCCTGGCAACCGCCGCCGCCGGATGCCGAGGCAGGCGTAACTCCACGAAATAAGGTAGGGGGGGATTTAGTTTGGGCTGGGGGGTGGGTTAGATAGGGGAAGGGAGAGAGAGGTAGAGGGGACAAAAAAAAAGTTCCCTCCGAGGCCGCTCCGATTTCGGAGCGGCCTCGGAGGGAACGGAGGCAGGCTGCTTGGCTTGGCGCATGCAGGTTGCACAATTGTGCACCCCCCTACGTGCGCCGACCCTGGATTTTATAACATGTGCGTGGCAGCATGCGCATGTTATAAAATCGGGCGTAGATTTGTTCGCGCCAGGTTTTGCGAACAAATCTGCGCCCTTGCGTAAGTTTAAAGATTTGCTCCTTTGTGCAGTAATAAGAAATAGCTACTGTTGTGCCCCCAGTTGCTGATCTTTCAGTGCTTTTGGAACTCTGTTCAGTGGTACATCTTGGTGAGGTGACTGGAGGAAGGCAGAAGCTGACTCACAGTAGCCACTAACTGGCCTTGTTGCTGCCATCTGCTAATTCAAAAAGGTTCGTGGCTTGCCAGCACAAGACCCCCCCCCCCCCCACCATTGTCTGAAGTCAGATCATTTGCTGAGGAAGTCATCCAATGTCCTGCTGCCTATGTTTTCATTGTAACCCTGGCAGGGAGGCTAGCAGGTATTACACCTTTCCAAAGGATCACCTGCAAGCTAGCGGAAACAAGAAATGATCTAGTGCCCCATCCACAAATTGCCAAAATGATGATTTGTGCTGCTGCTTGGTGTACTGTAACCCCCTCTTCCACAGATTCATCTTAACAGTATCTTTTTACACTCACAGACTCGAGTGATGAAATTGATCTTCCTGAGTACCCAGATGATTTTGAGGAGGCTGAAGACAATACCTTGGAAGATGTGGTTAACAATGCCCGTTGTGCTATGGAGGTGGAGGCAGACAACGAAGCCTTCCAGGAAGACCCAGGGGATCAAAATGTTCCTTCAGCTATTTCAGTGACTCTAAAAACACTGCGGGAGAAATGTATGGGTAAGGAGAATCTGATCTGAGAAGGAAAGAGCTTGAGAGGTTACTAGTGGCTGGATTAGGATGATATTGCTTCAGTTAGAGTGGGAGGGAGGGCAGGAGGAACCTATGTTGACCCGAGTGTCTGAATAAAGCAGAGTGGTGCATGGGGCTGGGGCATGAAGGTTTCATTAGATTTGACGACTGGAAAAGGAGAACTCTTGAGGGAACACTACAAAGGAAGAGGGTCAGGTAAATGAACACTCTTCTCCGCTCTCCCGGCAGAGCATGGCTTGGTTGACCTCTGATACTAGCTTTGCCCTTTGTCCTTGGGTGAAACTGTGTCTCAGACAGTAGCTGTACCCAATGGTGCTGGCTGGAGCTGGTATAGATTTGTGTCCCTGGCATTTCTTCTGGCCTAGGTGCCTGCCATCATGAAGCAAATAGTGTTTGTGTGAGTTTATATGTGGGTGGTGTCGCACAATGAGGAAAGGAGACATTTATAATGAAAACCCGCCACCACCCTGACCTGTTGCTGGAGAATTACATTGCTCTGATTTCACTGCTTACTTGCAGATGATGTCGGGCAGACTTTGTACGAGGAAATTGCCTGTCACTTCCTGAATGGCCTCACCCCAGCAGACCTTCTGCCTCAGTTTGAGCACCGAATGGGCTCGGACCATTTGGAGACTTGCTATCTGCTCTTCAGTATGGATCCAGAAGCATCATAGTTTACTACTCTAACATGAGTGACTATCAGGTTTGTAAAAGGCACATGGATCTTCCCAGTTAAGGATGAGTTGTTCATTTAGTATGTAGATTTCCACCCATGTCAAAAGATGAATATTAACTTCATTAACAGGAAAGCAAAAAAAGCTGGTTCACTGGGGTTGGCATCTACATGAAATTGTCTTCAAGACGATGATGAGATTAAGCAGCACAGTTCTGCTGTTGCAGCTACAAAACAGGAAATAGGAGGGAAGAAGCAGCCCATGCGGTCACTGGCAAACTGGAAGCTCACTGGAGCACATGGGAGGACATCAGAGGAACTGGAACCTCTTGCCCATGTACAGCAGAGCTCAAGATCACAGTTCTCCTTAAACTGTATTGCTGAGGTGAATCGGCATATCATGAAACAGAAACTGGAGAGTGTTTCTTTGCTTAGCAGGCACATTTACAAGTCGATGGTAGATAGTTGTATGAAGAAAGACATCATTAAACAGCTATTAAGAAGGATGCTGCAGGCTCATCTACGAACTAGTCTGCATGGTATCTCTCCTTACGTTCTGACTGCCTGACTCTCATTAAAAGGTCATAATACAAAGTTAATGCAGAGAAGGGAGAAGGGCTCTGTGTTGGGAGTTAAGAAGCTCTGGCCCAGTGAAGTGGTCTGAAAACAAGTGAACATAAACCAGCGTACCAGAATCTTTCTTAGTAGGTACGTCAACTATTTAAACTCTGGAGACATTTGAATCATTGGAAGATCACTGCCTGGGCAAGAAGAACTTGTGGATACTGTTGCCTTGGATTATGGTACTAGCCCAAATGGGTGTGGATTGATCTAAATGGGCCTGTGGACTTTGTTAATGTAATCTGTTCTTTAGTGGAATACTCAAGGAAACAATTGATTAGAATTATTATTAGCCATACTTTAACTTGCTGATTACTGCACAGACATTTACATGTAACAGCATAGGCATTGCAAACTATATTACCTTTCTTTAAGGTAGCATAACGTTTAGGTCAAACACTTTTGAGGCTGAGTGTGGAGAATGTATCGACCGTATTGTAATGCAAGGCTATTTTACACCGGATATTGGGCTTATCTGTAGATGGCAGCAGCTCTACAGCTATCCATTCTCTGTCCTCAGCTGAGACAATTCAGCAGTCATTTGGTAGCTTCCAGAGACAACAAAATGCCATAGTGTGTGCCCTGTTAATGTTTGATGCTCTGTGCTGATGGCACCATAAATAATTAACATCATGGCAGGTTGCTAAGAGTCTGTGCAGCATATTAAAAGGGGCAAGGTGGGCAGCTGCAGGTGTGGTCAAGTTGTGGCTCCAGCAGATTGTCTCGCATAAATCAGGGGGAGTGCCTCTGGCCCTGGGGACTTGCCAATTTTGAAAAGCCTAGATGATATGGGTGACTGGTATAAATCTTTATGAATAAGTAGATTTTGCAGAAGATTGTAATTTATGACACACAGACTATAGGTTTTGCTTGTTTTGAATGCAGATATAGAGCAGACCCTTGTCATTGCCATGATCTGTATTAAAATGCCCATTAATATGGGTTCAGACTGTACATGACTTACTGAATCAATAGAAGAACTTTCACAGGGCTAGCATGGTAGTGTACTGGTAAGAGCATAGAGCAGTAACATCTAGAGACCCTGGTTTGATTTCCTGATCCATTACTGACTGTGTAACCATAAGCAAATTACTTTACCTCCTTTTGCTAAAACTTAACATGTAAGCCCTTTGCAGAAAGAATGTTATAACTATATGATCTACCTTGTACATAAACTGGTGTAGGAGAGAGGAACCGGGGCAATGATCTCGTGTATTGTGAGGAGTCAGAATACAGAGTAGGAGAGAAGAGTCCAGGAAAGGGTTTGATGTAGAAGAGGAATCCAGGAAGGGAATTGATGTAGGAAGTTGAATGAGGGGATGGGATGGGATGTGGTGCAGGAGAAAGGATCAGGGGATGAGATCTGGTGTAAGAGTTGGTTAATATTATAAGTTTAGTCATAGAGTGAGGTTAGTACATAGGGATAAAGTTAATCAGACTGCAGATAATACTATGTTATTGTAATTACATTTCAAGAGTTATACTGCCTTTATGAGGCACTCCTTTTATCTGATGAAGAGCGTATAACTCTTGAAAGCTAATCTCAAGCATATTTTGTTAATCATAGCACCTGTAGCTCGTTTGCTGACTTTCATTTCTCTGAATTAGTAGCAGAGTGCTGAAGGGATGATCACTCTTGGGGGTGAGAGACGTGGTTTGATAATTTATACTAAGCATTTCAGATATTTCAGATAATCACTCTGGGGAAGACTTAGATGACAAAAAACACTTTCGATAATGGCAATTTCCAAAGCCCCTTATCCAGGCAAATTGGCCCGTCTGTAATTTTCCCTCCTTAGAGTGACTAAAACTTGCATTATGCATGTAATTTTAGCTGAGCTAAAAAAGAGCATTCTTATGGGTGCATTTAGGTTAGGGGTGGAGAACAGTGCACATGTTTGGCATTTTCAAAAGTATGTACATTACTACCCATACAAAAAACCGGGCGCAAGGTATCCATGCACTTTCAGTGTGCACACTGTACACTGGCTGATTTTTTAAATGAAACTACTTGCATAGTTTCTGTTAGCTGCAAAGTATGTGAGGTAAAAATAGGGTTGCCAACTGGCTCCAGATTTTCAGGACAGGTTGATCCAGTCCTGGCTTTACCCCATTGCAGGCTGGGATTTGTAGTT